>NC_142009.1:59402249-59754749 GCF_049901735.1 Notechis scutatus | reverse complement strand
AACAACACCTGAAACAATTAGTATACAACGTTTCCAACAGAGAACTCACCAAAACAGAAACAGATTTCCTAACCAAAGGATTCAATTATGCTATAGCACCCAAAAAAATCCCCACAGAATCCATCATATGTGCAGTAGAATCCAGCCTAACCAAATTAACTACAGATGAAGCTGATAGAATAAGACACCAAGTTACCAACATCCTATGCACAAGCAAACCACCCAAAAGCAACTTGCAGAAAGAAGAAATCAAAGCGCTACAAACCCTGAAAAGAGATAGCAGCATAATCATACTTCCAGCAGACAAAGGGAATGCCACAGTAGTAATGGACAGAAAAGACTATGAAACAAAATTGACAGACCTACTCCAAGACTCCACATACAAACCCATAAACACAGACCCAACCACATATCTGGAAAAATTAACCAAGAAGAAAATTATAACCAGCCACATGAGCAAAGAGATCCAACAGACGATCATCCCAAGAGAAAAATCTTCCAGATGCCCCAAACTATACAGCCTCCCAAAAATACACAAAGAAGGCATACCTCTCAGACCCATAGTCAGCTCCAGAGGAGCACCACTACAAAACCTAGCTAAACACTTAGCAAAACAGCTACAGCGCCATGCTGAAACAGCAGCTTCACATGTACAAAACTCATACCACTTCTTGGAAATGATCAAAGATCTACATGTGGAGCAAGAAGATCTGCTTGTAAGTTTCGACGTGGTTTCACTATTCACTCAAGTCCCGATAAAAGAGACCCTTGAAATCATCAAAAATAAATACCAACCAGCTAAACACCTCATGGAACTAACAGAACACTGCTTAACCAACACATATTTCATATACAAAGGACAAAGATACAAACAAATTGAAGGAGCCCCTATGGGATCACCACTGTCACCCATCATTGCAAACCTGTTCATGGAAGAATTCGAATCCAGAGCCCAGGCCAATGCCATCCACAAACCCAAACTATGGTTAAGATACATCGATGACACATTTGTGATTTGGCCCCATGGAAAAGAAAACCTAAACAATTTCCTAACACACCTAAACAGCACATGGAAATGGAAACAAACAAACAACTACCATTCCTAGATGTACTAATCTACAAAAAAACAGATGGCACACTAGGACACACCGTATACCAGAAGAAAACACACACTAACCGCTACCTCAACGCTCAATCCCACCACCACCCAGCACAGATAAACTCCGTGGCTAAAACACTAATTACTAGAACCAAACGCCTGGCAGACAAGACACACATTAAGACTGAACTATGCACCCTGACTAAAGTACTGACAGCCAACGGCTTCCACAAAAGCAAAATCACCGGCTTGATCCACAAAAACACACTGAGACATAATAGAGACCCAGAAGATGAACAGACCTATGAAACAGCTGTCCTGTCCTACATAAGAGGCACTACAGACAAAATTAGTAAGATACTACACAGACATCACATCAAGACTGCCTTCAAAACAGACAGAAAAATAGCAGCCATCCTAAGAAACCCCAAAGATAAAATTGACCTGGAAAACCAAGGCATATACGAAGTCCCCTGTGCATCATGCCCGGCCACATACATTGGACAGACCAATAGAAGAATAAGTACCCGCCTGGATGAACACAAAAATGCAGTCAAAAAGCTGGAACACACTTCCTCACTAGTCCAACACATGGAAGCCACAGGTCATAGCATCAACTTCAATGGCACCAAAACCCTAGCCACTATAGAAAACCCTAGCCACAGAATCATCAGAGAAGCCATAGAGATTGAAAAAAGACCAGAAAGCATGAATAGAAGAGATGATTCCACCAGGCTGTCAATCATTTGGAAGCCTGCACTCACAAACAAAAAAATATCCACACCACAAGCCAGGCAAACACCTGGGCACAAACAGATCCCCCCTGATACCTCCAGCTCAAACACACCCCAACCAGGCACCCAGATGAAACCTAGCTTCCTAACTAATGATAGCCGTCCATTTACCCGGAGCCAAGCTGCACTAAAGGCCTCCAATAAAGTAAGACAATGTTGCCAGCCAATCAAAATACAAAAAGAGCCAAAAAACAGACAGAAGATATTAGAAACACCAATCAAGCAGAACACAGCAAACTCCGAGACCAATAAACACAGACCAAGACTCTCAACCAATCAGGATGAAGAAAAAACCATTCTGGCACAGCAATAGGCTGCCCCAAATTCAAATCTGAAACCACTGTAAAAGCCTGACTCACAGATGAACACTATACAGAAGCCTGATTCCTCTTCTCTTTTGCATCATTAAAGAAACTGCCAGCAAGCTTCTAGTTAGAAAGAATGATATGTCTTGATATTCAGGGAACAATTGTCAACTTAGACAGCTAAGAAGAGTGACAGGTCAAACTTCTGGAGAGAGATGAGAGAATTTAGAGGTTCAGTATCTGAACTTTTGCAGTGACTTTTCTTGTTTTTATAACATATAAACATGTATGCTTATGGCTGATTATAATTTATGCAACTTCCAGTCATGGTTCTTCTAAAGAGAATAAGGCAATTTTATTTAAGGCAAATCAATTTAATCTATCACACAGGGTTCTTCTGAGGAAAGTAAAGAAGGGAGTTGTCCATATAATTGTATGTTATCATGAATTCCTGGAGGAAGTTGGCATTTTACCATAACAAATAAATGTATAAATGGTGATGGTGGCTCTGCATTAAATACCAGGTCTTGGGGAATAGCAATGAAGCTACATCCATATCTTTTCCATAGACTTCCTAGAGAAGCAGAATGTGAGCTTAAGTAGACCTTTAGAATTCATTATGATTTATCTGATTTTATTTATCTATATGGATTATTTTTTTAGAGTTACAGAAAAGAAACAGACATCCTGCGATCTCTGGAACTAAAAAATTATATTTATTGTACTTACTAAGGTTTCGTCATCCTTTGCTGATATCATCAGAGTATTAAGCTACCATTACAGAGATCTATGCCTTTATATATCATTAATCAATTTAGCCCTTGCACGCATAATAAACCCTTCCAACTGCCTCCCACCCATAATTACTCCTGTTGTTTTTGCTTCAATCATGTTAGTCAAAGGAGGGTTATCTCTTGTTGTTTCCTCTCTTGCCAGACCCAGCCTGGAATGCTTATCTCCAAGAAGTGATATTAACCTGCCAGCTATTGCAATTTGTTGCTTTGCTCATGACCTTGTGGTCAGCCCGATTCATTCTTCATTATTCCTGTCCATTATAACTTGGGGCAGCTCTGCCGGGCTCCTCTGTATTTGAACAGGCCTGGCTGTGCCTTCATAGGATGAATCCACATGCACAGGTGTGGGGGGATGCCATTGATCCCTGCTCCCAGATGGAAAGTGGTGTCTGCTCCTCCTGCAGGGTCTTTCCTGGTGTCTCAATGCTTGGTAGACCAGTGGTAGTTCGATATGCCTATTGACAGAATTGCTGTTGGAAAACCAGGCTTCTTTTAGTAGACACCCTCCTTTAGTTATATCACATGCAACAACCTCAGCCTCTTGAAAACTGAATGTGTGATTATGCTCCTGCATATGTGCCCAGAACTGAGAGTGCTGTTCTTTGCACTGGACAGCCATTTTGTGTTCATGTACTGTGGTCTGTAGCCACTTGGCTGTTTCCCCTACATAACTGCTTGCACAGTCATTACAGTTGATGCAGTAAACCATCGAAGATGTCTCCTCATTGGGTAGTGTTTCCTTTGGGTGCATCACTCTCATTCTTAGAGTTTGGTCCGGTTTGTGTGCCACCTTGACTCCATGCTCCAGGAGAATGCATGCAGCAGTTTCAGATACTCCCCATATATACGGAGCACCCTCCACATAATTATTCCACTGGCACCTTCAATGAGTTGCCGGGCTCTGGGTGTAGTACACCTTTGGATGAAGTCCATGGAATAACCATTGAGCTTGCAATCCTGATAGAGATATGCCCTCTCCTTGGCTTTGGCTGTCAGTGTGCTACAAAGAGTGTCTACCCAATTAAACAGTGCCCAAATACAACTGACTTTATGTGCAACAGGGTGATTGCTCTCATTGTGTAGGATATGATCTGTGCTTATGGTTTTTCAGTACACACCAAGATCCGGGTTATGGCTGACTAGCACATCCAAGAAGACCAGCATGTTATTGGTCTTTTCCTCCATTGTAAATTGGATGTCTGGATATATGAAATTGAGGATGCTCATAAATCTGATCTTATTTCATTGTTTATTAATGACAAACATGTCATCAACATAACGTGCCCCAAACCTGGGCTCATAAATTTTCATTGCCTCATATTCCAATTTCTGGAGGACCACCTCTGCTATCACTCCCGAGATCAGAGATCCCATAGGGGTCCCCTTTATCTGTTCATAGCGGTGGCTATTGAATGTAAAATAGGTCCTAAGGCAGAAATTCAACAGGAGGAGGAGGTCATTTATGTTAGGGAATTTGTGGTTTTGTGGCTCCTTTTCCAGAAATAGTTCTTTTATAGTTAGGGCCACCGGCTCCTGAGGGATGGACGTAAACAGTGATATAACATCAAATGACACCATTGTCTCATCCTCCCCAACCCCCACTCCCTTCAACCATTGTAAAAAGTCAGTAGAGGATCTCACACTGGTAGAGGTGTCTATGATTAGATGTCATAATTGCCCATATAACCACGAAGGAGTGCCACGAAGGAAACAATGGAACATAGGGGTACCTCTGCCTTGTGGATCTTTGGTAACCCATAGAACTGTGTCGTGGCTGAATCTCCTGGTCAAATCATTTTTAGATCCTCCTCATCAACTTTCCCTTGCCTTTTGAGTTTATTGGCTACCTTATTAATTTTGTTCTTGAATGATGTCATGGGATCTTTGTCCAGGAGTCGATAGGTGCTCCTGTCATTGAGAAAGTCATAGACCTTTTTATTATAGTCCATTCTGTCCATGACCACTGTCGCCCTGCCGTTATCTGCTGGTAGTACGACAATGGAATTATCCTTTCTCAATTCCTGGAAGGCCGTCATTTGCGATTTTGATAATGTGACACTCTGCTTATGGCTGGTGAGAAGCCCTATCAGCTGTTGCCTAATTATATATTCTAGGTAATCTACAAATATAGAATGAAATATTATTGTCTTGGCAACATTTTAGAATAAATATATAATTGGCAGTGTGTTACAGTTTCAAAACAAGTTTTATTTTTTTCTTTCTTTAAAACATTTATATAGCAACATTAATCAATCAAAAGTTTTCTAATTGTTGGGTGGATTGAAACATTGTATTAAGCCATGGTTTATTTTATCCAAAGCATTTGGAAGAAGTCATGTTGTACTACATTATACTCTGTTACCAACAATCAACCATTGTTCACGTTTTAAATGACAATATTCGGTTTCACATTTCACATTTAGCCCAAATCTAGCCAATCACACTGAAAGGAGTTCACACGACAGCATAAGAAAAGAATTATGTTTAATGTGGAAAAAAGAAGACTAAGGCAATCAGCTCTCTTCAAGTATCTGACAGGGTGTCATATAAAAGAGAAAAGGAATATTCTTTCTCCTGCCAGCACAGAAGATGTAACTGAATTTTACTGACTCAAAATAATCTATTTATTTATTTAAACATTAGCAGAACATTAATATGAGGAGACCTCAGTCTTCAAATAGAAGCATATTATCTTGGGAATGTACAGTCTTGGGATTTTCTGCATCAGATAGGAAGAGGATTAACTTGCCATTTCTATTTTTTAAAAACTCACTTTTTGTCTTTTATAGCATGTGTTTTACATTTCCCAAGCTTCGGTGGTTGCCCAGCTAAAGTTTCCATGCACCTGGGATTTTTGACATTTTGTTTTTAAAACTGCAAGCATATATTTTTATTTACAGTATGCAGTGAAAGTAACCTTTATTATCTTGTGAAGTACCACACTATATATGTCTAACACATTTCTTCATTTTTAATGGTTTTCAGATTTGACAGTTTTGTTCACAGATTTACTTGATGCGGGGGTCTGGAGTATCTTTCAAAAATGTCCTCTTAAATTTTATTTTACACACCAGTGTCTGCTACAGATAAATCTCTTCCATAAACTTGTGATGAAAAATTGTCTAAACCAATATGATCTGCCCTGTTTCTTCAGTCAATTAAACTAGCTTTACATATTCTCCTCCCTTTTTTTCTATCTGGGAATTGGAATATTTGATTTCAAAATATGTGCTTTTTAAAATTGACCTAACATTAAATGAAGGAAATGTTTATTGATTTGTACCACCATAAATTAATCCATTTAATTGGAGACTATTCTATGCATTTTTGTGCATGGGCATCTGCGGAAGGCGTAAGGGTTGGTGGGAAGGGTTTTTTAAAAAGCCAAGAAGGCAGCTATGACGATGCAATTAAAGCCCCTCTTGTCTTTTGATCAGGTAATGTGTCCCATATATGTAAAAAATAAGATGAAGCTTTCCAGAATTGCAGACACCATCTTTTTGTTTTAATCCCTATCATCAGGCATGTCAGCTATCAGCTCATTTCATGCAAACAGAGACTTATTTTTCTTTTTTAAAAAAAAAATTCTTTCAAATCATCGTAAGAGTAACCAGAAACCAGGCATGATGCAATGCAAAGCATCAGCCATCTTGATTTACTTGATTTATTCAGACTCCACTTACACAATGTCTATTCTATCAGTATGCATAGAAAATTAAAATGGTAGGCGGCCACAGCCCTGCCTTTGTTTGGAAAGGTACTGAGCAGCCTTGAGAGTGGGGAAGACAAATATACATTGGGACAATAGATAACATATCAGTGGCAGGAAGCATCCCCATAGAGAGTCAGGGGATAGGTATGTCAAACCTGCAAAATGGTAGGCATGGCATTACTATCAGAATGTACTACAATAAGGATGAGATTTCAGTCACAATGTTGTTGTCAAGCCCAAAATTGACATATGTGTAGCCATTTTCGTTAGGCTTAGTAGATATTCTTTTTCTTACTTTTTCTGACAGTTGTACTTGTCATCTTGATACTTTTACCCCTTCCCTCCTCCATAGATGTCACTGAACATCCCCCCTAGTTTGCATTCTGATAAGCAGGTGTTTAATGAATGCCCAGGTCCATCTACATGACAGCCATTCTATGCATGTCCACCTACATGACAGCCATTCTGTGTTCCCGCTCTATGGTATCCATCTTGTGAAAGCAATGTGCTTTTAATGTGTTTCCAAGTGCCAAAGTTCCTATCCATCCCTAAAGACTGCCCATCCTGAATAAAAAGGCAAGGAGACAAATTGAGGGACTATGAAGACTGCTTGTGATCTTTGGGCACAAATTGACCATTGAAAGAAGGAGTAGAAAAAATAGAATAGAGCTGGAAGGGACTTTTGAGGTCTTCTAGTTCAGTCCTCTAATCTAGCAGGAGACCCTATACCAGTGGTGGGATTCAATTTTTTTTACTGCCAGTTCTGTGGGTGTGGCTTGGTGAGTGTGGCAGGGGAAGGATACTGTAAAATCTCTAGTCAGAGGGGGTATTTGCCAGTTTTCTGAACTACTCAAAATTTCTGTTGCCAGTTTTCCAGAACTGTTCAGAATCTGCTGAATTCCACCTCTGCCTTATACCATTTCAGATGTACCATTTCACTGTTTGACAGAATATTACTTGAAGGACGAAAGAGTTAATGGACAGTGAACAGTTCTTGCTGTAGCATTTGTTATACAATAGGTTTCTGTTGTGGTTATTACTTTTTCTTTGGCTTAATGGACTATATCTATATTACACAAATGTATTATATACCAGCTTCCTATTTGCCCAAAGATATGGTTTTTATCATAGTCACATTTCAATAGATTTCTAGAAATGTTAAATTTGGGCCTAGATTGAAATACCTCAGTATTTAGGTATTCTCACTAGCATAGTTTACATCTACATACACAGCAAAAACAAAACTACCATGTCAAAATCAGCCCTATATTAATCTTTCTCCCTGATATATGTTTTCTCCATGTAAAGAATGTTGTTATTGATGGTATATATTCATTGATGGTAAAAGCACCTTGAAGCGTAAAGTGCTATTGTTCAGACATAGATCGACATCTATATTTTATGAAAACTAAGCTTCAATAATGCCTAAACTAATCTCAGTAGGGCTTGGCTATGACATACAAGTGGACATACAACTGGCCATATGTCCTCATAATGCTCCAGGTCTGTTTGCCTCTAAGTCAGCAGCTGGGATAGCACATTGCACAATATAATTTGTTGAATCATAATTGCTTGGCTGGGTTCACACAACATGCTAAATCATAAATCTTAGTTTATAAGTCACAATAGCTGAGTACACATATGCAGACCAAAATTAAACAAATGTGACTTGGTGCAACCCGGTCCAGTTACAATTTCTCAGATGTAACTCTTCTTAGTTGCTCATGCCTTTTTCAGCATAGAAGTTTCTGCTTCTCTTGTGCTCAGACCTGTTCTCATTCTTATCTATTTTCCTTTAGCTCTGTGATGCTTCCATCTTTTTATATACTGCACATATATTGATGTTGAAATTGAAGGTCTCATGCTGCCTATTTTTCCCAATGGAAGAAAATGTGGCTAGGTGTCTTTCAACCACCCAAAAAATGGTATGATGAAAACTGATTAAGAAAATGTTTTTCTCTGTATCAATCTCCTGCTTTAGATTGCAGCTCAGTATTATATCTTTTGAAAGAATCACAGGAGTTCATCATCCATACCATTTTTTTGTTAATCTTTCAGTGCAATATATTTTCCATTCTGGAAGAAACCTATCCAAAGAATTATTTTCTTTTAGCTGCCCAGTCATTCAATGACTATGGATATTCTTTAATAAATTGTTTCTATCTCAGCCTAAGTTTTCCACAGATTTCGTTTCTTTTTCATCAAAGTAATTTTTCTATTTCTTGCCTCCATTTCACTATAGCAAGTCTTATTTTTACAGTCTTATTTTCTCCCATATGTAAATGTACGAAGGTGTTTTTTTAAAAAAACACCATCACCTGTTTACCTATTGTATCATTTAGATGTACAACCCAAAATTGGAAATGTGGGGATATCTGTAGCACACTTGTGTTTGTGTTAGCACCATCTGTATGTGTAATGGCACCTCCAGAGGACCCAAATGTTTCCATTTGCTTGGTCTGAATTTTTCATAACAACAAATGTCAAAAGACTATGCAATTCAACAGGAAATGATAGTCTTTCATCAGTGCCTTGCTTCATGTGTTTTCAGAAAAGGGCAACCACTTGTTTACTGCCAATGTGAAACCTGAAAGCCTTTGGTTAGGCATTCAAATGCCTATAATCTGGGCAAAATGATTTAACTGAGAATAATTAGCACAACTTTTGTTACATTGTTCTTAAATGATAGAGGTTATGTCTTCTAACATGGAGCACCTTTAGAAAGAAGATTTAACCCTTTCCCATGGTGCTTAGAGCCATGAGGAAGTGTTAGCACATCATTACTATCACTTAGGGCTAATATTGATTGCACTTTTGCTTCATTTATTCAGAACTAAAATATGTTTCTTGGTTATTTTATATCTTTAAGGAACTATAGACTTCAGCTATTGAGTGCTGTGGTGGAATGGGAAACCTGCCAAAATGATTTTTCTTCTTTAGGCAATGCCAACACTAATGAGATGTACTAATTACATCTGGCCTACTAATTAACTGCTAGAAAGTCACTCAAGAATGTACAGAATATGAAATGAATTTTATTCTTGGGAGAAAAAGTAATAATTATGTGGCTATTATCCCTCATAGCACATTGAGGAAACTAATGCGTCTTGAATTTTAGATGCTGAGCAGTGAAACTTTGACACAGAACATTTCTTTTGGAAGCTAGACTGGACATTTGTTCAAGCATTAAGTCATTGATATAATTTGGTAGCCTTGTATAGTGACAGAAAATATTGCAATATTAGTTCAGCTGCATGTTTGAAAGCTACCCCTGGCCTAAATTAGCTTCTGTATTAAGAGTTTCTGCATAAGCCTTCACAGAAGGTTTGTTGTTGTTGTTGTTGTTTGTTCATTTGTTTGTTTGTTTTCTGTATGGTCTAGTTTGACTTTTCATCTAGACCACTCTAATAACAAATATCAGCAAAACTATATGTCTTCCTCCCACTCTAATAAGAAAAGTGGCACTTCTGACAAATGTATTTAATTGGCTAGTATTCATTTCATTCATCAGTTTAGAAACCAGTATAAAAAAGACAAAACAGCTTTCAGCTATTTATCTCCTCTGCTGAATCAAGCTGGAAATGAAATCAGTTTAAGAAATAGCTCTCTGAGTTTCAATACATTGCTCAGCACCACCAATAAACCCAGTCAAGTATTGTATCTGGACAACAGTTATGCTGGGCCTCAGTTAGTGCATTCCCCTGCTTCTTTGATCTTCCACCATAGGAAAGCAACTCCAGTCATGTTCCTCTCTGCAGGAAGGTCTTTGAATACATGTAGTTTCCATATATCAATCATTTCCATGAATCCTCTTCTATTTAGGCCACTGATTCTCAACCTGTGATCCACAGAATGCTTGGGGGAGATGTCATCATGGTGGGTCTGTGAATGCTTGAAAAATTGTTATTATTTAAATCTTGAGTTAATTCTTGGGGGTCCGTGGCCATGGTCTGTGGCCACATAAGGTATGCAAAGGGCATCATTGCTGAAGAAAAAGTTGAGATTTAGGTCATATGTTTATTAGTCTTACAAACAATTCTGGGCAATTTTACCTCTTTTGACCTAAAGATGTCCATGTCATTAATTTGTTTAGAAACCAATTTAAAATATCAGGCATCTTCAACACTTCAACCACTGTATATTTTCACTGATATAACAAGGCCCCAACCACCCCACCAATGGATTTCAAAACTATTAATTTTTGAAATTAATTCAAGAGCACTTCTTTCATGCATTTTGAGGTTTTGATTATATCAAATTTTCATGTTTCATTAAATGTGTTTGGGAACATCTCATCCCAGTAAATCTATTCTTCCTGCTCCAGGCATATCTGTTAAGCAACTGTGCAATAAAGAAAATAATTTCAAAGAAGAAGAAAAAAATACACATCAATCTCCATTAATCAAGAATACCAATGCCACCTATGTGAATTCAATAAATTAAAGAGAAACTGTTAAATTAAAAGATTAATCAATCTCTAGTAAAATAATGGAGGGTAAAGAAAGAATTCCCAGAGAACTAATTCTTGGAGACATAAAATGTTACATTTGCTCTCATGATAGGAAGCTTTCTTCTAATGGTACAATACAGTTCCTAAGGGGTTTTAAAATGAGATGTTTAAACTCTGCAAGGGCTCACAGTTCCTAAAAGAAAGAAACTAATTTTAGCAAATATTTGTATCTTACTTTACTAGAATCTACATTAAAAATTGAAATCAGTAATTTGAAGCACAATAACTGATATTTCATACTCTTAAGTGGCAAGTTGAGTTGTCAACACCTAGCTAGTCACTCCAAATATGGTTTTCATATTGCTATGATAGATACTCAGTAATCAGCCACAATGCATCTCATCCTCCACTTGAACAATCTGTTCTTCTTGTCCTCCTGCTAAGAAATTCTTTTGCCATGAAAAACAAAACAATTCCTGATTTACAATATACTGACTTACAATATACTGACTTACACTTTGGATTAAATTTATACCCCTCTCTCCTTTAGTTAAAAAGCATTTTTATGTAGAGGTAGAAGAAGTCATGTCATTAAATACTCAGATATAAGACAACACATGCTGTAAGCTGGCCAGAGTCGCTTTGAAACTAGATGGATAGCAAATAAATTTAATAAATTAAACAATTAATTAAATAACATATCTTGATTGATCTAAAGCAAATATGGGCATTTTACAACCCCTGGGCCACATCCAGCCCTTTGGCTGTTCCTGTCCATGAGGTCAATCAGAAATTTAGATTTCAGCAAGGCATTTGACAAAGTAGACCACAACCTACTTCTTAGTAAGCTAGAAAAAAGTGGAATAGATAGCACCACCACTAGATGGACTCGCAACTGGCTGGCAAACCGTACTCAACGAGTAGTCCTTAATGGGTCTAAGTCCACATGGAGGGAAGTAAGCAGTGGGGTGCCACAAGGTTCCGTCTTAGGCCCAGTACTCTTCAATATCTTCATTAATGACTTAGATAAGGGAATAGAAGGGGAACTTACCAAATTTGCAGATGATACTAAGCTGGCAGGAATAGCTAACACCCAAGAAGATAGGCTCAAGATCCAGATGGATCTTGACAGACTAGAACACTGGGCCATATCTAACAAAATGAAATTCAATGTAAAGAAAAGTAAAGTCCTACACTTAGGCAAGAAAAACCAAAAGTACACATATAGACTGGATGAAACCAGGCTCAATAGCAGTAACTGTGAGAGGGATCTTGGAGTCTTAGTGGACAACCAGCTAAATATGAGCCAGCAGTGTGCAGCAGCAGCCAAAAAAGCTAATGCTATCCTAAATTGTATTAACAGAGGGATACAATCAAGATCAAGGGAAGTACTAATACCACTCTATAAAGCCTTAGTAAGACCACACCTGGAGTACTGCATCCAGTTTTGTTCACCACATTATAAAAAAGATGTTGAGACTCTAGAAAAAGTACAGAGAAGAGCAAACAGGATGATTAGGGGACTGGAGGCTAAAACATACAACGAACGGTTGCAGGAATTGGGCTTGGCTAGTTTAGTAAAGAGAAGGACCAGGGGAGACATGATAGCAGTCTTCCAATATTTGAGGGGCTGCCGCAGAGAGGAAGGGGTCAAGCTATTTTGTAAAGCACCTGTAGGCCAGACAAGGAATAATGGATGGAAACTGAACAAGGAGAGATTTAACCTGGAAATAAGGATAAACTTTCTGACAGTGAAAACAATCAACCAATGGAACAGCTTGCCCTCGGAAGTTGTGGGAGTGCCATCACTTGAGACTTTCAAGAAGAGATCGGACTGCCATTTGTCAGAAATGGTGCAGGGTCTCCCACTCGGGCAGGGGGTTGGACTAGATGACCTACAAGGTCCCTTCCAACTCTGATTATTTGTTAAATCTGTTAAATTAGAAATCAAACGTAAATATGTGTAAGCCATGCACACAGTACAACTGCACTGCTTTTATTTTGAAGGCAACTGGGCTTTTTATTATTAGTTACATATCTGTGTCTGTGTGTGACTACATATCTTCATGGTCCTATTGGTTCTTCCCTCTACAACAGTTCCAGTAATAGGATAGGGAACACAGAGAACAAGGAGATCATAAGAAATTCCACATAGGGCTTTTTTGCTGCTCCAGAATCAGTTCCAAAATGTTCTGCTACCAAACTGATGATTAATTAGATCAACTGCAGTGTATTCAAAATCACCCTAGAAAACAGAGGAATCTTTCTGTTTTGCAGTGCCAAAGCTCTACAGAACACACACTCAGTCTCTTCCTCTTGTCTCTACTGCCTTCCCTCACTTCCTCACTCTTGAGATTCAGCTGATCTAAGATTTTATTCACAGGTCCTTAAAGATGCAAGGTAACTTTTTACAACCAAACAAATACATATCATTCAGTTGAGACTGATCTGGTCTGTTCCAATTCTTCACAGGTACACACAACTCTTCCCCAACACCATTACTACTACTCCTCCACCACTGCAGCCTAGGGAAGCAAGCTGTAGCAAAATTGACCATAGTTTGATTTCACTTTCTCTTCAGCAGAGGCTTAGACTATTCCATGCATCCCCCTGCTGCTGCATTTTTTCCAGCAGCCACTTCAGGACTAGGGAAGTGAGGGGGGTAGCAGTGTCTTTCATTTCTTTGTTGTATGTAGGTAGCAAGATTTTTTGTTGGTCTAGAACCTACAAGAGATGAGGGTGAGCTCACCTGATGATAGACATTCTTGCATTGGTAGGAAGCAAGAAAGGCAGACGGTATTCCCATTCTGTTTTCTGCACTCTGAGGTCTGCAGCAGTGAAGATGGTCAAATAGCCAGCTTTGTGGTTTAGACAGATTAGGGAATTGAAGGCTGTATGAATAATCTAACAGCAAAAGAACCTAGTCAAATGGAGAAATAAGAAGAGAAGGTAAACAAAAACAGAACACATTATGTTGTTTGACCTCCCTGATATTTAATGCAGCCAGAGACTGGGCTAGCCTTTGTAAATTTCTAGTTTCTATCACTGTTTCTTCATACCTCACATTCTGCTATATGATATGGAAATTACCAACTTGTATTTTACATGATATTCGTAGGTCAAGTTAGTTTAGTATTATCCTCTTTTGTGGCTGGAGTCTAATTAGACTGATTAAAAACTGGGATATTTCATAAAGGCATGAGATACTGCTGGGAAAACATTTTCACTACTGATTTTAAAAAGGAAGGAAGGAAGGAAGGAAGGAAGGAAGGAAGGAAGGAAGGAAGGAAGGAAGGAAGGAAGGAAGGAAGGAAGGAAGGAAGGAAGGAAGGAGGCACAGCTTGAAATGCTGAAGTTTAACAAATAGTCAATTCATTCAGTGAGGAAACATCTTTTGTATTGTTTTTGAACTAGTTCTTCATGACAGCTGCAGGCTAAATGCAAACACTGATTTTTGACAGGTTAGATTTTTGTCACTTAAAATTTTTTTAAAAATTATCCAAAGTTTAAAAATCACATATTTCTCAGCCAGAAAGAGATTTAGTTCTTGGATCTTTCATCTGTATTAAAGCTATCACTCAAAACAAGGATTTATTTTATTACCAGAACTGAAGGGTCTTCTAAAAAGTAGCTATGTAAAACAGTGGCATAAGGTCACATGGTGATTGGACACATAACCGGATATAAAATTTTACAATAGTAATAATACTAATGTTTTAGTATAACTATGATTACTGTTATTTCTTTTTTTTTTTTTTTGAAAGTTTTATTTGGGTTTTCACAAAAACAAAATACAAATAAAACATCTTTTTTGAAAATAGCATGGTCCCAGGTTATCACTTCTTCATACAGACACCAAACTCAATTTCATGCTCATTTTTATATTCTATTCCATATCTTATTACCGTTTTACATTTTCTACATAGTTTTTCCCCTCTTTTAATTTTCTCAATTTTATTTTGATTATCTCATCTCAATTCAAATCATTATATTTATACTTTTGTCTGTCTTATTTCAATTTCATATTATCTTTTCTCATTAAACAAATTTTCTCCTGTAATTGGAATATGACACCTTTATATCTTTTAATTTTATCCATTCAACTCTTATTTAAGCTTCAATGTATACTTTAAGGTTATAACATTCAATATAATACATAACTTCCAATCGAATTCTGCTTGGTACATTCTTAAAAAACACACTATATTCTTAAAAAAAGATTATAAATATATGTAATTAAAATACTCATTCCATTCCAATTCAGTTCTATCATTAATATTCATTAAAATCTTAACATCTTTAACATTTCTTTTCAATTAAATATCATACTTCCTTGGGAACACTTATAAGCTTTCCATAATTAATTTTTTCCCCATTTCTCTTCACTTATATTTTATAAATTATTAAATAATTAAAATGTTCCCATCCTTTCCTAATTCAATTCTCTCATTCATTTTATTTCATTTATTTATTAACAAACATTCCATTAGATTACAATAACTATTCTATCCATCATTTTAATCATACATTGTTTCATATTTTCTGAAATTATTTCTATTTCTAATATAACAATACTATCTTATGTACCTTTGCATAGTCCCTTTTTCAATTAAATTTTCACCCATTATCTCTAAATAGGCCCTGTTTCTCTATATCTTGTTTCTGTCCTTTATAACTTCTTTACCTTTCCTTCTTCCCTCTCTTCTTCTCCCTCCCCTTTTTACCCCCTTGTCTCTACTTCTAATTCTCTCTTCTGTAATCCCCTCTTCTGTTGCTTTCTAATATTATACTTATTTTTCAAACTATTCTTTTTTTTTTTTGGTTGTTTTTTCAAATCTTAAACTTTTCATTCTCTTTCCCCCCTTTCCTTTTTTTTCCCCACATAAAATTACTTGTTCATTAAAGATGGCTTCTTCTTTGTCCCAATCTTCTTGTTCTGCAAGCGTTTCTTGTTGTTTCTCATAGTTCCAGATCTCCATTTCTAAAAGTTGAAATATGAAGCCAAAAGAACCTCTCCCTTCTTGTGCATCTTCTTTGTACTTTTTAAGTTCCATTTTCAGTTTTTCTAAAAGTGGTGCCATTTTAAACACTTATAAACAACCACCCGATTGATTTTAGTCATTCAAATGCAATAACCAAAAATCCAGAGATCACCAAGTAATCCAAACAAACCCAAGCTGTTTCTTCTTGCTTCTTTTTTCCACTTTCTCTTCCTGGGGTTCTATTATTTGGTTGCCAAGTTTCAGTTAAAATGTATCTTTTAGAAGTCTTGTTGAGGTTTTACTGTGAATTCCTTTTAATTCCAGGCAGTCTCCTCCCTTTTCTCCAGATCCTGCCCTTTTATTCTTTTTCTCTCCTTTCCTGCTTTCGAAAACTTTTAAATATCCAGAAATCTTTATTATCCCTTTGACATTTTATTTTCAGCTTAAATGCCTATTGATGTCAAAGTGGGGTTTTTTTTCAATTTCTTGCTTAAGTCTCTTAGCTGTCAGTATAGGGAAAGGAAGAGAAGAAAAAAACCCAAATCCTTTCCCTTTTCTCTCTCCTTCGCTGCTTCAAAGTCTTCTTTGGGAACAGTGTTATTTTTTTATATAGTTTAAATTCCAGGGTACCTTAGTTGTTGCTTTTGGAGTTTAACTCGGTCAATCAAAACTTTCTCTTCTTATCTTCCTCCTGCACATTCTTTTCCGGTCGAGTTTGTCTTTGAGGTGGCCATTTCTGACCACTGCTGCAACTGCCTTCAGGAAAGGGAGTAATGGCCAGCTGAGGAGGAGAGATGTGGCTCTCCTCAACCTTGCTGGCAGTCTCCCCCCTCTTCATCACCTGTACGGGGTGGCTTAGCCCCGAAACCAGCCGGCTCGGGGTGCTCCAGCGGAGAACACGGATTGAAACCGCGCATGATCACCGTTTCGGTCTGTCTGCAAAGAGACTCAAACTGGAACTCGATTACTGTTATTTCAAGAGCCTCGGTAGCGCAGTGGTTAGCAATATGGCAGTTCAAATCCCACCAGGCTCAAGGTTGATTCAGCCTTCCATCCTTCCAATGTGGGTAAAACAAGGTCCCAGATTAATGGAGGCAATTTGCTGATTCTATAAAACCACTTAGAGAGGGCTGTAAAGCACTGTAAAGTGGTATATAAGTGCTATTGCTATTGCAACATTTTTAATGTTTCTGGTTTTAATATTTGGAAGATGCTCAGAGTTACCTCCATATGAGATGTGTGGAACATAAATCCAATAAAACTGACTTTGGCAGCACAAAAGATAGTTTTTCCATAAGAAACACGCCATCTTATTAAAACCATGTTTGGCAGAAAAGTTTAAACAGTCTTAAAACTATTCTCAATGGTTTTTTATAGTGAATATCCATTGAAGATGCAAATATCAGGTGAGTGCTTAATAGTTACTGGTCATATTTGACAAGCAACACAGAGTAGCAGTCAGGACATCTAATGCATCTGACAGTAGAGATGAAAAATAATATCTACTTGTTTAATGAATAGGTCCAAATCATAATATAATTATGGAATCAATAAAAAAATGCTAAAAGATAGTAATCTATACTCTATATCAGGGATCCCCAACCTTTTCGACGCCGCGGCCCGGTTCCGACATCAGCTGGGCGCCGCGGCCCGGTACCGGCGTCAACTGGGCGCGCCATCTTTTATGACGAAAAGGCGCTCCGGTGACGTCACCGGAAGCGCTGTTATCATAAAAGATGGCGGCGCCACGCTCTGGTGAGCTTTTTCGAAATGGCTTAGAAATGGCTTTCTAGCGCCCGGAAAAGCTCACCAGAAGCGCTTTTTACCAAAAAGATGGCGGCGCCCAGCAACCAGCGGCCCGGTAAGGCTTGTTCCGCGGCCCGGTACCGGTCCGCGGACCGGCGGTTGGGGACCCCTGCTCTATATTATTGATCTCAAACTCCAATCAAAGTAAAAAGATAACAGAAGGTCCAATCATATCTACCCAGGGGTCGGATTCAAAATTTTTAACAACCAGTTCTGTGGGCGTAGCTAGATGGGTGTGGCTATGTGACTGGGTGGGCGTGGCGACTTCTTTTTTTGCAGCAGCACCCCCCCCTTTTCTTTTGCCTTCTGGGCCTCAGGGAAGCTTCCTAGGGGAGGGGGGTGTTTTTGCTCCCAGGAAGCTTCCCTGGAGCCCAGGAAGGCAAAAAATGGAGGGAGGATCATGCAGCAAAAAACAAACAAACATGCACACTCCTTTTTGCCTCCTGGGCCTCAGGGAAGCCTCCTGGGTGAAGCAGTAAGACAGTGAGGGTGATTCCAGCACAGCTGATCATCAAAGTAGCTGATCGTCAGGAGGGGGGGGAAGAAATACCTTAAGGAGTGACTGGGGAGGGGAGGGGAGGGGAGGGGAGGGCAGAGAGGTGCAGGGCCAGCCAGGGGCATGATTTGCCGATTCTCCAAACTGTGCAGAATCATAACAATAGGTTCTATAGAACTGGTCCAAATGGGTAGAATCCCATCCCTGTATCTACCTCTTTTCTGACCTAGACTCAGATTAGCAACATTACATTAGATATAGTGAGAGAAAACATGCCACCTCTGATATAAACAGAAAGTTACTCTGTTCAATGAATTAACCAGCCAGAATCTTATAGTTGAGCATTAGATAGTTGTCTGTAAATATATATTGAAAACTGAATATTGAAAGAAACAATATGAAATATTTTTACTGTAGTATTGAATCTGACGAGACCTGACTGCTGTCACATAACTATAGTCAACCTTTGGCAATATCACAGTGTGATCCTAAGCAGGCTTACATAAATACAATCTTGCTGATCTAAGGTAGAATAGGACTTTTTCTCTAATGAGTGTGACTAGTAGTGCTGTCTCACTAGCAAACATTATTTCAAAGTTGATGCTACTTCTTAAATGTACTCAATGTTATCATCATCACATTAAGTCAAGAATAAAAACTTTCATAATTTCCACATCAAATTTCCATTCCAAAATAAAGATGTTCAATGTAGAGTCTAATTCAATTTTTAACATTCACCTTGGAATGAATGAATGAATGAATGCTAAGCAGGATCAGACCTGCTTGGACAGTAACTGGATTACAGAATTCCTAGAATTCTGTAAAGTAAACTAGGAAAACCACTCAAATAAATAATTAAATAAATTCCAGACTCAAGCAATGTCAAATAACTTACAACTGTTACAACTGTTACTAAGAATACTATGTGGCTGTATTTATGTATTCAGCTAAATGAATTGGAGTCAACCTCAATTCAGTTCAATTCAGAACATAAGATTGTTGCTGCTGTAAAACTATTCATGAACTTTCTCCCATTTTGCTTCTTTGCCTCTATTAATGTTCCAGAAAGTCAGAGAATTCCTAGAATAGATCTAAAGGCAGCAAAGAGACTTTATTCTGCTGGTCAATGCCAATCAATTAATATATTGCTTTTAGGATAGGAATAGTATTAGCATCATTTTAGTAAGTTTTAAAGTATGAAACAATGATTTAAGAAAAAACTTCCATGCCCCTACAAACATTCTGCCATTTGAGGGTGAGGATTATTACTAAGCATGTTATTTCCATGGAATTTTCAGAAAAATGTTAGAATGACTATATTGTTGACATTGGATTCATTTATTTCTAGGAAGCATTCAAGTGCTGAAGAAAAGAAGTATGAGGAATACAGAAAACTATAAAGAAAGATAGAATGAGATTTATTAATAGATCTCAGAATAATTTGAAATAGAATAACAAGGTTTCTTAACTCAAATTGTTTAACAAGAAGAGTAACAAATGAAGGCTTCCCCTTGTTCTAATCTGTACTTAGGAGTGAAGATATATATTTAAAAAGGCTCTTACTCTAATCAGTGTTACATTTCTCATATTTAGTCCCAACTGTGACTGTCAGTTAATTTTAACAGCTTCATTGTAGCTTGGACATTGTTCAAGCAAAGATAACAAGATTTGTCTAATATTTCACCATAAGTAAAATTTACAATTACTTCAACTTGAAAATACATTAATGTTATATCTCTGTTTAAATGTTGCTGATCACATCAAAGCCTTTTTTGGTAGATGGTGCAATCCCTTGCTGATTTAATTGCTATCTAAAGCAATCTCCAGCTTTGTAACTTGGCTGGTAATGAAATCTTGTGTAGTTAGTACAAGATCTCTCAAAATAATATGGTACATTTATATCTTCAGGCCCACAAAGTGATCCAGTTTAGTAAAGCTGCACTGGATGCATAATGATTTACTACAGTTCAGAACAGAAGGCAGGTTGGCAGCAGATGGCAAAGGATTTTTGAAAATCAACCACTTAAGCATCCCTGCAGAGAAACAATTTGCTATCTTTTGCTGTCCATGAGCCACAGAAGAGTTTGTTTCTGATTAATTATATCCGAAAATATATGTCTGGGTTTGCTGTCCTTATTGTGCTCCTGTGCACATCTCTGCCTTCCAAAGTAAAAGAACAAATCAAAGGATAAAAGAGTTTTTGAACAGCACAGTATATTTGATGTAATACTTGTACTTTTCTGGGCAAACTTTTGAGTTGCAAGAACCTGCACATGACCAAAATGGTTTTTTAATTTCTTTTCCTAGGTTTTTGAGAGCAGCTTTTATATACTTGTCCAAGCAATTCAGGGTGATATACAAAGCTACCCTTTTTGCAATTTTCCCCCTGACTCTATGGTGTAATGGTTGTCCCGGTGAGCTTCCATTGTTTTTTGCACTTGGATGATCCCAGCGCAATAGCCAACCATTACATTCATGGAGAAGATATTTTCATTTTAAAGCTATCTAAAGCATATTTTAAGGACTAAGTTAAAATTCTTGGTTATATAACAGAGTAGTGGGAAAATCCATTGTACCATTGAATTTTAGAGGTGATATTGAGAGATACAAAGTGGGATTTAGCAGAGCTGCCAGCTGTCCGATCTTAATCTACCACATCCTTCTCCAACTCTAGTATCCTCTGGAAGTCATTTATCAGTTCCAAGAATTTTTGCTCAATAATTTTGAAGGTCTAGAAAGCTGGGAAGGCAAGACAATGAGAATTCTTCTCATTATGAACCTTCTGGATAGATATACTATAGATGTGATTCCCAGGGCCAGAAGTTCCTGTTGATTTGTTAACTTGAACTGAATAAACATGTTAATTGAGAAGAGAATAGACACATCATTTCACTTTACCCAAGTCATTACTACTGTTTCATATAGTGATATATTTTGATGCAAAGGAAAAAGAATTTTGCAGAGCTTAGCCACAACATTGAGGGGCAGGTTGGAACCTAAAGCATTGCACCCTCTTTTACTCTGCTTATTCCTGAAAAAAATTGAATGGGAAAACAGAGAGGAAAATAACATTTTGGATAGAGGAATTATTAAATTTAGTAAATACTTATAAGATGAATTGCTGTGCAGTAGGAATAATCTAGCAGTTGAGTATTTCAAGCAAAAGGCCTTGAATTCAAACAGCAACCAAATTCCACCAATATGAGGCAGTATCCTCTTAATGAGAATCCATCAGGTTAGGATTCTTTTCTATCACAGAACGAGTCCAGGACAAATTATTGTAAAGCTTCTTCTATTGCTCATTTTTAATATTTGTGCTGTTATTTTAGCAACAAAAACCCCAGGCAGATGTATTTTTCTCTCCGCATATGGTTTGGGCAATCAGGAGGGTATAAATTCTTATACTGCTATTGCATTTCTTACTGTCTGAGCTCTCACATTGTTCATAATTGGTATAATAACCAAAAATGGGGAAATATTTATGAATGTATGTATTAGATTTTTATCCAATCTTTCTTCTAGGGGATCGAGGTGGTATACATATCATTCCAACTTGCATAGACAAGTTCAATACCCTGGAGAGTAGGGAATGCCTGAAGACAGCCAGCACTACAAAGAATTGCATTCTTGGAGTTGGTACCATATGGCCTTTTCCTCACTTTAGCAACAGGGGAAGGCGAAAAAAAGATTAATTGATAGACATGATCTAGTTGTATAAAATATTTGAAACCCATTTTTCTGCCACAAGGCACCCAATGTACTTGGCCAAACCAAATTAAAAAAATAATTATAATATAGGATTTTTTTAAAAAAAAACCTCTCAGCTATAATTTTGGGAAAAAATATATTATAAAATCTCCAAAATTAAATATCTGTTCAACCAAATCAGCAAAAAGTGTTCTTTATATATCAAAAGCTATGAGCTTCAGGCAGTGAATAATTTCACGATACAGGAGCATCAGCAGAAAACCTTGCTCCCAGGGGGCCATTAGTCTAACTCTGGAGGAGAAGAAAACTGAAAGGATGCATCTTTAGCTCTTGTTACACAATTGGCAAAATCATGCAGGGGTTCCTTTGTCCTGTTCCAAGTAACGTAGGGCTATAGTTAGCGCCTTGAATTATACCTGAAAACAAAGTAGTAACGTAAGAACTAGAAGTGTGTGGATTCCCCTCTTTGATGCAGGTTTTTGAGTCAATATGGTGACATTATTTGAAGCACCATATTGACATGGTTTTGAACCATCCTAAAGCAAAGATTTGATGGCTTTTCTGCTGGTTCTGTGATTCCAACAGACAATTAGCAATGTTGCACGTTCAGCTCCACAAATGGGAAAAAGTGAAAAGGATGTTGAGTGATATCTTAGCCTCTCTGACATTAATATAAGTAGCCAGCCCATCAGTTTAAATACCTCATTAAATTGTCTGCTGTCACAGCTCTTTTGGACAGGCAAAACTAATGTTGCTTTGGGCAACATTCATTTTCTCAGCTCTCAGCTTCTTTCATATGGTCAAGGCTTGCTTGCTTTTGTGCTAACAGAATGATATCCTTCTGGCACCAGTTCTGCCAATACATTTAACTAAACTCTTTTTTAGAAGGCTAAAAAGGGATCAAGATTGACCAGTCCATTAGTATGCACACTTGGTCAAATGTTCAGATTCTGCATCACTGATTCAAGCTGAATCTCCCCATATTACAGTGAATGGATGCCAAATATATATTGTCAGGTGGTTACCCAAACATTTTAATATTTTGAAGAAAGATTGGAAACAATTATGAATTCCCCTTGTTCAGTGCTAGCTTCTGTTCCTATGACCTTCTTTTGCTTCTCCTGCTGGTTAAGGAACACAAGAGTATTGCTAGCAAGGGTGACTAAGACAAAGTCCTGACAGAGTTGAAGGGAGTATGTCCAAGAGGGACCAAGTTTGCCAAACATCTATGCCTGCCTTCCTCATCCCAGAAAACATCAATGAGAAATAGAAGGCTCACTCTTGTGGGTGCCAGAAAACAAAGTGTTTTTAAACCCAGCTTTAAAATGTTGCATTTTAAGGCAGCTTTTCCTTGTTTAGGTTTTCAATTGAATTTGGATTCCATGTTCTATCAGCCAACTTCTATAAGCTTTTTGCTAAGCAGTAAATGATCTGTTGTGTTTTCCTCACTTCCAAAGTTTCTGCCTTAAAGAGGCATGGAAGAATATTTCAAAAGTATATCATAGTAAAATCTTTAAAGGAGTCTAAGTGAAACTTGACAGAGTTACATGTTCCTGAAAGATCAACCATCTCAGCTATTTTCATTCAATTCTGACAAAATCATCATGACCCTATTTGACATTTCCTTATGAATGGGTGCTTTTAAATTAAATTTTGAATTGGTTCAGATTTAGCTACCATCAAAGCTTGAATCACAGATTGAATCATGCCCTTTTCCTATCTGGAATTTCCAGTTTGAATTCCATCCCTGTTGATTCACACAAGCCTAATAAAGCCATACGAACTTAAAAAGACCCCTGCTACACCAGACCATTAGCCATCTAAACCATAATTTTACAACATTTATATTGTCATATGGATGCATTTGAGAAAATCATAAACCTGCACCAGGGATTCTTTACTTGTTGCCTATGATTCCAAAGTTAACTATGTACTCCATGAAAGAATATTTCTGTAGCTTCTGTGGAACCTTGAATCTGACTTCCTGAATTACATAGCATATTCTTCCAGAGATCCTTCCAAACAAGGTCTCTTTTAGGTCTTCTAAAATGTATTTTTATCAAATCCATTGCTAAAACTTGTACTGAGAGGACCAGAGGGATTCTATGAGATAATGTTTTTTCTTCCTCCTTCCATTCAATAAGCAGAAACAAACATCCCATCTATACATATGAACTTATTAAAGTTTTTGTTATAACACAGGCACAATGGTAATATTAAAGTACACTATGTTAGTGATCTCAGTGAGGATGAATTTTCAAGTGCCTTTCAGGAAGCTTGCTTCAAGCTAAAGTCTTCTCTCACAACAGCTTGAACAGATTTTTTTACAGTACATATCAACATACAGTATATAGGCAAACAATTATCCTCTTGACTCTGCCTTTCTGGATTAGACTTCTAATATACTTACCTTAGTTAATCTTCTTCTTCCAATTCACCTTTGGCTTAATTAATTGGGAGTTTTCTAAGGTAGTTAAATTCCAAACCTCTCACTCCCTGTTGGCCAAACTGATAATTGATGCTCCTGAATTTCTTGAAAAAAAAATCTCATGCTTTCTCTCTTTCACCTCTTGCTATATGTAGTCTGATTCATAAGTAGATATCTATGGAGATTCTCAGTCATCCAGGTCATGGTTGTCCCAAAGATGCTTTTTCAAGAGGCAACTGGACTTTCTTGTTTTGCTTTGAAGACATTTCACTTTTCATCCCAGAAGTTTCTTCAGCTCTGACTGGATGATGTGGAATGGAAGGATTTATATTCCTTGCAGTCACCGGGTCATTTGCATTCTCTTAGAGAGTCATTGAGGCTACGTATAGATTTATCTGTGTCATCAGGGTCAACTGAGTGGTGCAAATGGGTGCGGAGTCTTCTTTGAACTGTTGAAAGGACTGTGTTGTAGACTGGAGATAGATGATGTTATATACCTCCACCTCTGTTGAGAGAGGGCTGTTCAATTTTGACATAGATGGCCTCTTTGAGCCCTCTTTCAAACCAGCGGTCCTCTCTGTCCAAAATGTGGACTTTGCTGTCTTCAAAAGACTGGTCTTTGTCTTTTAAATGCAGATGGAACGCTAAATTTGTCCTGAGGGTTTGTTCTCCTATGTCTATGCCATGAAGTGGTTGGAGGTTTTTTTTTTGGCCAATGTATAGATCTGCATATGTTTCACTGCATTGTATTCAGACTGACCTTCTTTTTTGGTATCAACATTAAGTACTTAGGTACATTTAAAATATAATATTTAAGAATCCACGGGGGACAAAAGAGTGATATAGTTCCAACTAATAGGTGGGGATTTTTTTTTCCTTAGCCAAATATAAGCTTAGTACTTCTGTAATATGTGCATCTTTCTAGCAAAGGATAGACATTTAATACTGTCTCTCTAAGGGAATGCTAAAATTGTAATTGGGTATTGTTCCTCAAACAGCCATAAGATGGAGCCAGAAACCTGGGTTGTTGATGTTCTAGTTACTAGATGTTCTGATGGTCGATGTTTTTGGTTCCTGCATTTTTCCCTATTGACTGTTGCTGATCGTCATTCTTCCTGGATTGTTGTGAGTCTGTTTACTGAACTGTTTATGATACTGGACTTTGATTTTGGATTATCCCTGGACTGAATACTGACTGCTTTAACCGTGTATGACTTGGACTGCTTGTTGGACTTTGCTTAACCATTTACTGGAAGTAAAACCTACATTTTACTATTCAGTGTATCTGTGTGCTGGTTGTGTGTTATTCAACATCACTCTCACTACATTTCCCTGTGTGCACTCATTCTCCTAACAAGGAATTACCTCAACAATTGATCTCAGGTGCTTTCTCAAAACAATAATTGGCTAAGACTCATTTTAAACCAAATGAAGTAGTAGGAGCACTACATTATTTGTGTACACTAAGTTTGCAATATGCTAATTGCCTAACATTAGTAGTGGTGCTCTCAATTTCTTCTTTGGCCCACAATAGAATTGAGGTACAAATTGAAAAATGTGGCAGCCAAAATGGTTTCTTGTCCTTCCTCTTCAAGTTGGAATTTCTTAGTGCAGCTTCTTGCATATTGTAACAAAGATTTATTTCAGAATTCTCATGCAGCTTGTATTTAGTAGAAGTTACTGTCTATCGTAGTATTACTGTGTTTGCCCTTCAGCTTTGTTTTGAAGATAAGATTGAATGCAAAGTTGCAATTATCACACCTGTGCACAATACTCCAAGAATGATCTCCCGGTGGGTTTGTTTAATGGCATTGTATTAGTTATTCCATTTCAAATAGTTAGTGATTCTAACCATGGAATGTGTCCTTTTTTAAACTACAAGTACTGTTCTTATTTCCAGCAGTCAACCTTCCCACTATTTAGGTAACCCAGTAGAACACATTCTTATGAAGCTCTCCTTCTGGCATATAATAAAGCACGGGTGTCAAACTCATTATGTCACATCGCCATCACATGACATTTAGTGACATTTTTTCCCATTCACAAACTGGGGTGGGCGTGGCCTGCACATGACACATCCAGCCCATGGGCCTCCACTTTGACACCCCTGTAAAATAAAGGATCAATTTAGCATATAGAAGAAGGTCTTTTCATCTAGAACTCTTGAGTTATGGTATACATGCCTTTGGTGTAATAGATCCTTATTCTCCCAGACAGAAATAGGCAAGCACGCACATGATTGCCTATTCTCCTGCTGAATCTATATTTTAGGGGCCAATTGTAATGCCTACAAAGGTCTTTAAGATCACTATGATACGGTAATCTGAACAAGATAATATCCTGATATGGTGAGCATGCTTTAGAAATGACCATTGAGAAATCATCCTCTACTGGAAAGGTGTCATGCCCCTGTTGGACTCTGACTCCAAGGGAGAGATGGAACACCTGACAGGGAGTGGTTTCTGGTGGTTGTGGAGGAAACTGGGGAAGGGCACAGGCCAGATGGTCATTCAGAGGAAGACCCAGGCCCATCACCTCTTCATCCTAGGGCACATAGGGAGGAGTGGATAAGGGAGAAACATGAGTGGTGTTGTCTATGGGGGAGGAAGGGGCCCTGATCCCCTTCGTGGGCTGCAGCTGGGAGGACTGGTTAAAAGGACAAACCTGTGCATGGCAAAGTTGCTGGAAGCAAAGCGTGCATTCTTGTCAGAGTTTATCTGTGTTTTGGCTTCCTCCCAACTGTGGTTGCTGCATTACCTGGTAGAAGTCCGCAATTAATCATACTTGCCTGCCATAGTAATTTCTTCAGTGTGGCATGTTGGGTTTTTTTAATTTTGAATTAACTTTACTTTGGGTGCAGACTGCATTTATTCCCTCCGTAAACTGTTTTCTTTAAGAGTTTGATATCCAGCCGAGGCTAATTGAACATTGGAGCCAAGTTGGAGGCATTAAAGGGACTTTCTTCTATTTTTGTGACTTGGCTATTTTTGTGTCATGCCCCAGGTCATCACAAAAGGTATGTTTTCTTCATTAAGAAAAACTCTAAATTTCATACCTGCTCCTTCAAAAGGTTTATTGCAAACAGCACTCTGGTTTTGTTTTGGGCAGCTGCTAATTAAACTTCATCTAACAAAGAATGCTGGTTTGGTTTTTTTCATGAGCTTAGAGTAATATTACATTGAGATGACTGGGAAGTTGGGAACAATAATTAACAATATACATCTGGCACAATTTCCTTTGAGATCAATAGTGCTACATAGTGCAGAGCATAAGCAAAGTTTAATTCTAAACAATAACCATTTCATATTCATTTATTCAAATAGTCCTACTTATATTATCACACTTTGGGTAACTGCAAAGTGAAGGTTAGGCAGAATAGGAACATTAGGTGAGGATAAAGGTAATCTCTATCTCTGGTTTGAGAGCCCTCATGCCTGTGAATGAAAAACATTACAACATTAGGGAATACAACATTACAGCATATGTATTATGAGAACTTTACTGTCTATCTCACAATATACCCAAATGGCATCAAGGAAGAGAGACACAGATATTACGTTATGTTATGATCCTGTGTATGAAATTTTTCATAAATCCCAAACTTTGTTCATTGAGATATGACACTGTCCTATTTCAGGTTTCAAACTCACACAGTTGCTAGGTATTTATTCAAGACTGAGTAGAAAGAAATGTATATCAAAACAGCGTCCCTGGGAAAGAAAGCTTTCTGGGTAGTTTTGCTTTCAACAGGAATATAAAGAAAAGAAGGCTAAATCCAGTCAGGGAGCCAAGCCAGGTATGTAAGTCCAAATATCAAAGTTTAGGGTTTTTACATGAGCAGGATTCCTAGGAACAACAAGCCAAAACAGAAGATCAAATCATTGTTTCCAATAGAGAAACCTGGATCAGAAATGCCTCTTAAAGCAGGCTGTCACCACCTACTCTTAATTACAATACTTATCCCCTTGCTTGGCAAGGAGCCTCATTCAGCGACTTTGCTCAGCTTTGTTCTCTACTGATTGAGTTCAAGGGCTTGGAAGTCATTCTTCCTAATCTTCTTACTCCAGTGATTGATTAGTCTTAGGTGATTCTTGGCTTGGTGTCTCCTGAGGCTGACATTTCACTGATTAAGCCAGACCAGCTTCTTCAGAGTCTGGTTCTGGTTCATGACAGACATAACACCTATATCTCTCTTCTATGAAAGCTTAAGGAAAAGTTCACTTTATATATGGTTCTAATAGCACTCTAGATCAGGGGTCGCTAACCTTTTGGACCTCAGGGATGTTGAGGTAATTCCCTGTTAGGAGAATGAGCGCATATAGGGAGACGTATTTGAGAATAGTGTTTGAATAATACACATACAGAACACAGATACACTGTACAGTAAATGTAGGTTTTTACTTCCAGAAAGGTTTAAGCAAAGTTCAAAATAGGCAGTCCAAAGTCATTCACAGGTAAATCAGTCAGTTTTCAATCCAGGGATAATCCAATAACAAATTCCAGTGTCAAAAATAATTCAGTATCAGACTTACATCAAATCCAGTAATATCAGTCAATTAGAAGAAATGGAGGAACGGCAATACTTTCCAACAGAAGGAAACAGAGAGACTCACTCAGACACACTCTCTTCTGAGACTAAGACTAAACAACCCAGGTTTCTGGCTCCATCTTATGGCCATTTGAGAAACCACACCTAATTACAGTTTTGCATTTTCTTAAAGATACAGTTTCAAAATGTTTATCCTGGTTTATATATTTCTAACCCAAATACCTGTTAGGTGACTTATATCCCTAACAAGGGACGACCAAACTCATAATTTTAAATCCCAGGGACCACTACCCAGTTCTGTGGGTGTGGCCTAATTTGTGGGTGTGGTTTGGTGGTCATATGACTGGGCGGGCATGGCTCGTATGTAAATATTATACATATTTATATAAATATTGAATTTTTTATTTAAAAAGAGCAACTTTTACCCAAAATCAGGCAAATAGGCAAGCAGATTGAGTTGCTCACAGAATCATTCAGTGATCTATCTATCTGCCATCGGCTAGCTCAGACTCTCAAATTTGCTTGCCGTGAGTCTGCAGTGAATAATAGAATCTTCAGTCCTAAGGGAGGTTCAGCTGTGCTTAAAAGCAGAGCCTAAGATCTAAAGACTAGCTAGAAAGCAAGAAATCCAACCATTTCCTACTTCCTAGCTAATCTAAATCTCCTGGCACAACAGAACACCTGATGGTCAGAAAAATAGCAATTTAGCAGGCAAGTTTGCCGGGTAAGGAGTGAGTGGGCAGGGAGAGTTCCTGCAGGCCATGTGGGTGGCGCAGCCTTGTGTTTCTGCACAGCCTGGATTAATTGCTTTGGTGGGGGTGCTCTGGGAGTGAGATTTCTCTGTGGCTCACCAAAATTTTCTCATGGCCCACCAGTTGGCGACCACTGCTCTAGATATTCCTTTGTGCAACTATCTTCTCAGCATAAGCAGTTGGTTGCTCCTAAAGCTAATGTATCATGTTTAGTAATCTAAACTGTGAAGTCTAATTCCTGACAGAAAATTGAAACCCATGGAATAACATCTGGCTACCAATATCTGAGGAGTTCCTTTAAAGATAAAATCAGTCATGTGATGCATCCTGATGGTCAGTGAAACTACATATTTTAGTATTTATTTGATTTGTCAATCACTTACAAGATACAGGTATAAGAATAAACATAGTTTTGAATACATGAGATAGATACTTATAAGAAAAATATAAAGAAACAGTAGGACAGGGACGGTAGGCACGATTGGTGCGCTTATGCACGCCCCTAACATTGAGTCTTTCTCTCTCTCTCTCTCTCTCTGCCTAATCCAACTCATTGTGTTATTGTTGGTGGGAAAAGAGCAGAAAAGAACCAGCTATGTAACCTACCTTTAGTTCCCAAAGAAATATATAAATATAATTTATGCTAAAATGTATTTAATTTTATTAAATTTCATATTTCTTAACCATCCATCTCCCTCTGAGAGGGGCTCTGGGAGGTGAAAATATAAAAAAAAGTTTAATAATATAAATGTACAATTTCACCTATTGCTTCTACTCTACTCTAACTTCTCTTTAAAAATCTCTTAGATCAGGGGTGTCAAACTGGCAGCCTGCGGGCCAGATGCATCACATGCAGGCCATGCCCACCCCAACTCCATGAAGGGAAAAAACATCATGATACATCACATGATGGCAATGTGACGTGGCAAGTTTAACACCCATGTCTTAGATGTTTTGGGGGAAACTATCCTCAGCTTTTAATCTTTTCTTCTCCATATTAAGCATACCCATCTCTTTCAACTATTTCTTGAAAATATAAAGACCATGAATTATTTTCCTTTGTTATTTTTCATCTAATTTTGATAGAGATTCTTAGACCATGACTGGGAATTTATCTGGGGCATCTGATAAAGACATTATTTTGCTTTCTCCTTTTTCTCTCTTTTTCCTTTGCTTTTAGTATTCAAATCCATTCTTCCCATTTATTCATTTGTTTTGGTGATTTTTATAAATTCAGCAAGATGGAGAACAGATTATTACTTGGAACAACTTTTCTACAATCAAAAAGATAACCATTCTAGATAAATAGGGAAAAGATTAGGGAGATTGGCCAAAATGGATCTATGTGGTTATGGGAGTTTTAAACAAAATTATATGAGGATAATCAGCAAGTGGGGAGAATTTACTGTCTGCCTTCCTTGTTCTCTCTTAGCTGCCTTAAGAGACTTGAAACTTGAAATATATCTCATCTGAAGGCAAACCACTTCAGACAAAAAGCCAGCACCTTTATGAAGTTATTGTTCTCTGAGGTAATTAAAACACTGATAGGATTTGGCTGAGGAGCAGAGGTACTGAAAGCAAATGGAGGAAAAATCATAATATTAAAAGAACCTCTTACCACATCTTCAATTAGCCATACTGTCTCTGCAGCAAGTTAACTGCATGGTTCATTACTGATGAATAACTGCCATTAAAAGTAATAGACTAAAGCCTGCAAGATGGGGGTGGCCAATCAAAGAAAGGTTTAATCCAAAACCATTTGGCAGATGATGAGGGGAGAGGCAACAGGACTCCATTCCGGCCAACCCTGTGAAGTGGTCAGCACATATGCTGAGGGCATTGGACCCAAACTCATCTGGCTTGATGGTACAATAAATACAGTATATTTCACTCTCTCTCCATTTCAAGATAGTATGTCAAAAAGGGAATTAAAGAGGAGCAAAGGAAGAGAAAAGAGCCTATCAATATGAGGGCAGCAAAAATAATAAGAGCAATATTCTAACACTATTCTAACTCTCATCAGGCCTTCTTCTGAGATCAGGAAGATTGTTTAAAATGAGAACACACTTGAAGATCACATGGTTCTCTATTAACTGTCTGTGTAGCCAGCCTGGGATTGATTCACATGCATGAAAGTAAATATGCCCCTCCTCATCTTGTAATCAAAGGCCTTGCTGTATGTGGCTCTGCCATCTGATGGTTTTCTTAGGTTCAAGTGGAGATCGGGAAACAGGGATGAGGCATTCTTGGACGAAGTAGTGGATGCACATCAGGATGCCTTTTGGTCCTATATAATGTGCAGTCTCCATACTTTTGGTGAATGTTACTTTTTTCCTAGAAAACAATTGAGAAAGCTTTTAAAAATATGCCATGGAATTAAAAGAAAATAATAATCTGCAGATAGCAGATTTTGTGCACATCTTGTATAATTGAATTTAAACCACCACTAACAACAGATTTGTATAAATACAATATGAATGCAGGGGAAGTAAATTATGCATCCCAGAACAGAACATTGGTAAGGCTGCTCTCTGGCCACCCAGAAAGCTTCACAAATCATCTCTACCATTTTTATGTAGGGAAGTGCACCTACACCTAAATTGCAACCACATATAATTTATATTTTCTAAGAAAAAATGCAGAAGATTTCTTAAAAACAAAGTAGATACTACACGATGCTCTGCAGCCTCCCAGTTCCCTCACTCCCGGGTTTTTATTTATTTTTCTTAAAAGAATTTATGAAAAATACAGCCAGATAGAAAGAATTTGCTGAACTTCAGGATCATGTCTGGGGAAACCTTGGCACTCAGAAGACCACTATTTCCTGAGTGAAATTTCTCAAAATGGAACACACTTGCTGTTTTCCAGGCATAGCAGTTACCCCAATATAATAAAAGCTGAAAAAAGAGGAATATATCCTATTCCTTTCTTCTTTATTCCCACTCACTCTAGATATACGTTTCATTGTTTCTCTGAGAAAAGAAATATAGTCATATATACTGTATTTCTCCCTCTCTTATGACATGCAGATGGTTAGAACTACAATTCTTGATTCTAAAATATAGTGTTGTGGCACACCAGAAATAGACTATCCCTCCCAGGATTTCAGAAACAAGATGAGGGCCAAAATCTAGTCCCACTCCCTCTCTATGTAACCCCTTCACATCTGAAAAGATTATTCCTGTCTTCCCACCCAATTGCATTGATATAATTTTCTTATTGGCTCAGCTGCTGGATAGTTGCTAAGGCTGAGCCCTCACTATCTTTAGTTGGTTTTATTCTGCTGAGTTATGCCTCCTTTCTTCTGGCTGACAGGATAAAGCCCCCTTTATCTTCTTGTTCAATGCTCTGCCCAAGGCAGAAATCTTCATACCATCTTGGACAAATGATTGTCCTATCTATTCTTAAAAACCTCCAGTGATGGAGCACCTGCAACTCTGAGAGGCAAGCTATTCCATTGATAATTGTTCCAAGTTTTTTTCTCTCTCTCTCTCTCTCTGCTAAAAAGAAGAAGAATTTCAATGAAATGTTACACAATAGAGTGCTTATTTCTCTGGCCAATGAAGCACTATGTCTTTCTGTTCCATTTGTTCATGGTTTTCTTTTCCTATTTAAATTTTGTGACTTTTGTCCACTCAGTCCACATTCAACTACCTAAAAGGGAGACATCTTTTTTCCACATAAATATTTTTTCGCTCTTGAAACCCTTAAGAGTCTCCCTAACTTACTTATACTTCATTCTTGTTTTTCAACAAGTAGAATTTGCACAAATTAATTCAATCTATCACCCGAGGTCTCCATTGTATATTTGTGCTTTTCTGTTATGGTGAGTGTGCAATTCCATATAATATTACATTGATGTATGCATCAGCATACAACACTTGCTCAGCATTGGTCAATATTGAGCTGCCTACTGGCATACAGAACTCTAGCTGAATCTTTGCCCAGGAGCTCAGCTTGCCAGAAAGCCATTGAAATTAGCAGCTGTGATGGATTATTAGCAATAGCTAATGACCAGGCAATTATTTTTCTTTGTGCCACATTTTGGGATGCTTGAAAAGCAGCATTGCTCATCAACCAGCTCAGCTTGCTTAAGTAAGAACTGAAAGAGCACCTCATGCCAAAAGGAGCACAACATTTTTAGGAACCACACTCTGGAAGTGAAAATGATGAGTTTTCTGAAATTTAACTCTCCACTTTTACTCTCTTGCTTACTATCTTTTTTGCTCTCAGTTCCTTTAAAGTGAAAAAAGATAGTTTCCCCCATCTCGTCATGCCAACTCATCTCCATTTCTTAGCCACAGGAGCCAAAATGTCCAAAGACACTTTTGTGGTCATGTGGCTAGCATGACTACATGCCAAAGCACATGAAATGCTTTTACCTTCCCACTCAAGTGGTACCTATTGATCTACTTGCATTTGCATGCTAGGTGGGCAAGAGCTGGGGCAAGTAATGGGAGATCATCCTGTTATGCAATGCTCAGGAATAGAATAGAATAGAATAGAATAGAATAGAATAGAATAGAATAGAATAGAATAGAATAGAATAGAATAGAATAGAATTCTTTATTGGCCAAATGTGATTGGACACACAAGGAATTTGTTTTGGTGCTTATGCTTTCAGTATACATAAAAGAAAAGATACATTCGTCAAGAGTCAAGAATCATAAGGTGCAACACTTAATAATAGTCATAGGATACAATAAGCAATCAAATCATTCTAGGAAACAGTCAATATAAATCGTAAGGATACAAGCGACAAAGTTACAGTCATACAGTCACAAGTGAGAGGGGATGAGTGATAAGGAGTGATATGAAGATTAATAGTAATAGTAGTGCAGACTTTGTAAATAGTTGGACAGTGTTGAGGGAATTATTTGCTTAGCAGAGTGATGGTGTTCGGGAAAAAACTGTCTTTGTGTCTAGTTTAGCTGGTGTGCAGTGCTTTATAGCGTCGTTTTGAGGGTAGGAGCTGAAACAGTTTATGTCCAGGATGTGAGGGATCTGTAAATATTTTCACAGCCCTCTTTTTGACTCGTGCAGTATACAGGTCGTCGATTGAAGGCAGGTTGTTAGTAATTGTTTTTTCTGCAATCCTAATCACTATCTGAAGTCTGTGTCTTGTTGGGTGGCAGAACCAAACCAGACAGTTATAGAGGTGCAGATGAACCCAGGCTGTCAGCTTTCCATCTGTCAAACTCAGCACCTTTAACTGCTTAAGCCCTCATGCCCCCTTAAAAATGAAAACAAGCTTATAATTCAGCAGATAACTTTTTGCTAGCTAGGAAGAATCAGAGATCATTGGAAAGCCCAGAAAGTAATGTCATTAGAATGGGAATGTTTCAATACTAAGCTATTTTCTTCAGCAATCTTTTACACAAGAAGGTCAGTATGCCTATGTACTGATGTTTGTGTCTATACTCACATCTTTCTTCCACAGTCATCATCCTGAGTATCATGGATCATTGTGGTCATTGCTATGCTTTCATGAACAATATAAGGTTATTTTTTGTGAGTGTGAGACCATTACGTTCAATGTAATTTAGCAGGACAGATAAGACAATGTATTCGGAGTAATTATGAATCAAAACCTCATATATCATGTGAAGCTATGATGCTTTCACTATGCGATGGACTGATACTTCTGTATTCTGGAAAGTTATTGTGGAGATATATGACCTGAGAGGGAAGGAAGAAGCTAATTCAGCTGCAAGTGCCGCAGGCCGTAGAAGTTTGCTGTCTTGTCTTCTGAACCTGCTGCCATTTTTTTTAATAGCCAGAACACCTTTTAGATTTGAACTGGACTCTTCCTTCATCAGTCTATTAATCCTTTCTATGATGGCTCAGAATCACTCATCAGTCACATGGCACCTGATCCTAAAACTCATTCATTCGCAACATTTGTGTGCCTTCCCTCAATTGCTTGCTCTTCTCCAGCTTCTAAAAGAACAGACATAGTAAAGAGGGAACCATTTTCTGGCTATCACAGCTACAAATTTCAGAGGAATGACATTTGGAATGACTTCCATCTGCTGCATTAAAGAGCTGAGCTGCAGGTCAGGTTGTTTATTGGGCACTAAAATTTAAGTAGAAGCACCTTTGAAAGAGAAAACTTTCCTCAATATTGCATAAATGTTGTTTAGAGCCTCAAACTCTTCTAGTTCAAAAAGCAGATTTAACCACCCACACCCCTCAAAGTTTTATTTTCCTGAGGTATCGCTTTCTGTAAAGAAAATAAAAAAGGTTCTTTATCATCATTTGACTGATACAAGCTACAGGGAAGAAATACCAATTGCAAGTCTAAAATGATACCCTCCTAAGGATACTCACCTCTTGGTATTAGGATCCACAACTGCCTATTTTCTGGAGTATACTCTTTCTTCCAATGTGTCCCCACAACAACCCTGTGGGGTAGGTTAGTCTGTCTAATAGTTGAAAGTTAATAATGAGATTCCATGGGTAAGGCTGGACTTGAATCTGGATCACCCTGTTTCTCACCCAATGCCTTAACTATTCCACAACACTGGCTAATATGTAGCAGAACCTCTACTACACTGCTGTGCCATTACAACATGGGTTTTGCTATTCTAACATGGTAAAGTAAGGGCCATAAAACACTTAACAGGATTGTGTCAAGAGGCAACTTCCTGTCTTTTCCATTAAGCGTTTGTTTGCCTTGCCCTTTAACCAGGAGTATGGTACACTTCAGAAGCTGCATTGAGGGCTCTTGAATGGCTGATGGCAACTTCAGCTTCCCTGTTCCAGGCTGAGAGCATCTCACAATTGTGTTTTTCTGTTCCACTTCAGAGGAGGTGTTTTCCACAACATCAAGAAGACTTTAGGCACAAAAAAAATGGAAGGATACCTTGATTCCCACACTGGATGAACAGCTACAAAAGTTGATGGAGTTAGCATGGCTAAATTGACTTCTTTGATTAAAGAAAAGAATACAACTTATTTTGTTTCTACTTGGAAACTGCTTCTGGACTTTCTGCTTGAGGTGGGAAAAATGAAACTTTGATTTTCAGTTTTATTGATTAGATAGGTTTGTTATTATAGAAATAGCTAGTATATATTATGTAAAAGTAAAACATTTAGGTTGTGTGTTATTTACCTTATTTTACTGCGCTAAAAAGAGTGATAAGTCATTGGTGTTTTTTTATCCCTTTTACCCTATACTTTTTCCCGTTCCCTTCTCCTTACCTCCTTTTCCATTTCTCCTTATATTTATGCATTTTATATTTGATAAATTGATGATTGTGACAAAAAGAGGTGTTTTTCACTTTCTCCTATGTGATTTCTCTGCTGACCTTGAACCCAGAATGCAGTAGCTCATTTTGTTGTAGTAGTTCTTGTTGAAGGATGGAAGCTTAGATAATACTAGTTTAGTGGAAGCTTTAGTGGAACCTATATTGGCTTCCAATAGGCTTCCAAGTGAAATATGGAATGCTGGGTTCTAGCTATAAAGTCTCTGAAGACTTCTTGACTAGAAATTTGCTAAACCATTTCCTTTAGGAAATGAAGGAGCACCTCCTTTAGGAACTGAGATGCATTTTATACAGATGGGGATGTCCATCCATGTTCCATGTGATGGGAACTAGTGTTTCTAGTTTATCCTTCTGGAATAGTTTACCTTTGGATATTCCACTGTTGTGCTTCCTGGCAATCAAGAAAGGCAGTCAGAACTGAGCAATTTCCATATTTTTAGTTAAAATATCAACTTTTTAATGAACTGACATTAAAAGGTTAGTTTAAAATGTTAAGGTTATGTTGTCATGTTGTGTCTACTTTCATTAATTTTATTGGCAGTCTTTATTAAAATCCCAGGGGCAAGAGGTTGCACTGAAACTGAGAAGGAAACAGAAATATCTCTAAATATAAACAATCAGTAAATACAGAATCCCATTACAAGATTATCTAATGCCCTTTAGTTGACAATAGATGCCCCTGTGGAGTTAGTGGTATATCAATGGCTCAAATAAACAGATAAGACTTACAGAAATGGTGAAGGTAACCAGTTAGTTCAGATTAAAAAATGATAAAGTATTTTCTGAAAGACTGGAAACATTATATGGACATTTTGCTGGGGGGGGGGGGATCAAATTGATTATTTCAGGATTTGGGGATTTAAAAAGACAAAAAGTTTGGGGAAAAGTTGAACATGATGATTGCTCAATAGAAAGAAGGCATAATTGTATGCTTTTTTCTCTTATTTCTTTTTTTTCTATTTCTTATTTTCTATCTTTGTATTTCTTCTTTATATTTAACTACATTGAAAATTTCTAATAAAATGTATTTAAAAATAAATGAACAAATAATGACTTAATACTATGTAATATGCAAAAACCCATAATTATTTTTCTGTTCAATCAATGTGAATGAGAGGAAAATGCTTTTCATCTCCAAGAGAAATTAATCCTACACCACAACCTCAGAAGGTGAGAGAGATGGCTAAGTGCTTAGATAGCCTGCTGATGCCCACTTCCCTTGATTGCAGCCTCAAGAGACCATTGATCTTACTTTTTCATCACCGCAAATTAGATATAAGAGGGCTTCTGAGGGACAAGATCTGATTTTATGTTTCACACAATGAAGTGACCAATACTGGATAAATCAATCTCTGAGCCTGTACTCCTTTAATTAAAATGTAACACAACAGCCTTTTAAGACAGCCCATCAGACGTGTGCTAACATGCTTGGTTCAGTTCACTGCTTCCTGAACCTGGATAAATTTAAAATTGAATAAAAGTGTCTTTTCTTTGAGTAATGACACATGAACTCATTACTTAATCACAATAAGGACATTTAAATAAGAACTTTCTGATAAACTTTGGCCAATGAAGGAAAAGAATGGGAAAGCACCGGTTTAGTTCTTTAACTAGGCAAGAGATGCCACTCTCCTGTCTGGCTACAACAAACACAAGACTTTATAGCTCACAACTTTCAGGCCTCTTGTTTGCCCATCCAAAGGTTGGAGAAGAATGAAAACAAATTTTAAAATGTCATGACTCTTGTCCAGCTTGACATACATAAATTCACTTCTTTTTTCATCATCCCAGCAGGAATGATCATGCAAACAGTAGCATTATCATTCCTGATTGTCTCAAAAAGAGAAAACTGTAAAATTTGACAGGAAAAGTGATTGGTGAATTACAAAAGACAAATAATAAGAAGGGAAGGGTACTATCGACTATATGCCCTTTAATATGGCATGTTACTGACATTTTGCCTCAGAATAACAGCAGTGTGATAGCCTCTGAAGCTCAAATATGTAAAGAAGCTCAACCAAGCTGAAAGTAGCATAATTCTGTATCCTTTAAATATTGCTAAGTTGACACTAGCTTAGTGACAGCTAATGAAACCTGTCCCTGTTTAGCAAAAGACCCTGAACTTCAGTAGCAAAGTCTTTTCAAGCTGAAAAGATGCCATTTGGGCCATGAAGTCCAACTGTGCTAAGTGCAGAAATCCAAATTAATGCCAATTAAAACACCCTTAACAGATGGGTGCCTGCTAAAATACATCTAGCTCACTATCTCACTATATAATTGGTTCCACCACTCCAGTTATCTAGTCAAAGCAGGCTGGTTTGGGGTAATTGTTGCCTCCTAAGATAGTTAAATAAAATTTAATTGGTGTGGGATGCTTTGTTTCTTCCATCAGTATGCATGTCCCTTCCATAGACAGGCATACTTTTTCTTCCACAAGCTTCCCTCTGCAGCTGAGAGGAGCAAAGCAACAGATATAGTCAAGACTTTACAAGAAGCCAATACTTCCCACAACAGTGCTGATATTAATTTTAGTTATAGGTGGTTCTTTCCTTCACTTTCTGTCCTAAAGTTGTGCTGTTCAGGAGTTTTGATACAGAAGCTGGAGTTCTCTCCAGGTATGAATTAACTACTCAGTAGAGTGGTGCAGTCTATCTTCATCATTGCTACTTGGAGCCTATTGAAGAGACCAAGGCCAGTCCACAGAATTTCGCTCAGAAATTTTTTTTTCTTTTGAAGTTGATTTTCTGTCAGCCTTCTATGACTGCAAAAGCCTCTGCCAGCCCTGCTGTGACTGTAAAGCCTCAACTGAGAAGAGAGATGGAAGAGAATCAATTGAGTATATTCTTTGAGGAATTCTTGTCATGTGGCTTTACTGTGTCAATGAGAATGCAAGGGGGAAAAAATGCTCCAAGATATATTTATTTCTTTATTCATCTGATGTGGAGTTTTTATGGATTTTATGGATCCAGAAGCAAAGAGGTTCATCAACACCATTTGTCAAAATTGTGACCAGCCATTTTTTAAAAATTATTCAAATATTTATGATCTACCTAATAGATCCCAAAACAGATTATATTCAAAATACCATAAAGCAATATAACAAAACTCCATAAATCATGTTGACCTTTTTGAAACACATGTTCCAAACCCTTGCATACCCTTGTTGGGAATAACCTCTATGCAACTTATTATTGTTTTTACTAGCAGCCTCTGATTCTGAAGATTGTACAGATTGTTTTCATCAGCTCTTATTTCCATTTTTTTTCAGAAAATATCTCCCCAAAATGACAGCAGCTGATATTTTTTGTGCTTTTAAAGTTGTAGCAACGTTTCGGCAGAATCTCATCTGCCATCATCAGGCTTCTGTATTGTGTTAGTCTGTGAGTCAAACTTTTACACCTGTTTCAGTTTTAAATCTGGGGCTAGCCTACTGCTGTGCCAGAATGTTTTTTTCTTCAACCTGATTGGTTGGGAGTCTTGGTCTGTGTTTATAGGTCTTGGAGTTTGCTGTGTTCTGCTTGATTGGTGTTTGTAATATCTTCTGTCTGTTTTGTGGCTTTTTTTGTCTTGATTGGCTGGCAACATTGTGTTTCCTGTATTGGAGGCTTTTAGTGCGGCTTGGCTCCGAGTAAATGGACAGCTATATTTATTAGGAAGCTAGGTGTCATCCGGGTGCCTGGTTGGGGTGTGTTTGAGCTGGAGGTATCAGGGGGGATCTGTTTGTGCCCAGGTGTTTACCTGGTTTGTGGTGTGGAGATTTTTTTTGTTTGTGAGTGCAGGCTTCCAAATAATTGACAGTCTGGTAGAATCATCTCTTCTATTCATGCTTTCAGGTCTTTTTTCAATCTCTATGGCTTCTCTGATAATTCTGTGACTGGGGTTTTCTATAGTGGCTAGGGTTTTGGTGCCATTGAAGTTGATGCTATGACCTGTGGCTTTCATGTGTTGGACAAGTGAGGAAGTGTGTTCCAGCTTTTTTACTGCATTTTTGTGTTCATCTAAGGCGGGTACTTATTTTTCTTTTGGTCTGTCCAATGTATGTGGCAGGGCATGATGCATATATGCCTTGGTTTTCAAGGTCAATTTTATCTTTGGGGTTTCTAAGAATGGCTGCTTTTTTTCTGTCTGTTTTGAAGGCAGTCTTGATGTGATACCTGTGTAGTATCTTACTGATTTTGTTTGTAGTACCTCTTATGTAGGGCAGGACAGCTGTTCCATAGGTCTGTTCATCTTCTAGGTCTCCATTATGTCTCAGTGTCTTTTTGTGGATCAAGCTGGTGATTTTGCTTTTGTGGAAACCGTTGGCTGTCAGGGTGCATAGTTCAGTCTTTATGTGTGTCTTGTCTGCCAGGTGTTTGGTTCTGGTGATTAGTGTTTTGGCCACGGAGTTTATCTGTGCTGGGTGGTGGTGGGATTGGGCGTTGAGGTAGCGGTTGGTGTGTGTTTTCTTCTGGTATATGGTGTGTCCTAGTGTGCCATCTGTTTTTTTGTAGATTAGTACATCTAGGAATGGTAGTTGTTTGTTTGTTTCCGTTTCCATGGTGAACTTGATTTTGGGGTGTGTGCTGTTTAGGTATGTTAGGAAATTGTTTAGGTTTTCTTTTCCATGGGGCCAAATCACAAATGTGTCATCGATGTATCTTAACCATAGTTTGGGTTTGTGGGTGGCATTAGCTAGGGCTCTGGATTCGAATTCTTCCATGAACAGGTTTGCAATGATGGGTGACAGTGGTGATCCCATAGGGGATCACCACTGATTACAATTTGCTTGTATCTTTGTCCTTTGTATATGAAATATGTGTTGGTTAGCAATGTTCTGCTAGTTCCATGAGGTGCTTAGCTGGTTGGTATTTATTTTTGATTATTTCAAGAGTTTCTTTTATCGGGACTTGAGTGAATAGTGAAACCATGTCGAAACTTACAAGCAGATCTTCTTGTTCCACGTGTAGATCTTTGATCATTTCCAAGAAGTGGTATGAGTTTTGTACATGTGAAGCTGCTGTTTCAGCATGGAGCTGTAGCTGTTTTGCTAAGTATTTAGCTAGCTTTTGTAGTGGTGGTCCTCTGGAGCTGACTATGGGTCTGACAGGTATGCCTTCTTTGTGTATTTTTGGGAGGCTGTATAGTTTGGGGCATCTGGAAGATTTTTCTCTTGGGATGATCATCTGTTGGATCTCTTTGCTCATGTGGCTGGTTATAATTTTCTTCTTGGTTACTTTTTCCAGATATGTGGTTGGGTCCGTGTTTATGGGTTTGTATGTGGAGTCTTGGAGTAGGTCTATCAATTTTGTTTTGTAGTCTTTTCTATCCATTACTATTGTGGCATTACCTTTATCTGCTGGAAGTATGATTATGCTGCTGTCATTTTTTAGGGCTTGCAGGGCTTTTAGTTCCTCTTTGTGCAAGTTGCTATTGGGTGGTTTGCTTGTGCATAGGATGTTAGTAACTTGGTGTCTTATTCTATCAGCTTCATCTGTATCTAATTTAGTTAGGCTGGATTCTACTGCACATATGATGGATTCTGTGGGGATGTTTTTGGGTGCTATAGCATAATTGAATCCTTTGGTTAGGACATCTGTTTCTCTTTTGGTGAGTTCTCTGTTGGAAACGTTATATACTAATTGTTTCAGGTGTTGTTGTGAGTTGTTGGGGGCTTTCTTGTCATGTTCTAATTTCTTTAGTTTCTTCAAGAGTTTGTCATTTTTGTAAGTGGTTTCAGTTTCAGCTCTCCAAGTTGTAAGTTGTTTTATGCAGTAAAAAATAATGCAGTAAAAAAGCTGGAACACACTTCCTCACTGGTCCAACACATGAAAGCCACAGGTCATAGCATCAACTTCAATGGCACCAAAACCCTAGCCACTATAGAAAACCCCAGTCACAGAATTATCAGAGAAGCCATAGAGATTGAAAAAAGACCTGAAAGCATGAATAGAAGAGATGATTCCACCACACTGTCAATTATTTGGAAGCCTGCACTCACAAACAAAAAAAAATCTCCACACCACAAGCCAGGCAAACACCTGGGCACAAACAGATCCCCCCTGATACCTCCAGCTCAAACACACCCCAACCAGGCACCCAGATGAAACCTAGCTTCCTAATAAATGATAGCCGTCCATTTACTCGGAGCCAAGCCGCACTAAAAGCCTCCAATACAGGAAACACAATGTTGCCAGCCAATCAAGACAAAAAAAGCCACAAAACAGACCGAAGATATGACAAACACCAATCAAGTAGAACACAGCAAACTCCAAGACCAATAAACACAGACCAAGACTCCCAACCAATCAGGATGAAGAAAAAAACATTCTGGCACAGCAGTAGGCTAGCCCCAAAACTGAAACAGCTGTAAAAGTCTGGCTCACAGACAAACACAATACAGAAGCCTGATGATGGCAGATCAGATTCTGCCAAAATGTTGCTACAACTTTAAAAGCACAACTATAATGACGTGGGAAAATACCCGAACAAAGCTGAATACCATACATGTAAGTACCTGCGAAAACTTAAGAAAAATATATATATATATATATATATATATATATATATATATATATATATATATATATATATATATATATATATATATATATATATATACACACACATTACATTACATTACATTACATTACATTACATTCTCATATTGCTCTGCAGTATACTATAGCATTCAAGCATGATAGTAGAAAGAGAAAGCAAGGGAGCACAGCTGCTTGCTGTTTACCATTTACTGAATATATATTGTTTTGCTAATCCTTGAGATGCAAAACAATTCTTTAGCAACTTATTTATTTTTTCAATTGTGATAGCCTTATCACAATTGACAAAAATATATTTCCTACTAAATTTCCTTATTTTACAAGATGAATTTTTTGGAACTGATTTTCAGTTTGATCTTGCTTTGTATTGATTAATTCATCAGTTCTGAAGATTTCAGGACAAAATAGAAATTTTTATGAGTATTTTTCCCTGGCATCCAAGCTCTGTTTCTTCCTCCTATCTAATAGTGATTTTTCAGGGAAGGATTTGCAAAGAGGAAAAGGTCTTTGCTTAAGGGCTCTGAAAACCGATTGAAAAAGTTATCAATGGTCAACTGAAAAAAGCATCAAGCCTGAAGAAAAAAGTGAGTCTGATGGCTATTTCCCCCCAATATGTTTATGACTCTAACATATCTCCTAGGTATTTAGACAACTCAATGGAAATTATATACAGATTTCTGAATTGTGTAACTAAAAATTAACGTAACACTGGGCAAAAGCAAAAACATGGAAAACATTATTATTGTGGTTCTTCTATGATTTTTAACTGTTATTACATGATCCAATATGCCTTATAAAATCACAACATAAACATGTGTTAGACATAGCTGCTGCTGTTCACTAGAAGCCAGAGAGGAGCTAACATAGAGATCTCAATTTTAATCCTACAACACCAACACTGTCAGATTGTGAGATAAAAGAGTGCGGCTGGCCCCAGTTTGGTTATATTAATGTACTGATAGATTTGTTTTTATTTGGATTGCTGTTTTATGTGTATTGGTTTCTGTTTTTTTCTATCTTGCTGGGTTTTTTTTTCCTATTTTTTAAATGTTAGCCATACCGAATCAGAAGAGCCATATAAATTGAACCAATAAATAAATAAAATTATCTGGTAGGTTATCCTGATGAGAAAAGCATTTGAAAAGTGAGTCTTTCCAGTCCCAGCTCCATATTTTAATTAAGGAGGTGCAATGTTTTGGATGCAAAGTAGTGGTGGTATTCAGCCGGTTTGCTCCGGATCGGCGAACCGGTAGGAAAGATTTGGCATGGGTCACCGAACCAGTAGTAACTTCTAGATGGCCATGCTCCCAACCCGATCGTTGCTTGCTCGCTTACCCCACTCACCCAATGCTCGCTCGCACAGCTCGCCCCGCCCAGTCACTCTTCCCCTCCTGAGGCATGCTGGGTCCTTGTGGCTTGCCATTCTAGCCTTCCCATGTGGTGCCTGCACCTCAACTAAGCAGCCCTGATCTACCTGCTGCTCACAGGTAAGCCTGCGAGTCGCGCTAGGCCCCCCGTTCCCAGATCTTGGCAGGGGCCCCCCTTCCTGGGCTCAACTGGCTGGCTTCTCCATCAGCATGGCCCCATTCTAGGCGACACTCACAGCCTAACAAGCTTCCCCCCCCACTGCCCCCACCTCCAGCTTTCCTGGCTTGCTGGTGGCAGAGAGGAAGGCAATCCAGGTGACCCATTGCCACTTGGGTCCCCACCAGCCTGGATCTTGCCCCCTGCCTGGATTCTCCACAACTGCTAGGCCTTGCCTGCTAGGGGCATATGGGAGGAGGTGGGCAACCAGGGAACACAACACTATGCTGCTCGCATTGCCCCTTCCCTCTCTCTCTGCCGACATGCATGCTTTGGGCGAGTGCAGGCAGCTGCTGAGAATGCTGTTAGTGAGCCCTAATGCTGATGGTTGGGAAGAAAGATTCACACCAGGTTTGCTGCAATCAGCCAAAGGGCTGCCTGGGGGAAGGCATGATGAGGCTCAACTGCCTTTCAGGCCCAGCTTCGGCTTCTGTGGGGCCTTCCATGTGGGAGGCCTGAGAGAAAATGCCTCCCCCGAGGGTCATCTGCTCGAACATCCACCGGGCAGGCTAGCCTGGAAGTGGTATGTCCCTTTGTTGCGGGCTGATGCAGGACCCAAGGCGTGGTGGAGGTCGAGCAAGTGGCAGCCCAGAGCAGGGTCCGAAAGGCAGTCAAGCCTCACCAGAGCAGATCTTCCTTCCCCACCATCAGCCATACCTTCCAGCCCATGGAGCTCACACTAATGTCACAGCGGCAGCCCACACTCTGCCCGGCAATGGAGGGGTAGCTGCCGCTTGGCCCGGCGACAGAGGGGCGGCTGCCCTGGGTGATGCAGGTGGCATAGCCTCGTGCTTCCTGGTCACCCCCTCCCCCCACACCTCCCGGCAGGCAAGCCCCAGCAACTCACAGGCGTGGGTGAGCACTAGGAGAAAGAATGAGCATGGCAACCTTTTTCCACCTTTCCGGGTATCCTCAATATTCCTTATTGCCAAAAGAGGCATAACTAAACAGCTTGCTAGTAGGGTCATGTGGGGGAAGTTTTTGTAGAAAGACAGTTGGGAAACCAAGGAAATGGTTTGTGGGAATGAAGTGGGGTGGGGGACAGGCCGAGCACATGTGGCAGGTGAGGGGCTTTGTGTGAGAGTGTGGACTTGACTTTGCTTTCTGGCTTTGCTTCTTGCATCTTCCCCGCTGCTCTTGTTTCTTGTCAGACCGTATTAATCTCCTCCTTTCTTTGTGGTGCCTAATGGTGGGATAGGTAGAAGTTGAGCAAATTAAGCTCCCTCACCCACCCCCAACAATTGCCAAAATGCTCATTCAGTGAGGGAAGGGCGGCTGCCCTGGGCGATGCAGGCAGAGTAGCCTCATGCTTCCTGGTTGGGCCCCCCACCACGCCTCCTGGCAGACGAGCCCCCGAAGCTGCCAAAGAATCTGGGCAGGGGATGAGATGTGGGCTGGCAGGGAGCCGATTGGTGATGGCTCTGACCTGGCTGGCTTGCTTTTCCCTCTGCCACCAGCTGCAGGAGGAAGGTAACATTTCAGACAGTCGGGCAAGTCAAACCACTCCCTAGCCCAGAGTTGCTGGTGGGGGGGAGTGAGGCTGCAGCACATGCCTCGTTTGAAGTTCCCAGCCCTTTCCTTTCCCCAAAAGTGGGAGGGGAGGAAGTTTTTGGAAGTCTCAAAGGGGCAGCCCCTTTGTTGGACCCAGAAGTCTTGCCTGCCGGCTTTTCCAGGCAACACGGGATAGGAGACTGGCCAGGAAGAACCCTTGTAAGGAGCGATGCTGCTGGGCACTTGAAAGCTGTGTGTGTGTGTGTGTGTTTCAGGTGGGCACTTGGAAGCATGTGTATGTGTATTTTTCAGGTGGTTCTCCTCTCCTAGCTTTAAAAGGAGAGAGGAAAGGCGGAAGGGAAAGGATAGAAAGAGAGAGAGAAAGAGAAAGAGAGAGGGAAAGAGAGAGTAAGAAAGAGAGATGGGAAGAGAGGGGGAAGAGAGAGAGAGAAAGAGAGAGAGAGAGGAAAAGAGAGAAAGAGAAAAGGAGAGAGAGAGAAAGAGAGAGGAAAAGAGAAAGAAAGAGAGAGAGAGGGAAGAGACAAGAAAGAAAAGAAAGAAAGGGAAAGAAAGAAAAAGGGATAGACAAAGACGAGATGGAAGGAAGGGAGAGAAAGAAAGGGAGAGCAGGAGGGAGGGAGGGAGGAGAAAGTAAATGAGATATATGAATGAATGGATAGATACATGGAAGGAGGGAGGGAGAGAGAGAGAGAAAAGGAGAGGAAGGAAGGACACAAACCTGGCTTCAGAAGCCTCTTTGAAATAGCACAAGAATCTAGGGCCGGAAGGGATCTCAGAAGTCATCTTCTAGTCCAAGGGTCTTCAAACTTTGCAAGTTTAAGACTTATGAACTTCAACTCCCAGAATTCCTGAGCTAACATGACTGGAGAAGGAATTCTGGGAGTTGAAATCCACAAGTCAAGTTTGCTATCAAGTTTGAAGACCCCTGTTCTAGTCCACCCCCCTGCTCCAGCAGGAGATCCTTACAGAATCATAGAATAGCAGAGTTAGAAGGGAACTTGGAGGCCATCTAGTCCAAACCCTTGCTCCAGCAGGAGACCTTATATCATCTGGAATCTGGATTATTTTGGTGTCTCTAACAGAGAGGAAAATTGGCAGAGCAGTTTACTGGGACAAGGCTGCCATGCAGATAGTTCTTCACTTATGACCATAATTGAGCCCAAAATTTTGGTTGCTAAGCAAGAGTGTTGTTAAGTGAGTTTCACCACATTTTACTCAATCCATGACATCTCCTGGGTCTAACGGTCATATGCAGGCTAGGGAAGTAAATCTGAAGGCGTGTGCAATGTTCTAATATACAGAAGTTATAGTTAAATGTGTGGCAGAAAGTGGACTATGGGTGTGTTTTTCCAAATGCAACGAGGTTGAATGTATATAGTTTTAGAAGAGTTCTGAGTGTACACACAGTATATATAGTAGATAATATATATACATACACACAGATAATATATACATACACACAGTATATATAGTAGATAATGTATCTTTTTGTGTGCCTATACACACACTATACTATGTAATATGTATGTATGCGTATGGCATATATACATAGGATTAAATAGTGTATTTTGGATGTTCAGTAGTAATAAATAAATAGAGAGGGAAATTGTATCTCTGAGGTGAGGAGAGGCCAGGCAAGGCACCCCTTGACGTAAGTGATGTCAAATTGGCCACCCAGTCACATGACCACCCAGCATGCCCACCAAACAAGCCACACCCACAGAACCAGTAGTAAAAAAAATTGAATCCCACCACTGATGCGAAGCCATTAAGTTGCTTTGGAGAAGGCCTGCATGCACCTATCAACAGCTCCCTAAAGATATAAGCAATCCTGAGAAAATATGAATTTGATGAAGAAGGCGCTGAGAGCATCCCATGCCTATACCCCTTGCCAGCTTCAGACCCAAAATGCTGCGTACCTCCAGTCTGTCTCCACTGCTCCAAATACACAACATTAAGGTTTAAAACTGGGCTGGGTGAGATATCAAAAAGATTTCCATTTCATTGTAGTTTTACTGTCTTCCCAAAAGCAACTTCATGGTCATAGATCATCCTTTCTATATTATGTCCATAAATTCCTCAGATAAACTACTGAAATAATTGTATCTCTCCTTAAATATATCAGTGATAATGGTGAAACTCTCAAGTTATAACTGTATCTCACAATATACAATGTGGACACATCTAGCTGAATTTGGGGATTTCAAAAGGCAGGAATGGGAGGTCACCTGTAGGCTTTCCTGGAAACAAGGAGATAAATCTTCTTGAAAAGGCAAAAGCAGATCTCTTCCACGTTGCCGCCAAGAAAATTATACAGGTATGCCTAAAGCTAGCCTGAATTATGCTCAGCTTGCCTTTACAATTCTGAAAAAAATCATTTCAAGTTGATACCTGAGGGCTACATCCAGTATCACATATATCTGTGTGGTGGGTTTGTAACATCTGAAGAGGACTTCTATTCTGTTTCTGGGAATGAGAACCCAGATAGCTTAAACTAAAATGTGAATTAAACTAAAATGATTATTCTCTCATTTTAAAAGCCTGTGGATCAATGCTTTTCACATAATATCAGCTATATCTGTTTTTATTTCCTTTCTTTGTTTATACCCTCCTTTACTAATAAATAACTATAGAACACTTCAATTATAATCTGAATCATTTGTGTTTTTTAAAAAAAAATAATCATAAGGCTACCTATTTCCCAAAAGTGACTCTGAAGGAGGTATAAAAGTAACAATTTAGATGAACCATAATATCCATAATATAATATTGTTTGATTCCAAGGACAGGATTGAGACCCTGTTAAGTACTATTCAACTGAAATAATAAAAACTCAAAGTTCAATCATAAAAGTCTCTATTTAAAGAGTTAAAAGCAAAATTTCCTTTACAGAATTGTACTTTTGCTCCGCAGGCTTAGGTAAAGCCTTTGATAAAGTAGACCATAACCTCCTTCTTGAAAACCAAACTGGAGCAATGTGGGATGGGTGGTCCCACTATCAGATGGATTCACAATTGATTGATAGCCAACGTGAGATTCTTAATAGGTCTCTGTCCGCATTGAGGAAGGTATGCAGCAAGGTACTGTACCTTATAGTACTATCCTGGGCCCAGAACTCTTCCACATCTTCATAAATGATTTTGGAGTTAGGAATAGAAGGGATACACATAAAACCTGCAGATAACACTAAACTATGGAGATTACTAAAACCACAGAAGATAGGGAAAAGAAGGCCAAGAAGAGACATGATCACAGTCTTCCAATACATGAAGGGATGTCACAGGGCAGAGAGTGTGGAGTTAGCAGCCATGTGTAGATAACAACCAATTGGTAGGAAAAATAACACAGAAAAATCCAAACTTGAAATAAAGAGGAATTTCCTGACTGTGAAACCCATTACTCAGTGGAGAAGCCTGCTTTCTGAGATCATGGAGGCTCCATCACTAGAAGTTTTCAGGAAAACATTGAATAGCCACTTGTCTTAGATGATATAAAGATTCCTGCCTGAGGCAGGAGATGGATCAGAGGACTTCCAAGTTCCCAACCAATCATATGATTTTGTGATTTTATGAGTTCAGGCTTAAAAATCTTCAATTCCAGGCTACAAGTTGTCAGAATAGTACTTGTAAACAGCTTTATTTAGTTGGCTCTTCCAGCAACTGTTTCTTCATTAGACTCAGCATATTTGATTTTGGATTTTGCTTTTGTTGACCAGTAGCCAATTCACCCCTAGTCAATTCAGGCTGATTAGTCAATCCTGGAAGACATATTATTATATTAAATTGTTGATGTAAGCAGCTTTGAAAAAGGCAAGCTGATAAACAATCTTAGATGAAATAAAACAATGTGATTTAATATCATTTGCTGTTGGAAATATAACTTTCTAATTGCAGATCTGGTGGTCTTGCTATAAAGTCCATGATTAAATTCATGTACTTCATTTAATTTTCAAGTTAACAAATGGAAGATTGGGTTTTGAAGCTTTGATGAAACTGCTAAACAGTACAAAAAGCAATATTCTGCAGAATTGTTAAAATCATTGGAGCTAAAATTACACTGGCATTATGTAGACAAAATCCTATTAAATGTCTGCCATTAATGAGTGGTTTGTAAAGTCATTTGAAGTTGCATGATTGGGGAAAAAATGCACACACTTAGTTCAGTGAAAAAAATTTCAGTTTTACAATCACTTTTTTTCAGACACAAAGGCTCTAGAAAGACCCATCAATTTTACTTTTCTTCAGTTATTCTGTTTCTTTCATTATTAAATTTAAATACATACACACACACCCAGACAGTAGTGCCTGAAAAGTTAAGTAGACTTTCAATCTCTTCAAGTCTCATTGTGTATGTGTACATATATCCAGGACTTACTAAACCATGATTATTTATTTATTTTACAGCTTTTCTATACCCATCCAACTCACATACAGGCAGAAAGAATAATGAACTTCAAATCCACATTAAAACAACAATAATACTTGGATGGTCATCCAGCACTTACAGTATAGGCCAAAGTCCTGACAAAACAAAATGCTTTTTAGGGCCTTCCATAATGAGAAATCTAAAGATGTCATGCACATCTCTGGAGCTACCATATTCCAGAAGGTTGAGACTCCTAAAAAAAAAAAAAAAGATCACTCTGTGATACACGCACCCTTTTCTCTCATGAGAGTGGGACCTTCAGCAGATACTCTATGTTTTATTTATTTATTTATTTTGTCAAACGCTTACAATATAATAGAAATAAGAATAAACATAAATTTAAATACATGAAATAGGAACTAATAATTGGGGACAATAAGACAATAAGACGGTAGGCACGATTGTGCGCTTATGCATTCCCCTTATAGACCTCTTAGGAATGGGGTGAGGTTGATAGAGGGTAGTTTGAGGGTAAAGGAGTGGGAGTTTGAGCATGTGACAACAGAACCAGGTAGTGAGTTCCAGACATTGACCACTCTGTTGCTGAACTTTTTAGAGTTTAGGGGGCGTGCATAAGTGCACCAACATGTCTACCGTCCCTGTCCTATTGTTTCTTTTATTTTTCTTATATGTATCCATGTACTCATAACTATGTTTATACTTACACCTATGTTCAGATCAGAAGGGAGTATAATGCTTGGCAAGGCATGCCTGTGAGATTCTGGCATCTTGGCTTTACAGTCATAACCAACATTTAGATAGATGAATGGCTTCAAATTCCCCAAATTCATCTGCTTTGTGAATGCCCACTCCACTTCATGGCCATCAGAGGCCTTCCTTAACCATTATGGGTGAATTGGAAACATGAGACACTTTGAGACCAATGATTACTTAATATAATGAACAAATTAGTATGCTCCAGTGAAAATGCCTAATATAGAGGTGCTGAAAGATTGCCAAGACAAATTCCTGCAAGTGTGTGTGTCCACACAGAAGCTTAGTTAGAGCCAGGGCTTAGCCCAAGGACCTGTTTTGTCTAATACTTTTTCTAATACAGTAACAAATGAAACAAAATACCTCTGAACCTTCTTTTCCTTGCATACATGGATTGTAAGACTAATTTCTAAAGACTGAAAGCTCACCATACAAATGTATAAGTTCTATTTTTAGTAGTGCATTTGAGATGACCAATGCATCTATTCTCATTTTTATTGCATTTACTATGCATTTTTCTACAGACTTAGCACAGCACATATGAAATTCCTATGTGGATCCCCTCTCCAGAATTATCATTTCAGTCCATCAGAATGTTTCACTAATATGCTGATCTGGGATCTCCTAAATAGCTGGGATGGGTCTCCAAATTTGACAACTTTCAGACTTGTAGATTTCAATTCCCAGAATTCCCCAGCCAGCATGGCTGGATGAAGAAATCTGGGAGTTAAAGTCCACAAGTCTTAACTTTTCCAAGTGTGGGACTTCTGGGTGCTCGTCATCGGAGTTGGAGCAGAATCCGCGATTGTGTGCGGTTTCATTCTGAGCTCACTTGTTGGAGGGTCCCAACTGAGACTGGAACCACCCTGGAGGGGTGGTGAAGAAAGGGGGAATCACTTGGAGGGTTGAAGGGAGCTGCATTTCCCCTCCCTGAGAAGAAAACCTCATTCTGAAGACAAGTTGCAGCAGTGGTCTAAAATGGCCACCATGAGAACAGGAAGCAGCCTGGGAAACTAAGACTGCTGGAGTGGTGAAGAAGTAAGTGTGAACCAGGTGAAATACATAGATTTTAAGGTACCCCAGAATTAAGAAACAAAGAACTATTTTGGAGGAAAGTGTGTAGAGGTGGTAACCAGAGAGAATGGGAAGGAAATTTGAATTTATGAAATTGGTTTGAACTATTGCAACAAATTAACTTGGAGGAGAAAATTCAGAAGAAAATATTTGACCACAAAAGGCTTGGAAATTAAATTGAATAACTATTGGACTTTTGGCACTAAATAGGCATAAATAAATGCTGGAATTGAATGTTGTTGAAAAGAAATAATAGCTAATAATTGGAATTAGTGAACTTAATAGAAGTTATATAGCAAAAAAAGGGAAAGAGTGAAAGAAAGAGTGCAATGTAGAAATAGAACTAAGACTACCACTTCGTGGTACAGAAAAGTTTCAGTGACTTTTTAAAAAGTGTTTGGTCTTTTTTAAAAAAATGGATTTTGGAATTTAAAAGAAAATAAGAGAAACTCTATCATTAAAAAAAACCTGAAAAGTGATACCAGAATATTACAAGGGGAAAGATATTTGAAAAACTGTTTTTGGAACCATCCGGTGACTTTGGGAAAAAGTTGGAAAAGGACCTAACAGAAAACCTGGAAACAAAGACTTATGGATATTGATTGTTGAAAATAAATACAAAAGATTCTGGTTGAAATAACATACTGGAATTTTGGATTGCATACATTTATTAAGGAAGGGGGGAGGAGCAGCTGACACAATGGGGAATTATTTGTTGAAGTAAGACTGGATATACAAGATGTGAAGATAATAATAAAAGTGAGTCTGGAAATGTGCAGCATTATACTGTATTACAGAAATTAGAAATGGCGATTCAGCTTGAAGAAGAACAAAGAGAACCAGAGGGGGAGGAAATAAACAAAGAGGAAATCAGTTTTGAAAATCAAGCAGAGCAACGATCCTTTAAGCAGGGCAAAAAAAAGACTTAAAATTAAAAATTTATGGTTTGATGTGACAATGAAAAGGGAAATGGTTCAGAAAATGGAACAAAGGAAAGGGAAAAAGCAGAAGAGGCAAGTACAGAAGAAAGATCGAGAGAGGGAGGGGGATAAAATAAATAATTGGAATGAGAAATGGAGGGAAATAATAATGGGGAAAAAGAGAATTAAGAGAAAGGACCAGAAAATAAAGAGAAACAGGAAGCAAACAAGAATAAAAAAAATTACATTGTTAAGAGGATGAGAGATAATGGGTAAAAAAGGATAGGGAAGGAGATTCTGCAAGGTAATGTGTTATGATATGTAAGAAGAAGTATTGAAAATAGATAAAATTGGAACTGATATTGTTTTTTTCTCTCTTTTCTTCTTTCTAAGGATTATCGCTGTATTAGATATGGAATTTAATGAAATAAATATGGAAATGGGAATTTACAATAAGAATATTATATATTAACTGATAATCAGCAATGTACAAACTATGAGAATCATTACAGAAAGATTAATATAAATTTCTATAATTAATTGATTTGACTAATAGTTTTGTAATGTATAGATGATTTATAAGGTGATTGAGAAAATACTATGCAGAATCTCATTTAATATATGTGTACATCTGAATGTAGTAGATAGGAAAATGTTGTTATTAAAGTAGAATGAAGATGGTAAGCTCAAATTAACAACTAAAGGGGACAATCTTTAGAACTAATAGAATAAGGATTGATAAAATTGCAAATATGACAAATAAAGATGATATGGGTAAAGAATATAGAAATGAGACAAGAACTTTAGATAATATTGTAAAGTAAGATATAAGAATATCCTAAGAAAAATGAAATAAGTTAAGATATGAACTGAAATTGGATAAAATAAGCTTAATGAAATTATTAACAATAAGTAATAATGAGATATGGAATTGAATGAATAAGTAACTATGGTCATGTTTGTACTAAGATGTAAAAACTTGGAACCACACTGCTTGCCAAAAGAGAGGCTTTTTTTAATTTAAAAAATAAAAAATAAAAGAAGAAATTGAATAATGAAATTATCATATATGTTTAAATAATATGTGATTGGCACTAGAAGAAAGTATTGAAATATTGAATGATTAAACAATGAAGGATTATAATTTAATGCAAATATGTGTATCAAGAGATACGATTAATGTCATTATTTTTGTTTGCACTAAAATGTATGATGCATAGATGCCACATTGTTTATGCATTGATGTATATGCAGATTAAAATAAAAAAGCTTGATTATAAAAAAAAAGTCCAAGTGTGGAAACACTGATCTAGAACAATTCAAAATAGACATAATGATGTAAATTACGCTTTTAAGGGCCATTGCTCAAATAATAACTGATATGTAAATATACATAAAAAATGAACTTCCTAATGGAGAATGCTTGCTTACAAAAAGTGCATATGCTAGGAATAATATTTATAAAAATGTAATGAGTTAATTGAGATGTACATAAGAAGGATAGAAATATTTTATTTGTCAAATTTATAACTAGCTCAGACAGACTTTGTATTTAACAAAATTCAAGTAAAGTAAATTTGACAGCACTGGCCACTTTACAGTACCAGAACCATACTCACTTAGCTTCAGCAAGGTGTCCATATGATGTGCCATCTAAACATCTGGATAAGCATCTGTAATGCTAAACAAAGACTGTTCAGCTGCAATTTTTTCATATAAGTTTGCTTATTTGCTGGGAAACTTCTTCAGAGATAGGATATAGCATTTGACACATTGATGACAAGAAAAAAAAATCTTTATTATCTTCCTCTCACCTGTAGACTAATATAATATTTTTTTTTAAAAAAAGAGTTTATACAAACAAATTGTGCATTCTTATGAAACTGATAGCTACCTGGGGAAAGTTCATCAGTCCTTGATACCCAACTTGTTATTCCTAGTGGTTCATAAATCATAATCTCCTCAATTTTCATTAAACAGTATCTTCATCATTTCAGGATTTTAATAAAGATGAAAAATGGCAATTCTCAAGGTATAAGAATCTTCTAATGGCTTAATCATCTTACGAATAAAAGTGGATGGGAAGGGATAGGTGAGTAGAGGGAAAGCATCCAATTAATAACAGTGTGAATGATAGATGTTTCTGCTTTGTTTTTATTAGTTCTTCCATCTTATATAAAGGCTTTTTGATTGGAGCTCCAAGTATTGCATTCCAAAAAATTGAGCAGGCCTTGTCAGGTAGAGCTAGGGGGGAAAACTAGATTCCATTTAATTTTAAAATAAATGTCAATTAAAATGTAATTAAATCTGGTAATGTGGTCACTTGCCATGTATGGAATAGTTTAAAAATCATACATTAAAATTACAATTTCAAGCCTTGAAGCTAAACTCAGATTTCTGCACAGCAGCACATAAGGTCTTGGAGTCACAAATTGGTTGTTTTTAAACTCACCAGTCTATTGACAATAGTGTCCTTCCAAATCAAATCTGCTTGTATGGAGGGATGTTAATACCATACTCATACTTCACAAGGAAGAGTATTGGTTCTTTTGAACTATGGTGTTGGAGAAGACTCCCAAGAAGAGTGTGAACAGCCAAGAAAACAAACCAATGGATCATCAAATAAATGATCCAGAGTTCTTACTCAAAGCATAAGTAATCAGGCTCAATTATCTTGCTTCAGACACATTATGCTCAATGGAGAAGACTCAGTTACTGAAAAAGATGGAAGGAATGAGAAGAAGGGGATGACCAGCAGCAAGAGTGACAGTTTAAGTCATACTGGTGATGGGTATAATGTTGCAAGACTTGAAAGATCAGATGAGGGACAGATTGTCATGAAGGAAATCAATCTGTGTGGTCATTAAGAATCAGCACCAATTCGATGGCACATAATCAATCAGTGGCAAAGGGTGTGATGTGATCTTAATAGAAGATCCTTTCCATTGCTGGGAATCCAATTCTTCTGTAAGACATAGAAGAAACCAGATTACTTACCAAGTTTGATAACTGGGGTGGTTGTTGTTAGTTGCAAAGTCATGTCCAACCCATCACGACCTCATGGACAACATTCCTCCAGACCTTCCTGTCTTCTACCATTTTTTGGAGTCCATTTAAGCTCACACCTACTGCTTCAGTAACTCCATCCAGCCACCTCATTCTCTGTCATCCCATTCTTCTATTGTCTTCAATCTTTACCAGCATTGGGCTCTTCTCCAGTGAGTCCTTCCTTCTCATTAGGTGGCCAAAGTAGTTGAGTTTCATCTTCAGGATCTGGCCTTCTAAAGAGCAGTCAGGATTGATCTCCTCTAGGACTCACTGGTTTGATCACCTTGCAGTCCAAGGGACTCTCAGGACCATAGTTAGAAGTATATAATACAATAAAAATTCCAAGTATACAATATAATTCAAAAATTCAATATATATATCAGATAAGATAAGTGGGGAGACACAGTCAAAAAGGTGTCTTCAGTTTTTTCCTGAAACTGAAACACAGGTACCAAGATTGGTTCCCCTGAAATATGGGTAGTTAAATTGGTTCCCCTGAGTTATATATAGTTGGCAAGCACATTTAGTTCTATCTGCATTTTCTCTTATCACAAATCAAAATGGGGTTCATAAGTGCTGTAGATACAGAATAGAGGATTTCCTGACACAAACTTTTTAAAAAATCAGTGGAAATCCTCTGAGAACCATTTCCATAATCAAAACAATTTCCATTTCTAATAATTATGCTGAAACAGCAAGCAGTACCTGATTAGATCTGAGCCAAATCAGCTTAGAGAAGTTTGCATCAGAGGTGGTATTCAGCAGGTTCTGACCAGTTCTGGAGAACCGGTAGCGGAATTTTTGAGTAGTTCAGAGAACTGGCAAATACCACCTCTGACTGGAGATTTTACAGTATCCTTCCCCTGCTATGCCCACCAAGCCACGCCCACAGAACCTGTATTAAAAAAAATTGAATCCCACCACTGGTTTGCATGTTGAGGACAATTGTTGTGCTCCCTGGAAATCATTTCAAGTCAAGGAAAAGCATTTCTTAAGACAAATGATTTGCACACCCCAGGCTGCAAACCAAAAGGGATGTTTCTCACCTTCAGATTTTCCCTTTCTCTAAGTGAAATTAGAATGGATGAATGAATGCATTATGTCACTTTTAAAAAATATGTTGCTGTCCTGGGCTTGGTTTTTTTTTGGGGGGGGGGGTTGTTTTTGTTTTTGTTTTGTTTGTTTTTTTGTAATTGTGCAATGAACTTGTACCTTGAGAGGAAGAAAAGTTGCAAGGACTGAATGAATCAATGCTGAGTGCTAATGTGAGAGTTGCAGCTTGCTAAAATGCAATGGATCATTTGTCAATTCGAACACATGTGTGCTGCTATGAAATAGAAGCTGTAACCGCTAGGTTGGAAAATTGTGAATTCTGACCCTAAAACACTCCCACTCAGATGCCAGCTCCTGCTTTTCACCTTAAAGATGCTAACTATGACAAAGGTAGACAGAACAAATGTTTTATTTATTACATTAATTCCGATCTTGCTCTTAACTGTTTATAAATCTAGAAACCAATGCATCAAAACATTCACATTGTAAGATTTTTTGCCTCAATGGTAAACTCCCAACAAGAACTGGCCAATGCTGAGAGCAAAGTTTGCCTTCATTAAGAAGCAACTTGCTTGCAAAATATGCTTATAATGTATGTAACAAAAACTCATGGGCTCTATTGCTGATGGGACAGGCCCTCTGGGCTGCAATGATTGACAGTTCAAAACCAGCAGGAGAAGAAGCACTCAACTTTTTATTATATACTGTTTGTCTGATTTCCAATTCCCATTTTCCCTGTGTGAGAAAAATCAGATCAGCAGTAATTAAGAGCAAATAAAAAAAAATAGCAGGCAAGGAAATGATTAAACATCTTCTTCTTTCCACTTTTCTTCTGCCCAATCTCCCCAGCTTTGCAACCAGATGAAGAAACCATAAGATTGGAAGTACATATATTTGCATTTGCAACATAGTTAACTCTACATTTTCAAGTGTATAATGAAGATGGTATTAACACATGGTTCCAGCATTTATCATTGGCCTGGATAATTGTAAATCAGGAAAACATGACAGAGAAATCTGGTCACTAGCAATGAATATCAGTGTGGTGCCATGAAGTGTGCCCAGAAGAAAGGCTTAAGAAATTGAGAGCACCAGAAAGCAGGTACAATAGGAGAAATGGATGCAAACTAACTATAACGTGCAATAAAGAAAAGATACATAAATGTTTTTAGTGAAAAGAAGGTAGACAAGTAGGTATGTACCTAATAGGAATGGATGCACAGAAATAGAACAGAATAATAGAAGGGACCTGGGAGGTCTTTTAGTCCAAACCTGTGCTCGGGCAAGAAACCCTAAACCATTTCAGACAAATGGTTGTTCAATCTCTTATATAAATCTAGCAGTGTTGGAGTATTCACAACTTCTGGAGTTGTTCCACTGATTAATTGTTGTAACTGTCAGGAAATTTCTCCTTAGTTCTAAGTTGCTTCTCTCCTTGATTAGTTTCCATCCATTGCTTCTTGTCCTGCCTTCTGTTGCTTTGGAGAATACCTTGACTCCAGGGGTGGGATTCTACCAGTTCTCACCTATTCTCTAGAACCGGTTGTTAACATTCTAAGCAGTTTGGAGAACCGGTTGTTAGAAGAAATTACTGGCCTAATCCTGTAAGGAAGGCAGGAAGGAAACATTTTGGTGTTGCTTACAGAAACTGCCTCTCCGTTAACCCTTATTACATTCTTGGCAGGACTAGACTTCCTTTCTGGAATTTTCTTTCCCTCTTTTGTTGGTACTTTGCTTGTGTGGAGTGACCATTCAAAGTTACAATGACACTGAAAAAAGTGACTTATGACCATTTTTCACACTTACAACTGTTGCAGCATCCCCACAGTCATGAGAGGCCAGGCGAAGAGATGCGTGCCTTGATGTGAGTGATATTGAGTTGGCCACGCCCAGCCAATAACATTTAATGGATAGGTGATTTATGAATATGTAGCCATGTCCACCCAGTCACATGACGTCCACCCAGTCACATGACCCAATCACAAGCCACTTCCACCTAGTCACATGACCACCAAGCCACGCCCATCAACTAAGCCATGCCCACAGAACTAGTTGTTAAAAATTTTGAATCCCACCCCTGCTTGACTCCCTCTTCTTTGTGGCAACTCCTTTAGATACTGGAACCTCTTTAGATATTGGAAACTCTTTAGATATTGGAACCTCTTTAGATATTGGAACCCCTAGTCTTCTTTTCATTAAACTAAACATTCCCAATTCCTGCAACAATTCTTTATGTGTTTTAAATAGTTTGGCGGTTATTTTATAAAATCTGAATTACCAGAGGAATGGAAAGCATGAGGCAGAAATTGCTCATCTACAGCTATGAAAAATTTTTGTCTAGAGGGAATTTTACAAAGACTGACATGCCATTTTTAAAATTCTGTGTGTGTGCCTTTGAGTCAGTACTGATTCTTGGCAATTGCCTGGGTAAGTCCTTGCAGTTTTCTTGGCAAATTTTTGGAAGTGGTTTACTCTTGCCTTATTCCTAGGGCTGAGAGACCGGAACTGGTCCAAGGTCAATCAGCTGGCTTTTTGCCTAAGGTAGGATTTGAACTCATGGTCTTCCAGTTTCTAGCCTGTTGCCTTAACCCCTACAAAAAAAACAGGCCTTGACATGCCATTATTAATGTTATTATACAGGCCTTCATGCACATTGAGTTCTTCCCAAGAACCTAGGATTTCATAGTATATGCATGGATCCAAGCTCTGTGATTGAGTTATTATTATGAGTCAGATGTTTAGACTGGGTTTGGCATTTTTGTCCACCAATCAATTCTTTCCCAAGACCTGGGATAGGCAAATGTTTTTCTTGAATGGTGTTTAAGGTATTACTGCAGCATGTACGCTGTTTCAAGTAAAGCTGTCCTTTGCAATTGACTTATGATTATTTTGACACTGTTGATATTGTTCAAGTTGTGCTCCAGATGTTTTGAAATTGCACCCAAAATGCCTGTTATTATGTATGTTTGTTTTCATTTGCCACAGTCCTCCTACTTTTACTTGCAGGTCTTTATATTTTGTGATTTTCTTTAACTTTTCCTCCACTATTCTACTGTCTCCAGGTATTGTCCACTATCCAGACTTTTCTGTCTTTCTTATCAACAATTGTTAGGTTTGGGATGTTATGTGGCAAGTGCTTGTCTATTTGAATTCTAAATTCCCAGAGCATTTTGGTTTCTTCATTTTCTATAACTTTGTCTATTTTGTGGTTCCACCAGTACTCAGGGGTGGGATTCAAATTTTTTAACAACCGGTTCTGTGGGTGTGGCTTGGTTGTTAGGCATGGCTTGGTGGTCATGTGACCAGATGGGTGTGGCTTGGTGGTCATGTTATTGGCTGGCTGTGGCCAACTCAATATCACTCACATTGAGGCATGCATCTCCTCACCTGGTCTCTCATGACTGTGGGGATGCTGCAACAGTCCTAAGTGTGAAAAATGGTCATAAGTCACTTTTTTCAGTGCCATTTTAACTTTGAATGGTCACTCCACACAAGCAAAGTACCAGCAAAGGAGGGAAAAAAAACTCCAGAGAAGTTCCTGAGACAGGAAGTTTAGTCCTGCCAAGAATGCAATAAGAGTTAACGGAGAGGCAGTTTCTGTAAGCAACACCAGACTGTTTCCTTCCTGCCTTCCTTACAGGATTAGGCCAGTAATTTCTTCTACCAACCGGTTCTCCGAACTGCTTAGAATGTTAACAACCAGATCTAGCGAATAGGTGTAAACTGGTAGAATCCCACCCCTGCCAGTACTTGCTTGCAGATAAATTGTAGCAGGCCAATTTGCTCTCTTTGATATTCAGTTATCCTTCATGGTATACAAGCTTCAATGCATTTTCTTCACTATCCTTGAGATATTCTTTCTTCATGGTGTATGCACTTACATTTTGTGTCCACCTATGCTTCTTGAAAAATTGCTTTATTTATTTATTTATTTACTTACTTACTTACTTACTTACTTATTTACTTACTTACTTACTTAAAAAATTATTGGCTGCCCATCTTACAACAGGGAAACTCTAGTCATCTTACAATCATAAATGCTTTATATCAGCATGATATTTTGCAAGTAAATGTTCCATTGAACTAAGCTCAACTGTAGTTGACTTAATGGATGTATCCATTCTTGGCAGAATATTTCCACTACTTTTTCATACAACAGCCCAGTCTAGCCTACAGTCCCAGTATTCTTTATGGCCTCCCACTCAGTCGTCCACAGGGAGAGGGGTTTTTTTATTAGATCAGTCAAGATTTTTTTATTTACTTGGCATTTTCATTGCATTGTAATCCACTAAAGAGAAAATGAGTCCCCTCTTAGTCCCTCACATTTATAAATCAACATTTTATTGTAATTTTACTATTCTTATATCATGTTCACAATTCCTGGCCCTGAAATCCAGTTTTGTAAGTGAAGGACACAGCAGAATTTAAAAAAAATAAAGAAACGTAAAGAGCTCACCCCCAGCAGAAGATGAACACATTTGCTCAAGTATTATCTGTGCTAATGTTGTAATAACCATATAAGTCAATAATAACACAAAATCCAACATTTGACACCTGTGGGATAAATGTTTGCTGCTGTACCTTAGAATGCAGTACCCTTGCTTTCAATATATTTTTGTCCTCTATTCTCTATTTATCATTCTAACTAATAATTACCTATAGAAAAGGATGCAGAGGTGATGATGGGCCAAAAAACAACAACAACCCATCGCCTTTATGATATTTGTTTCTCAGATTTTTACAGGAAGATATAAATGTGTTGCAGTGAATAAGAACAGCTACATTATAATAAACAAACAAGGATAGCAAGGAGAATTTTCAAAATGATGCCAGTGCATTGCTTATCCAGAAAAGAAATTTTGGACAATCGTAAACATCAGATGGAAATCTAAGAAGACTAAATAAAATCTATCCCCATTATTAGCAGGTATGGCCATACAATATTCTTTTCTTTTTTCTGAGTTCATAAAGCAAGCCATCATATTTATTGTAGGTCATTAATCTTTTTTCATGATGTGGGATAACATGAAGAGCCTATGGGTTTGCAATTTCTGCCCCTTTTTTAATTTTATCACTGTCAATAATAGTATCATCATTTTGTTTGAATTCCAAACTAAATCACAAGGGAATGCTGGGAACCCAAAAGGGAACAGACAGTGAATTTTCCAAGTACTGTGGCATGTGTCAGAATGAGTAAAAATGGAACAGTAAGATGGAGGGAAATGGCAGTGATGTAGATGTTCTGAAATGGAAAGCACAGATAGATGCCCAATTTTTCTTTTAAAAAGTACTAGATCCAGAAAGCAAGCAGCTTTCTCTACAAAGGAAATGTTCTCTTTCATCTTCAATATGAAAGATCTTTCTATAGGAATTTTCTGAAGTTCACATTAGGGGGCAAAACCATTTTGCTTCACCAGTTTTCTGCTCAAGTACTTCCCTAAAGGCTAACACTGGTTGTCATGTAACAGAGAAAAAGAAGAATGGAAATCAAATAGGCTTTTCTCTCTCATGCTTTCAAAATGATTTCCTATACAGTATTAAATTAAGGCTGCAATTCTATGGGGACAAAGTCTATGTGTGGAGAGGAAAGAGAGAGAAAGAGCAAGAGCAATTTATTTTCTATGTAATTTACAGGACTATCCCTATATATACATCCCTTTTTTTTAGACACAACCAAATTCTGGTGTATTTTCATATGTAGCATTCCCAAACATATGCCGATGTTTGCATTTTTCCCCTAATCAGGAATGATGAACAACAAGAACCTGCATATTTCTGCCACATAGGCTGCATCTGAGTCTCTTCTGGCAGATAATATGTCAAAATAACACCAATTCATGACAAGTTTGTTTCATTTATTTATTTATTAGATTCTTGTTTTTTTCCCCCTTTATCTAGAGAGAGCCATGGTTAGTTAGCACAGCATTGACCAAGCATTGAGAATCAAAATGTATTCCCAGCCTTTTGAATCTACAGTCAAGATGGGGGCAATAATGCATCAGATCATTAAGGTTTAGTGCTGATTCTGTGGTTTCGTTGAAATCTCAGTGATTCACATGAGGGTATACTTGTATATAGGAAAACATGAGGAATGTTACTGAAATCTGACTGGGTTTATTAAGTGGTTAAATCCATGCAGTTTAGTAAAAGCCAAATTACCCGACTTAACTACTGACTTTGGGGCAGTTCAAAAGGAATAAGTAATCAACAGTATCCAAAACATAGTTAATTTTGTTAATTAATTATTAGTGCTAACCGTATTGTTTAGTGTCAAAATTATCAAAATGAAGTAAAGGTTGACTAAACAAATGAAGATAACTAAATGAAGAAGTTCATGTCTATGATGATAGAGCTATCACAATGCTGTTGATTCAAGTTAGCAGTCTTTGACGTGTTTATTGGGAAGGTGGGGTGTTACTGTTATACTTTTTCTGTTTTTATTTTATTTTATTGTTTTGACATTTTGTGTTATCATCATCATTATTATTTTGCATGTCACCAGAGCCTATACATGGGAGGGAGGGGTAGGAGGGAAGAAGGAGGGAAGGAGGGGGGAGGGAGGGAGGGAGGCTTAATACAGTACCTTTTGGTGAAAAGGTCTATTTTTTATATTTACTGTAAGAAACATCATCCCCTTGGTAAACTTTAACATTCATCAGAGTCATAATTCACATTCTGTATTTATTTATTATTCCTAAAATAAAAATGGCCCAAAACCAACACCACAACATAGCACATAATGTGGACACACCAATATATACCCTCCAGAGACTTAAAGCCCTGAAGGAACAATCGGGTTGTCAAAGCTTTACAAATGGCTATCAGGGTCTGAGACAATCAAATCTTAGAGGAGAGACAGGTACCACAATAAAATAGACTCCTAGGTTTCATCAGATGACATTGTTTCAAGAAAGCAACATCAAGGATACCCACACTACTGAAAGTGTGGGAAGGCAAAAAACAATTGGGTACCCGCAGTTCTGAAAATAATCCAGTACTAAGGATTGATCCAGTGCTGTATCAAGAAAGACTTTGTAAGTGATCACCAATACCTTGAGTTGCATCCAGAAGCATACTTGGCAGCCTTATCAGGTTGACCAAGGAAATCAAAGCCACACATACTACTTTTGTTACAAGGTTATAGTAACATAATCTTTCATATCTAAATACAATCTTCTCCTCTCTCCTTTTATCTTTGTGAAAACTGTGGAAGGTCTTGTCTGAGATGTTTTCTCAACTTACATTTCTGTCCCTAACTTGGATTGCTTTATCTGACTGTTGTTTTGATTGTGGCTCTTCATCCTGTTTCTCGTGTTTACTTATTCTGCCAACTCAATCACTGGGGGAACACACAGAACATGAAGTGCAGGTATTACATGGTTGCCCATGACTACCTATACCACTACATTATGGATCAGATGCAGCTTTTAGATGGTCTTCAGGGGGACCCCCACATGCAGCAGATTGCAATAATCCAACCAAGAGGTGATTAAAGTACTATGAGCAACCTCAAGTAAAGCCTTCAGGTCCCAAAAAGACATAATTATTTCCCAAGACTGAGTTATGCAAAGGACCTCAGCTACTATCTGTTTTTTGATCCCTCAGTACTAAGGATAAAAAAAATTGAGATAAGATAGTCTCAAAATTGACAATCACTTGTTCTTTCCAGAGTTACATCCAGGTCTTCTACATCCAGGCATTCAAGCGTTCAAGTACTAGGACAAAATGTTGACAGTATCACTTGGACTGGCGTGGCAGAGATGTATAGTTAAGTATTATCAGCATCTTTATGTTGAATTCTTTAATAAATGTATTGGCAATTGAAGTCAGATTAGCTTTTCCTAGTTAGATTGGAGGATGACCTTATTCATGTCCTAAATGTACATTCTCACTGCTCTTAAGAGAATAGAAACCTCTGGAAAGGGAGTTGATCCTTCTCCAGGAAAGCAACCCTTAGCTCTAGATCTTCATGTATCCAGATTAAGATTTCATAATTGTTCTAAAACTTGAAAAGATTTTTCTATTGGAACTTCAGTGACTACAAAAAGTGATTGCCACAGAAATTGCAATCCTGTACTCAAAGTAAGAAGCAAACATATTAGTCATGCACTGTACTCAGGAAGAGAAGAATCTGGACTATACTCTCTTCTGCCTCCCACTGTTGCCACCAAACATGACAATCCAGGAAATGTAACAACCTGACCTATCTTGTAAGGTTGGAGGTGCACTAACCATCCACCCCAACATGGTCATAATAAGGCATGGTTGTTAAATAATGTTGTAGCTCTAGAAAATATAGAAAGTAGCTATTTATTAGTGCTGAACTGAAAGACAGTGGAAACATTTCAGAGGCCTTCAAAACTATCTTGAACTGTAACTCTTCTTTTCTACTAGAGCCATTAAAATGCAAAGCCAGTCAGCTCATAAACCAAATTAGACAGCTCTTAATTCTTGACTGCATAATGATCCTGGTGCTTATTTCATCAACATTTAATATTTTTTATAACTGGAAGCTGGATTGATTACAAGTTATTTATATTTTTGCATGTATGCATTTAGCATGACTAATCATCCAAACTATGCCATCATTGCATGTCTTCATGATGTCCGATGTCATGACAAAAAGGATGGAAAAGAAGAGCACTTTAGATGAAGTATGTTTTCAGGACACATCTTAGAGTTTAAAAAAACCAACATAGAAAAATTTCCACTGTAAAAGTAAAATTGGATTTCTAATTTGCCGAACAAAAACTAACTGTTTCATGGTCACATCATCCAGTCCTTCAACATTTAAGAGTATTTGGCATCTCTTTATGAAAGAGTATGGAATTGTTTGGAAGGAAAACAGTATTAGAGAGATAAAAATTCAACTTTATGTTGTAAGAAATTAGGCTGATATTTTTTTTGGATCCAGTCATGCCATAGTTGACTATATGATGATGGAGGAAAGGGTGGATTGGGACCTGGATCTGGTATTCACATTACATTATAGTGATATGTTATAAGTGAAGCCAGCAAGACTTGGAATTAATGAAAAAAAATGCTTGCTAGCTTATTGCAGGGAAAGAAAGAGACAACAATTTAATCAGAATAACAAAATAACAGAGTTAGAAGGGACCTTGGAGGTCTTCTAATCCAATCCTCTGCTGGATAAATTGCCTGGACAAAATTAATATCTTTGTTACCTCCCTCATAGCAATGGAAATGTCTTGCTTGAGCTCAGTGATTGACCATGAACTCTGATAATTTTTTCGTGTTGACTATGATCCCTGCTTCCCTGAGACCAAGGAAAGAGGCAACCCTCCACAAAATATTTCAATGATAAGGATGTCCACAGAACATTCCTTGGAAAAGGCAGCACCCTGCTAGTATTTCAGTGAACATTTGAAATAATTGTTTGTAGGATCTGTAGTAAAGAACTTGTTGTGCTGCAGAATATAGCTAATTGATCCATACACACTAAAATGCTTGAAATAGTTTGTTTCTTGACTTATTTGCATGTTGGTGATTAAATGGGTGTATCTATATATCCTGCCTTTGTGGATGATTGCTTTGAATGCAGTGACTATAGCTGAAGAGTGGTGAAATCACTTTCTTTTCCTAGGCTGTCAATTCAGCCTTTTAATTCAATATAAATTGGTTTTTTAGGGGAAAACCCTTGACAAATAAAAATAAGTAATGTGACTGATCAGGCATTTGGAAACAAATTGATTTGGGCCTAAATCCCAGCTGTGCAGGTAAATAATGACAAATATTCTAGCAGGAATCAAATAAGATCAGTAGCAGGGTTAGATAGTCTAAGAAGCACAAATAATACATCTATAATTTTGTGTCTTTGAACAAAAGGCTGCAAGGCATGTTCCTTTCTTTACTTAGTGTTCTATGCCATTGCCCTTCAATATTATTCTATATTGTAAGCCCTGTTTTTATAATGCACTTTGGAGATCTTCCACATATGAAAGCTAACAGGACACTTAAACAAATCTATCACCCATTGTGTTTTCAAAAATTCAAAGCGTCACTTTTCATTTCTCAAAACTATACACTTTTAAAAGATATATAACTCTAAGTAGGAGACTGATATGAAGAGAAACAGGGATAACTCTCCAAAGCAACTAGTTCATATTCAGATGAACTATGTATGTCTGGAGTGTCATTTCAAATTATTGAAGATCTGATAACCTTTCATAGCACTGCTACTACTACTGATATAATTCCTCTATTTCTATTTATATCCATATCTATCTGTTAAATATCTATCTAGTCTCCCATATTCCTGAACCTAAGCAGCTGGCACTTTGGGGAAGTCTTAAGCAGAGATGATATTCAGCAGGTTCTGACCAGTTCTGGAGAACCGGTAGCGGAAATTTTGAGTAGTTCAGAGAACCAGCAAATACCACCTCTGCCTGGAGATTTTACAGTATCCTTCCTCTGCCAAGCCCACCAAGTCACGCCCACAGGACCGGTAGTAAAAAAATTTGAACCCCACCACTGGTCTTAAGTCATAAGAATTTCACCTGGTTAACCCTATGGAAGTGGAGAAGGTCCTTGGAGCTTTGAACTCTGCTACCTGTGTTTTATATCCTTGGCCTCCACCCCTAGGTAGTCAAGGCTTCCTGGGAGAAGGCATGCCTTGGTTCCAAGCAGTGATGAATCATTCTTTGTAGGATATTGCAATCTGTGCCCTCCTCAAGAGGCCAACCTTGTATCTAATAATATAGAAACTTTCATCTCCTGTAGTCTCCAATCTTCCCTTTTTAGAAAGAGTTATTGAGAAGGTTGTAGATTCAGAACATCAGGGGTTCTGGAAGAAGCAGGTCAGATTTCAGATTAGATTGTAGAAACAATTGCAGCAGTTGTTAAATTATTAGCATGGTTGTTAAGCGAATCTGGCTTTTCCATTGACTTTCCTTGTCAGAAGATCGCAAAAGATGATCACATGACCTCTGGGATATTGCAACCATCATAAATATGAGCCAGTTGCCAAGTGTTTGAGTTTTGATCACATAATGATGGAGATGCTTGAAGGGTCATAACTATGAAAAATGGTCAAAAGTCGCTTTTTTCAGTGCCATTGTAACTTCAAACGGTCACTAAACAAACTGTTGTAAGTCAAGTATCTGCCTGTATCTCTAAGAAGCAATTCTCTCCTCCCCCACAAACTTATAAAGGAAAAATATCTAAATTTTAAGTGTGAGGTCTTACCATTTTATTCATGTCATTAAAGCAAACAGCAGACCAAGGGTGGGATTCTACCTGGTCGGTCCAATTCTATAGAACCGGTTGTTATGATTCTGCCCAATTTTTCAGAACCAGCAAATCACACCACTGTCTGGCCCCTCCCCACCCCACCCCCTCACTCCTTACCTGGCATGTGCGCCGTCAAACTTGCCTGCATGTAGTAAGTTTCTATTTTTACTTTTTTTTCCTCGACCATCAGCTGTTCTGCTGTGCTGGGAGATTTAGATTAGCTAGAAAGCAGGAAATCGCTGGATTTCTTGCTTTCTAGCTAATCTAAAAGCAGAGCTGAACCTTCCTTAGGACTGAAGCTTCTATTTTTCAGTGCAGACTCAGGTAGCTGATTGCAGAATCATAGATCTCTAAGTGAATCTGTGAGCAACTCAATCTGCCTGCCTGCTTTGCCTGTTTTTGGGTAAAAGTTGCTCTTTTTTATAAAAAAAATCAATATTTACATAAATATTTATAATATTTACATACAAGCCATGCCCAGTCAATCACATGACCACCAAGCCCTGCCCAGTCAGCAAGCCATGCCCAACCAGTTGCATGACCACCAAGCCACACTCACAAATTAGGCCACACCTGCAGAACTGGTCATTAAGAAATTTGAATCCCATCCCTGCAGAAGACTGATAGATATACAAGAACTGTGAGTTTGTACAGGCTGAATAGGCTTCTAAAACCTAAGGGTAGAAAGCAACCTTTTCTTCCGCCTACACCTAATAGCACAAGTCAATATAAACAGCAAGACAATGGCAAGTCCTAAAGCCTGAGCAAAAGGGAAGGTCGGGAGGTGGGGAAACATGCTCCTTTCCTCCTCCTTTTCCAGAATTTTGGTCTGATTCAGCTTCCCTTTTTCTCTAATCTTTTTGTGGGCATTTTTCTCCGCATATCTTCTTGTCTCAAATTTTCCTTCCACTACCTGTCTGCTATTTTTAGTCTTTTCCCATGGGTTCCAAATCTTCCATTAATGCAGTTTTCCTCCAGCCTCCTCCTGGGCTCAATCCTGTGTACAATCTTCTCTTTTTCCATCCGATTAAGCTTTGGGTACACTGTTTTTCCCTCCCTTTGTCTCATAACTCTGAAATGGCAAATCTCTGATAGAACTGCTTCTTTTAAGCTTCCTCACAAGTAATATTTCTGCTATGGAAGAGCAGATCCCCTGATGATGTATGTCCCAAATGACCTTGTCTTTCCTTTTTTTTTTTTTTTTTAATCTAACAACTCCTGTGCAACATCCAAACCTGTGGGGTTTATATCTTCTTGGCTACTCTTCGCCTTCTCCCAAAATTAGCTCACCCTATACACCTCATGCCTTCTGCCTCCTATTTCTCTTACCTTACATTTGATCTATAGGGAGTTATTTAAACTTTCATTCTTAGATGTTAGGATGGCCAGCATTAAAAGTAGTACAGTTCTACTAATCTCTTTCCTACATACTGCAACTGACCTTAAGAACCTTAATCGGTTTGCATAAGACTGAATTCCTTTACTTGTTTTTCAGCTCTGCTGCTGCCAGCTAGGTTACATCAGTAGGTTTCTCCTGAGCAGTTCTAGCCCTGCTGTAGGCATGTTGTAGTTCCAAAACACACACAAAAGCACAGCTCTTCTCTTATACAAAGGAAGGGGCCTTTATTTGAGAGGTTCGATATAACAGTAGGATACGAATTAGTTTCTCTGAAGAATTGCAGTTACAATCTGGCCCATGGCAAACATGAGCATGCTTAACTACAACATGGCAGAAGAAGCTTAGTTACTGCTGCAAGTATATTTCTTCTGTTTTTATTCCTTTGCTGGAATCCCTCTCTGGCTAAGTATCAGCTGGAAGAGCCTCAAGCTACTGAAAGCAGAATAGCACTGGGCTCAGGATGTTGCTGCTAGATTTCGTATTTTGAGAAATATTGTTTATCCATTTAAAATAAGCACGAAAAGTGCCTTCTTACAGGATCTCTTTTCACTTCCTGGTATAATCTATAGCCCATTGGGACAATTACTAATCAGCTTCCCCACTTAGTTTTTCAAGATGAGCCAACATCCAGCAGATACTGCAGTTTGCAATGGCAAATCTAAGGCTGAGACAAAAATCCTAATTGTAATATAGAGAATTTTAAGAATTTGCCTCCATGAAAATCAAGTAAGGACCTTGGTTGATTCAAAATTAAAAGTTGAAATTCCATTTTGGGGGGGTGAGGGAGCAACTAATTCTTAGGTGAATGGAAGCAGGAAATTCAACGATCTCCAGTATAAACAATGAATTGCCGTAGTAGAATTTGAACTGTCCACAGTATTAATAATTAGAGAAGCATGGTAACTATATCTGTACCCGTATTGATGAAGGTTGGAAATAATCTTTTTTTTTTGGGGGGGGGGGGTCAATTTTTAAACTTTATGTTTTGTTCTCCTCACCCATTTTCTTCTTTTGTTTTAATTTTGTATTTTAATCTTTTTTATTTTTTGAAATTTATTTATTTTTATAAAAAAAGAGAAACATGGTATTGGGTTACTTAGTTTTAGTATAATTAACTAATAAAAACAAATCAAATGCATAGGGCAATGAGATTCTTTGTGGACTCCAAAATTGGTTGCTTGCTCCAACCAATACTAAGTAAAATGGTTATTTCCTTGCAGACTGAAGGATAAGGATTTTTGATAAATCTACTTTTTTTCCTTTTAGTTAAACATGCCTATGATCTTGGAATCTTCCAAAATGGGTGAGAATTTCCTTGTTCAAGGTTTGTCCTTCATTGACTTGTTGTATGAATGAGTTTGTGATTTCATGATAGTTCTTTGTCCCACTTTTTTTAAATCAAATGCATAGGGCAATGAGATTCCTTGTGGACTCCAAAATTGGTTGCTTGCTCCAACCAATACTAGGTAAAATGGTTAACAGGTTCTGACCAGTTCTGGAGAACCGATAGCGGAAATTCTGTGTAGTTCGGAGCACTGGTAAATACCACCTCTGACTGGAGATTTTACAGTATCCTTCCCCTGCCACACCCACCAAGCCACGCCCACAGAGCTGGTAGTAAAAAAAATTGAATCCCACCATTGGTGGGTTTGTCGTTCAAAACTGAAGGATTTTATAGACTGATAAAAAGTCAAGTGAGGAGAGATATTAGGCATTCCAAACCTATAGTAGCTTTAGATATACGTGGGCAAAAAACAAAATTTAAAAATTAAGCACAAACGTATTTTAAAGCCAGACAAGAAGAAAAAAAAGTAATTATTGTTTATGTTATGTAGACTAGATAGAGTTGACTGAAAATCTTGTCCTATATTTGATGTGGAGAAAATGGTTCAATGCCTCACCACTTATTCTTTGCTATTCTATCCACTTGTCTAAGAACAATGTGAATGAGGTAATCAAGTTGCTAGATCTGTTTAAGGGAGGAAAAATCATATGAAAAGAATACCCCAAAAAGAAGACAGTAATTTATATGGGGGCTTCTCCACTAACATACATTTCAGAACAAATTTAGCTATGGAGAGCTGAGTACTTATCTCACTTACATATTTTGAAAATATAATGTTCTTTTTAAAATTGAAGTGGAAAGCATTATAGCGTCTGTGGGGAAAAAAATTAAGTGGTTTTCAAGGAGGCTGGGAGAAAGATATACAAGACAATATAGACTGAAAGTGATTGAAAGCTGCATGAAATTAAAATAAGATAAAATATTCAAATTGGTGTCAGCCAAAATAAAAAAGGAGGTAATAGTTATCCACTGATGATACCTTACATTAGTATTGCTCAGGGCTACACAGGACATTTTAAATCCACTCTGTTTATTCCAATCTCTGGCAGATTGTTTTCTTTATGAAGATGCTGAAATACATTTTGTTATTATGTCTGGCTTCCACCATCCAAAAGGTGAGTGTTTTCTTGTATGGCATACTTTTATTGGCTCCTCAAAATGTAGAAATCAGAGGATTTTTACAAGATTCATTACAGACCCATGTCCAAAATGCATCAATAATTCTTACTACATATGGAAGGGTCTAATTTACTGACATTTATGCCAATACATTAGTGAAACATGTAAAGACGGTACTGTGGAAGAAAAGGAAATCTGCCATGGCTTTCTATGGAAATTTATTTAAAAGGTCTGCCAAAACAGAGTCCAACATGAGATGGGTTGTCAGCACAGCAGTGTCTTTCATTTTCTTGCCAAAAATCTGTGAGAGATCTGCAAAGGAATACACATTTTCTGAAACCTAAAATATACCAAAAATGGTAATTCCTAGAAGGAGAAAATGAGCTCCCTTTTGGATACAAGTGCATTTTAAAAGCCTGCATCAGAGAAAATCTGCAATGAAAAGATGCTACCCTTAATTGTGTGACCACTGTGGCTGGGCAAAGTGTGTTAGATTAGCTTCAGAGGGGGGGAAAAGGCTTTGTGGCACAAAGACATCATTTTCCTCCATGAGGCACTTTATATTGTCTCAGAGTTTCCTGGATCTCCTCTCCGTCTCTACATGCAGATGCTAGGAGGGGCTTATGCACACTTTGCCAAGTGTTGCTGGGGAAGAAGTTGCTGCTGTACAGATGATGATGAGAGACTGCGTAGCTGTCAGACCAAGAATGCCATAGAACAGTCCATACAGATTTCTGTTCTTTATTTGTTTACACACAACAGACAGAAACTTGACAGATTAAACATTTAGTACTCTCACCCCAATAGATATACCTTGGGAGAGTCTAGGGAGTGTCTATCCTTATCCTCTTCTTCTGTCTCTTATCCAGCTCTGGGCTGGGCTGCCTCTTGCTTCCCCTTCCCTTTTTAGAACATGCTCCCTCCTGGGAAACTGTCTTTTCACTGTAGTCCATTACACCAACTCTCTTTCCAGGGACCCCATCTCTTACAGTAGTACAGCAAAGCCAAAAGTAAGATGGCTGCTTCACCTTACTTTTGAAGCAAGGGGATCATGATGCTTTGGGGAACATTTAACATAATAATATATGAAGTCCAGGTAGTCATTGGGAACAGTTCAGCAACTGTTCAAAATTACAATGGTGCTGAATGAGAAGTATTTTCAACTGGTGTGTGAAGTTGTAGCCATTTCAGGCACATGGTTGCAATCCAGGTGTTAAGATGCTTGGCTTGTGATTATGACATTGCAGCAAGCAGTGATCATAAGATCATCATTTGTGACATTCCCTGCCAGCTTCCCACAAGCAAAGTAAATGGGGAATCCAATAGGGAAGGTCATAGGTTGCTTCTGTAGGTTATTCCTGTCACTTTTTCTCCTGAAAAACTCCATTAGGGACTCCAGAGCTCTCATATTCCATAGTAACCACCTACCCATCTGCAATACACAGCACCCACTTGTAGTGCTCTCCCACCTGTAGAGCTTCCTGAGTCTCCTCTCCATCACTTGCAGATGCTGGAAGAGGCTTATGCACATTTTGCCAAGTGCTGCTGGGTTGCTTTGCTCAGCTCTTGCCAAAGCCAGAAGTGGCTTCTGTAGGCTGATGAAAGCTGGGTAACTGTAGACCTACCAACCCAGCCACTGCCCACCTATCCTTACTAGTACCCACTTCTAGCACCTCCACACACACCCCCACATACCTTACCTAGAACTTCTATCTCTTCCCACTTACTGAGAAAAGCAATCCTGAGGTTACAATAGTAACTGGGATTGCCATTTCTTTGTGATGCAATCACCTAACATTGTCTTTAAGACCACACCAGGTAGTAATGGTAATCCCAGTTCTAATTGCTCTTGTAACCCAAGGACAACCTGTATTGCACCATTCAAAACAAAAAGATAAGACTAACCAGAGAAATAAACACACTGATTTTATGAAATCTCCTTCCATTTTATTATATATGCAGCTAACATGGTCAATATTTTTAAGATGTTCAGCACAGATGCAGCATTACAGAAAGATACCATCCTATGACTCATACTCTCTATTTCATAATCTGAAGGAATTTGCTCTTGAAGTTGTGTTCTTCTAATTGAGATTCAGGAACCTCAGTAGTACCATCTTTAGAGTTTTGTTGATTTGTAATTCTTTTTAAACTGATATTTTTCTAATATCAAGCACTGGAGCAATGATGAAGAGGAAAAGGGACATTTTGTAGAGAAAATGTCTTTACTGGATACAGACATGACGGAGATGGATTCTTATCAGAGAAGACTGTAGTTTCTGAATATTTAATGTGTTTAGACAGCTCAAACAAACAAGCAATATTTTCAATGGTAATGAGCTGATTTAGAAATCTCGGTAGGGGGAAAACTGTCACTGATAGTTTTTGGTCTCCATCCAAACTAAAGGTTAAAGTTAAAGTTAGATCAGCAAAATGTCAAATGCTTGTGACAAATATATCCTTTGCTTTCATTTTTCTCTATTTCTCCTTCCAGCCTAGTCAGTCTTTTCAATTTGCATATGTGTTGATTCTGGCTGGGAATTATGGAAACTGTGGTGCCCTAATAATACAGTACATGCTATTATAAAGCCTTCAGATTTACTCTGGCTGAAAAGAATAATTTTTTTTTTAACCATCCATTGTAGTTCAGAACTGAATTGACTTAGCCTTTAATAACATTTTGATTTTCAACACTGTCAGCGAGATGGAGAACTCAGAATGAGATTGTTATTAGTCTCCTTTTGGGGTGGGAAGACGTTAAAAAGCAATTTCAAGAGAAACGATATACACATGTCAAGCAGTACACTCAAGTTGAAAGGGAGACATTAGCCCTTACAGCTTCCCCTTGGCCAAACCAGCAATTTAGTTGCATCAGTTGGTCTCTGAGGAAAAGAACCAAAACCTAAAAAGAAAAGAACTTGGAATGTCAGCAGAAGTGAGGGTAACGTTAATTCTAGGGCACACATCAATTCTATCTCCAAAAAGAAAAATCTAGTGTCTTAATAGCTGCCTAGTAGTGAGCAGTGCAGCTTCCTTGCACAAGCATGGGGATGTAAACAGATCTTGCACAAGCCGAAAATATATCAGATCATATAATGGGAAAGCTTGAATTCTGAAGATCCTTCCTTTCATCTGCTATCTCTGACACCACAGGCTGCATTTTTCCATGTTTCCAAGCAATGCCATTAGAAGCCCCAGATTTTTAATTCCATTCATTTTGGGTTGAAGCAAAGTTGTCTGATACAAGCTGCAATGACAACAACAACAAAATGATGAAACACTCTGCCATAATGGGAAACCTAATCCTTTGTAGTTGTGTTCCAACACTGGACACATTACATCAATCATGTGGCTTGTTTAGTGGCATACATTGTGTCACACCCTCCCAACCTGATGGAAACCTAAGTGCATAAGGGATGATGGCAGGCCACACTTTTTGAGCTCTCTAAATGGCCTTCAGATAGATGGCACTCATCTTTGGAATACAGCTCCCCTAATCCCTTTTTGTTACCTATACAAGCTCATGTCTGAAACATTTGGAAGACACCAGAAGTTTGCTGCAGAAATAAAAGAAGTCTTCAGTCTTTAATTCTCTGTTATTATGGACACCAAGAGAAAACCCTGACTCACATTTATTATTTTCATTAACACCAAAAAGAATTAAAATCTGGGCCTCCTTGAAAGCACCGTCACTATCATCTTTATTCATATTTTTCAGAAAAAGAGGGAGCTACTTCAAATATTTGTACTGTTCCCAGTCAGGAGGTCCTATCATATTTGTCTCTTTGATTTTTCTTTTTCTAAAATCCTATTTTCATTAACACCTTTATCCTTCTAAGCTTTTTGCATCATGCTATAGAAAAGATATGCTACTTTTTGTATTTGGTGCACAGGAATAAGAGGCAAAGGCGAGAGTGAAGGCTAACAGGATTTATTGTAACATTTAAAGGTTGCCACAGCTTGCCACTAACTAACAGGAAGCCAGCTGACAGGGCAACAGCTGATTCTGTTTGACAGCTCCTTTTATACTCAACTGTCAAACAGAATCAGCCAATCAGGAACAATTCCGGCTCCTGCTCAAAGAGCAGACTAGAGTGAAAACTTCAGCAGAACTCTACATTACTGTTAACTGTGATCCTAAAATACAGTTCCTCTACTAGATACATTCCTCTTGACTGAACTTAGCTCTATGCCAATATACCAATAAAGGAAAATATTTGTAGCTCAGGGTGGACATGAGAGGTCCTTGGTGCTTTCTGACAACATCTGTGACAATATTCTCAGTGAAGCAAGAAACCTTGAATAAGCAATCAGCTTATTTTCTATCTGTAAGCAGTGATCAATATCATTTCATTGAGTCATATATTACACATTTTCCTTATAGGACAGAAAAAGTTATAAAACGTCCAGACTACTCATCTTCTGGTACATGAAGTTAGGCTCTTCGACTTCAGAGCCAATGCTCTTTTGACATCCGAAGTCATAAAGCACAATTCCTAACTACAATCCATTGCCAGTTACTGCCTTTTTCTGTCTTTTGCCCTGGGCCAGGGAATATAACTGCATTTATCATGCTGGCTACTTGTTTTTTCAGTCCAAGGTCATTTTCTATGTGAGATAAATGAAAATTTATTAGAATTTTTTTAAAAAATCCTGACTGTAAAGGACAAGGGCAGACAAAGATGCCACTAGTCATGCTGGTTAAGACTAAATAAGAGGTGAACATGTTTGGATGTAAACCACATTGATAAAGGGAAATGCATATATGGAATGGAGGTTTTTGCAGAAGAATGTTATCAACAACAGTTATCAATTTGTGTGTGCGTGTGCATGTGTGTACATGTTCACTGAAACAGATATGGAATATAGACATATATGTGTCCCCTACTAATTTCACCATTATTTTTTTCCTGCTTCTTATAAGATATGTGCATCATTGACAGGAAATTGCAAGAAATATATATATTCCCAACATCTGCTTATAGTACACAAGTCAAATCTCTTCCCTGTTCTCAGATAGAATTCTTTAAAAGATAGGAAATTTAAAAGTGAATGTTTGAATGGAAGAATTGTCTAGTAGCCCTTAAAGTCTAGTAAATATGAAAGTATGTTATTGCAGCATCTTATGTTATTATGTCATTATGCAGATTACATTATGATGTCATTATGCAAAGAACGAAAACTGAACTGAGCATAGTAACCACATTATGCAGATGACATTAATTGCCTCAAATGTATAATGAAGGACAACTAATGTAAATGTAAGCTCCTCACCCTGACTACTTCGTATGCAGAGAGGTATCATTTGCCTATTATCTCAGGGAGATGTCTGGGTGAAAATTTGGTAAGCTAATTGGGAGTCCATTAAATCAAAATTTCCCTACACTGATAAACAAATACAAGCAAACATCAGGTAAATGTGTGGAAAAAAATAATGTAGCTTCTTATACATGAATGATAGTGCTATTAGATAATAGTGCTATTAGGTAATGTACTGAATTCTCTCTGGGCAGATGCTATAGTGCCTATTCTTGCTTAAGAAATGTAAATAAAAGCACATATCTTGGCTTTCTATTCAGGTCTTTTAAATTTGCCATGACAACATCCTGAAAGCCTTCCTGATTTTATTAGGATTATTTTTTCTTAAAGGCGCAATTTGGGATTGTTAGATATTGTTGAGACTGCAAATCCCAGAATTCCAATCTGGCTGGGAATGCTTGGAAATGCAGTCCCCAAATTTACAGAGAGCACTACATTAGGAAAGAGTTCTTTGAGTGTATAGCACTGCAACTAAAAACTCTTTCTGCTAATAGGGGAATTGAAATTCTCTATAATTATAGAAGTCCACACAATCCAAAAACAAGTATAAGTTCCTACCAAAATATATTTGGATTGTGTTTTGTTTTGTTTTGTCTGTCTTCCAAGGTATAAAAGTCCACCCAATGCCTAAGGAAATCCTAACAATCCAAGAGAAGCAGTTTGGTCCAGCTACAGGGTTGTTTCTTGGTGAAAAGGATTTGTAGACTGCAGTTGGGCATTCTTCCATAGATGACCAGAACTGATTAATGCTTTTCAACAGTTGAGTTTCTTATTTAACCTTTAGTGTCTTACTTATCCAACAGGGATGCAAACATAAAATTCATTGGGAAAGAAATCAATCATGTCAAAAGCATTTTATGGGAGATCAGCAAGAACTTATCCTCACACTCTTCTAAGGATTAACAATGAAAAGATAATGTGTAAGCAGAGAGCTGTCACTTGGTAATAGAAGGACTCTTTGGAATATTTATATGTTCTGTGGGCAAGACCATATGAATTTTTAAATAATTGCACCATTCATGTTTTTACCACTGCACAATGAATTCAGCCGGCTTTGAAGCCAAGTATTAATCATTTATTACCAATTATATTTTACAACAACTTTCTGTATTGCTTCTCTGGTGACTGTCGTAAACATGTCAGCCTCTTTCTCCATTTTGGGAACCCAACTCATCAACTATGTCTACAAGCTCATTATTCAGCAAGGATTGCCATTTTGCCTTTTTTATTGTCTTCACAGTGCTCAGGCTCAGTCATGATTTGTTCATGACACATTTCTCTTCAGCATGATTCAAAATGAAGCCATGACAACCACAGCCATTAATCAGTGGATGCAAGCTACCTATCAGCTTAGATTTAATAACTTCATATATGTATTGAGTTCAGGAGTTTGGGGGCACTATTCTTAGACTAATCTGATATTTAGACTAATCTGGATGATATTGGGGGATTGATCTGATCTATTGTACTGAGTGAGATATATCCTTAAGGTAGTTACAGGTATGCACTCATTCTACATATTAAAATCCCAAATGAAAACTCAATTTGTATATTCCTCTAATGGATGTACAAGTTGACTAATTATGCCAAATATGCTGAATAATCAAGAAGGACAAATATGTTCAAATTCTCTTTTCTAATCTTCTCCAGGCTAGATTAGCCTAAGGATGGATAAAACTGTGGTTTACAATATGAGCCAATAGTTGAAAGTAGCTGCAAACATGTCCAAATAACTTCTCCTCAAAATCATCTTTTTCTCATCCTTGTGTTTAAGAGAGCAGATCTGAAAACCACTCGATAACCCCCCCCCCCCCCCCCCCCCCCCCCCCCCCCCCCCCCCCCCCCCCCCCCACCCCCCATCGTTCTATGTAGCATATTCTGAAAACATGTAGGGCTATATTTGAAATTATCCTGGAAATTTTCAATTAGTGTGGAATAAGGTTGACCTGGCCAAAATATCTAAATACATCTCAATTAAGCAAATTATAAAGGAATATTTGCATCTGACAAGTTTAATTCAAAGCAAAGCTTAAGAGCACCTACTATAGAGCTAAAGGCTCCATCCTTTCTCACTCATTTTTTCCTTCAAATACTGTAGGTTTTCATTTCTACCCAATAGTCTTCAGAGTATTAGTGAGAGCACTGACTTTGGACTGTGAGCACAGATAGTGGTTTCTAGAAAAAATTGTGGCTGAAGTTCTTTTCTATTACTGGTGAGGGGATTTGTAATTCCCTGATGATTATGGTCTGCTGTGTAGTAATATCTCCATCATGTATGTGCGAGATGAAGGCATTTGTATTCATCCAAGCCTTTATAAACAAATGTTAAATTTACAAAATCCATCAAGGGATCAGACTATTTTAAAGCATGTGCTTGTTTTCATCTTCTGTTTTTGTGGTTTACGATATTGATTTTTTGTGCTCTGCCCTACCCCCAAATCTAATATGGGAAGATTTATTTATGTTTTTTTCATGCTGCTGGCCATTTCTTTCTTCTGAGACTATCGACACAGAAGCATATCTCACATAAGAATTTACTTAACTGTGCAATTAATTTGGGTGAGCTTTTTCATTTCTTTTGTTAGTTGCTTTGTGTATTACATATTGATTCAAATTAAAGTTTTAAAATATTGAAGTGTTTTAAATAGATTATTTTAAAAAGCTAATCTATTTAAAATAGATTAAGAAAATGTACTTGAGAACACCATATTTCTCTCAGTCCAGATGTATAAAAATATTCAACAAGTATCTTATCCCAAGACTTAAAAACTTTACAACAGCCTTCCCAACTTAGTATCTTCCAAATGTTTTGCTCTAAAAATTCCAGATGTGAGGGAAAGAATTACTTCTCTTATCAGCAAGGATAAGTATGTTCTTCTTGCCAAACTTCATAAGGTACACCACTAAAGTCGAATCTTAGACCTTTGTCTCTATATTAGGTAAAGGTAAAGGTTCCCCTTGCACATACATGCTAGTCATTTCTGGCTCTAGGGGGCATTGCTCATCTCTGTTACAAAGCCGAAGAGCCAGCACTGTCCAAAGATGTCTTCGTAGTCATATGGCTGGCATGACAAAATGCCGAAGGTGCATGTTACCTTCCCACAAAGGTGGTCCCTATTTTTCTACTTGCATTTTGACATGCTTTCAAACTGCTAGATTGGCAGAAGCTGGGACAAGTAACGGGAGCTCACTCCATTACAAGGTGCTAGGGATTCAAACCACCAAACTGCCAACCTTTCTGATCAACAAGCTCAGTGTTAGTGTTGAGCCACCATTTCCCTATTGTTTCTATATTACAATACAACAATTTTAAATAAGGTTTAATGCTGAAATACATGGGGGGTGCACCCACACACAAACACACACAAACTGAATTGTCATTAAATTGATATGGTGCTATAAAGAATCCAGGATCATATATGACACATTAAATAATGATTTAATACTGGCAGAGAACTGAAAACAGTTTAATTAAAATCATGTTCAATCCTTGTTTTCTTGAAAATCTTTTTCTTCTAAATAAAAAGACCCAGTAACACACTGCATTCATGAGTAAACATTCATGAGTTCAATGACTACTCAATGATGGAAGCTTTGATTGTGTACCTTTCATTCCACTTCTGCATTCTTAATAATTTTCCAATAACCAGCTATTACTATAAAACAGAGGAGCTATTTTCATCCCTCAGAATGCCATCAACACTACATCAGAGAACATTCTGTTCTTACAAGGTATGCAAAGAAAATTTGTAAATTTTGGGTAATCTTGTTAACTTTTTTTTTTTCCCCAAAGCAGGTTGATTTATCTCATGGGATGAATTCATCATAACTAACCTAACATTCATTGATTTTCAGTGGATACAATTTAGGAAGTTTCACAACATTATTTTCAGTCAGAGATTCTCAGTATCCACATGTAAATAATGTTCTGTAGTCTTTTGATCTTTAATCTGTCTTTTCTGGGGCATGAGTCTGAAGTAGCAAAGACTTAAGAACCACTGTAATAGTGGTGGACCTGAATTTTGGAGATAATTATGTAAAATTTGTGAAATTGATCTTTTCTTAACAGACAGCAAAAATAATGATTAACAGAGATTTAATTAAACTATGCGGAACACAAAACAGTAAAAGACAAGGTTGCCCACTGTCTCTTCTGTTGTTTATTTTAGTTCTTAAAATGTTAAATAATTATATAATGGAAATAAAAGGATTATGGAGGTAAAGATTTAAAAAGACTCATACAAATTAGGAGCTGTCTTGGATAATTTTGATTTTGGCAGATTATCTAGATGGAATTGAACTTTTAATTAATAAAATAAACAAACCCTAAGTTATTAGCAGGCTTCAATAAACAGGAGACAAACTTATTAACAAAAAATATGAAATTACTAGATGAAACTGAACTCATGAAAAAGATTTTAAGATTGAGAAGAAAGTAAAATATTATAATCAATATGAATTATATGTTATTTCAAAACAAATATATTAAGTCATGACATGAAGTTTAAAAAGGTATGTTAAGATGAGATAACATACAATTGACATTAATGGAGAAATTTATTGTGATAAAGATGAATGTTTGTGCCCAGAATATTACTTTGTTCCAGACAATACCTACCTTAGCAACTGTTGGCAAAAGCATATATTTAAATTTGAATAGCAAAGAAAAAAAGCATGGGATTAATATAAAGTATGACAAATCACAAAGGAAAGAGGAGGATAGATTTATCACATTTGGAAGTATATTTTACTGGTTTCTGTTTATGTGTTGTTAAAGAAATATAAGATTACTGAATTTAGAAGGTCATGATTTGAGATTTGACTAACATGAATATCTATGGTATAATAAAGATGAATGTAGAGTTTAAAAATCAATATGTTAGAGTATTCTTAGAATATGGAATAAATATAAGGTTTTGCCAGACAACGCCTTTATGGCTTTTAACATAAGAAGCAATTTATAGATTTATAGAGACATTATAAGTAAACATAAATGGTTAACCTATTAAGATGTACTAGAATTTTCTCAAGTGGATTGTATAATGAAATCAAGAGAAGATTTGATAACAGAAGGACATTCTTGACAATGTACAATTATGTACATTGAACGATTATGTACAATTAACAGAAAGGTCTAAAGTGGATAAAAGATTTTATGGTTTTGAGCAAAGTAAGCCTCATTTTTAAGTAGAACTATGTACTAACGATGTTTGCTGTAATGTATAAATTTTTACTGAAATGTGACAGAAAAAGATTGTATGATAAAATGGGCTAATTTTTTTGGCAACAATATACAAATGGTCCAATGGGAACATATGTGATTGCAAAGATTAAAATTTATTTTATGTTCTAGCCTTAAAGAGAATTTTTATAAAATCATGTATCATTAGTATTTCTCACCAGATAAATTGTCTAGAATGTATAAAGGTACTTAGAATCATTGCTAGAAATGTTAACAACATGGTGGCATTTTATCATGTTTGATAGAAATGTAAAAAAAAAAACAACCAAAAAATTTGGATACAAATACATGGAATGATTCAGAAAATTTTAAAGACTAAAGCACACCTAAAACAATATATTTTTCTTTTGGGACTAATAGATAATAGCTAGGGAAAAAGTCGTGGAACTTTGTTTCTTTGTATGACAACTACAGTGAGACTATTATATGCTCAAAAGTAGAGAGGCTCAAAATAATTACCTACAACAGAGGAATAGCTGGTGAAGATGAGGGAAGTTGTAGAGATGTCTAAATTAATCTCTCTTAGAGAAAAACAACATCTATATTTATAATTGACTGAAAACCCCTTACAGACTTTTTGCTTTTTCTGAAGCAAGAAAAAATGCATTTATGATGGTTTTGGTGATTAAAAAACCTGGATAACAGAAATAAATGAACCTTTCGGTAATCATAGAGTAAGAGATAATTTTGTAGCTGTACTTATACTGTATCTGCTGCAAAGGAAATTGGAAATTTCTATATTTTTTTCTCCATTTTGCTTTTTTTTTTCTTTACTGCTTCTGCTCTTTGTTAACTTGTGTTAGTTTTTATGTGCTTTGTAAAACTTTATTTTGAAAAACATTTAAATTAAATACTAGTTATACTAGATATACCCAATAGGTTTCACATTATTATTTTCAGTTAAAGATATTTAATATCCACATTTGAAATAATGTTCTATAGACTTATAGTCTCTGAGTCTTTAATTTCATCTTTAATCCTCTGGGGGCTGAGTCTGAGGTAGCAATGAGTTTATGCCACTATGCCGGCCATGAAACTGGGTCACAGAGATTATCAAGCTAGAGATTTTTCTTCAGGATCACTCTAAAGGCATCCATCAGATAAAATCACTCAAGATGGCCTGTAAACTGTGACTGACCTGCTGACGCTTTGGTTTTATTCTTGGCATGCATTGCTTTTATATTTTGCTTATATTCTTTTTCACTGTATTAGTTGTGAGATGCTCAAAGTCACATCTATGTGATGGCTAGCATATAAAGCAAATAAAGAAAGAAATAGACAGCATTCCAAATTTTAGGATTGGACTGATTCCTTCTGTATTAATGAATGGCAACCTTCTGACACTAGATTTTCAACTGGCTGCATGTTGCCTCTTTTTTTCTATGTTTTGGATATTACTGTATTCTTCACCCTTTTCTTTCATAGCATGCCATCCCACTGCGATTCCAAATAAGCTTCCAATGTTTGTCAAGCTTCATGCACGTGTATGGTGATAACATACATTTCAGCCTCAGCCTTTCCAATCAACAGGCAGAAACACGTTTCAAAATGCCTATGCTTTTACATCACGAATACCTAACCACGAACCCCTCTATTGTCCACATGTAGTTTCTTCTTTGTGGCTCCTGAAATCTCTCCATTTGTAACTGCTGCACATTTTAAGATAAGAAACACATGAAAATTGTAGGGATACCACGCCCCAAAAACCCCAAAGGATAAAAAAGACAAAAAATATCATAACTGTACATTTTATTATGCCCTCTGTATTTGGTAATATTACTTGAACTTTACTATTACTTCTCCTTCTTCAAAAACAAAAATAAAGTTAAGTGCAGCTGTTGCTTGCTCCTTCCAATTTATCAATTTTATTGCTTTTTCTTCATCTAAGCTGGTTAATTATACATTGCCTTTCCATTGTCCCTTGGCATCTAAATGCTTCAGATTTGTTAATTGGGAGGTGCCAGATTGGCCACATAAATGTTTTAGATAGATAGATGATAGTTGATTGATTGATGATAGACAGACAGACAGACAGACAGACATTATCATCAGTCTGTTAAATTGCTGCAGTTTCAAATTATCTCTCAGAAATTTTAGTTGCTGATTTCATCTCATTTTTTCCCTCTTTTTATTTAATATCAGAAAAAGAGCTATGTGACATTTCCAGTTTAATTCCACATTTAGCCTGTTGCAGTAAAACTATGCCTCAGAAGTTCTGAACACTTGCAGTGCAGTAGCACCTTTAGTGCAAAGGTTAAAACAACATAGGGAGGTTTGCAAGTCAGGTATATCAATTCTGCATGGAGGGCTGAAAAGAGACAAGCAGCATCTTTGGTACAGTCCTGTGCAAATGTACCACGATCTGTTCACTGGTGAATGTTTCGTTTCTGATGTGTGTTGCATACAGGATCTGGAGAGAGAGAAATAAGTCAAAAAAAGGGCAAGTTGGCAAAAGTGGTATTGCAGTCCAAGCGCTGTCCCTTTGGTAAATGTATTAATGTTACTTATCAACCTGCACATATAAAGAGGTTCATTATTTCACACATGTACCCAAAAAGAAAAACCAGAAAATCCAGTTGCCTCTTAAAAAGCATCTTTTGGGTCAACCATGACCTGGATGACTGAGAATCTCCATTACCCATTCTTCCCTAAAATTCACATAAGAGAATTGATGAACACAGGTGCACATTTCCAGTTTAATTCCACATTTAGCCTGTTGCAGTAAAACTATGCCTCAGAAGTTCTGAACACTTGCAGTGCAGTAGCACCTTTAGTGCAAAGGTTAAAACAACATAGGGAGGTTTGCAAGTCAGGTATATCAATTCTGCATGGAGGGCTGAAAAGAGACAAGCAGCATCTTTGGTACAGTCCTGTGCAAATGTACCACGATCTGTTCACTGGTGAATGTTTCGTTTCTGATGTGTGTTGCATACAGGATCTGGAGAGAGAGAAATAAGTCAAAAAAAGGGCAAGTTGGCAAAAGTGGTATTGCAGTCCAAGCGCTGTCCCTTTGGTAAATGTATTAATGTTACTTATCAACCTGCACATATAAAGAGGTTCATTATTTCACACATGTACCCAAAAAGAAAAACCAGAAAATCCAGTTGCCTCTTAAAAAAGCATCTTTTGGGTCAACCATGACCTGGATGACTGAGAATCTCCATTACCCATTCTTCCCTAAAATTCACATAAGAGAATTGATGAACACAGGTGCACATTTGGAAACATTTGCTACCATTTAAATAAAAATGCCATAAATAGCTAGATAAGCCAACAGACTTCTGCTAACTACTCAACCACATTAGGAAAGGTTCAGCTGTGATTTCTAGTTTGGGTATGTCAAAATTATCATTCACCATCCAAATCCTGTGCTACACTAAAGTCCAATTAATCCAAATCAATTTATCTTTGGGTCAAATAATTATTTCAGACATTATGGAATGAGAAGAAATGTTGCAGAAACATAGACTCAAGATGAAAGGAAAGCAAAGAAGAGAATATATTTATAAATTTGTTTTACAAGCTATTTCTGTTTCTATTTCTGCCTCTAATATTTAAGTGGTTTTCTGAATAATTCCCTATTTACTGTGTTCTAATATAAAGTGAAAGGGACTTATACTATTGACTGCAGTGTAGGGTAAGGGGTAAGAAATTTACAGGTGAAATTTTGTTTGCCACAAAGTAATAAATTGTCATTATACTGCTCAAAACAGAAATATAGGACCCTTTGCTTCTTAAAGTGTAATGTTTATTAGTGAATGCTATTTGTTAAAAAAAGTGAACAGGAGTATGTCAGCTCGATAGGCAGAAGAAACAAGGAAGACAGGAAAGTGATCACAACTGTATTTTAGAACAAAATATTGGAGTTGGAAGGAATTTTGGACGTCTTGTAGTCCAATCCCCTGCTCAAGCAGGAAACCCTATACTATTTCAGACAGGTGGCTAAGGAATAAGGTGGCTTTTCTAAAGAATACTCAGTGGAGAAGACTACACAGGTCATCTCCAAAATAAATGCTGATTAGAAGGAATGTGCAATTGTTGACTGTTGTGGATGATTTGAGTGATTGTTTCCTGCTGAATACGCAGAGAATTCAAGAAGAATATAATTCAGCAAAGTTTTAGGGGTCATGCTCGCAATGGAAGTTAACAGGGAAATCAAACAGGAATTTTCAGTGCAGTTTAGTGAGGAAGTTTGAGAGTAAATCTTTAACAAATCTTGCTTTTTGTAAATGTGTACTTAGTTAATTTGAAAGCCCAAGAAGGGAGCAAGAGAAATAAAAACCATTCATTGAGCTATGTGAATAACTCAATAATTCAAGCAGCAGTTGTTATATTTTATTGGCATTTCTGCCTAAAAGCAGCTTCATATATTACACTATCATAAATAGTAGTAGTCATTGAAGAAAATGTCAAAAGAATCAAAGCAATAAATAGCACTAACAATAGCACTTGGACTTATATACCACTTTGTAGTGCTTTACAGCCTTCTCTAAGCAGTTTACAGAGTCAGCATATTGCCCCCAACAATTTGGGTCCTCATTTTACCCACTTCCGAAGGATGGAAGGCTGAGTCAACCTTGAGCCTTGTGAGATTCGATCTGCCAAATTGCACCACCGAGGCTTGTGATGGTCACATGTCATATAATAAGACAGAATGAAGATTTATCAGAACAAAAAGAGAGACTCCAATAGGAATTGTTAGAGAACGGATATTGATTTGTTTAAAAAAAACAAGTCACATGGACAAGAAGGGCTATATACAGCTAGAAATATTCCACTCCACTAAAGTGCAAAAATAGTTTCTGGACCTTTGTAGAAGAAGCAGGCTCTGAGCCTTCAAAAAGAGGGAGGGGGGGAGAGAGGGGGGGAGAAGCAGATTTCTGAAAATTAAAGAGGATACATTTTACAAGAAGACAAAAGAGAAGAGCTATGATGAGTGGTGGCATACTGCCAGGAGAAACTGAAACAAACAGGCCAAGCTGAAAAGGTTAAAATTTCCCCATAGGGACAGACTGTCTTGTGCTTGACTACCTTTGCTTTGCTTTTATACCTGTTAGCTCTGACAATGCTTTTCTAGCTGGCAATATGTTTGGTTTCTTAAAATTGGTGATAAAGCATGACAAAAGCAGGATACAACTGTGCAATTACTAGGATATCGTTCATGTTATCAGTTAACAAGTCAGCAATTCAAACCTTGTGTATCAGACAACTGTCAACTATGTTTGCCATGTGGGATTATCTTGCTTAAGAATTATATTGACATGTACAGCATATATTAGGCATATTTATCTTTTTAGCCCAAACATCCATCATCAACTAGATGACTCTGCCTTGTGGTAGATGTGCTCCTTGCTCATGTTTCAATCTATTGCTTGTCAATGTGGTAATAAAACTTCATCCCCAGTAACTTGTACAAACTTATGCTACTTTGACTGTTATGGCTGTCAGAACGTAACAGCTGCTTCTTAGATATATTCAAAAGGAACTGACCACTGCATTATTATGTCCATGTACAGAACTATGATGTATGTGTAAGAGAACATTTTCCTTCTGGCTACATGATTTTTTCTTTGGACATGATAAACTATACCTGCAGTTTCAGTCTGATCAATGAGCTGTGCTAATGGAATATTACCAAATTATAAACTTACTCAAGAGTGCTTGCCACACCTGTGAATCACAGAGGCAACTTGCCATTTTTCCTGACATCCTAGTATGATCCAACATCCCCATTCTCATATGCCGCTTTCTGAACAACCGAGAATGTATAATTTGGATGAGGAGTCAGCTTCACTGCTGTAATTGTAATCTTTCATAAAATTACTATTAAAGGTCAGCTTCATTATATAATCTGGATAAACTACCTATTTGTGTTTCTGCTTTTAAAATAGGGAAGAAAGGTTATAGTCTACCCTTGACAATTAATGTGAATGTATATCACTTTTTCCTTTCAAGGATTTTGTCCTAGCATATCAGCACATTACAACTGAGAGTTGTAATCTGGAATAAAAATATATCAAGGCTCTGAGATCTTTGCTTTGCTGTAAATAATCCACTGTTAAGCTATAAAATGCTTCATTCTTGTCTGCAATAAAAAGTATTCATTTGTTTATTAAAATATACTACACTGCAATCTACCAATTCTCCATGATTTATTAATGTATACTTTAACCAAAATTTTACAGCATGATGAAAATGAAACAAATAACAATCAGAAAATTCACCAATGCAGTTGCAGTGCTAATGGAAAGAGCAAAGAACAAAAGATGGCACAGCACATAAAGTTAGGAGAATGCTCTCTGAAATAATGTTAACATTTTGCTGAAGACCAACAAAGAGGGGCCAGCCTGATTTCATTAGGATGCTGCTTCATAGCATCACCATTGCTAGATTAGTTTTTAATCTAATCTGAAAGTCTGGGCTGCCAAGTACTGATGAATAAGAGGTTAAATGTCTGAAGCAATGTGATTATACTGCTAAGTCTTGATGAGAATCCTCTGGAAAGATAAGTTTACTTCCTTCAGTGACCACAAATGGGATCTTAGTTAAGGAAAGTGATTGCTATATGAAACTGCAACCTGTGCTTATGATCTTACTTCAACTTTCCTTTGCTTGACAGATCTGCAAAGATCATAAATGTGAGAACTGGTCACAAAGTAATTTTTTTTCATCACCATGATAATGGTGAACGGTTGGTGAAACGAGTCAGTCCCTAAACAAAAAAAAATTGTGTTTATGTGTGTGCGCTCACAAACCTGTGTGCACGTGACATATATGTGTATTTAAAAAAACAATGGTCCTTGGTCAACACATAACTAAAAAAGTGCACAAACACAATATGTCACTAAAATTTCCTTTTTCTTTGAAGGAATTTCTAAGATATTTTCTTTCAAATGTATGAGGACTGGTAGAAAAATATTCAGGAGAACTACTCTTGGGATCTGCTCAGTTACATCTAAGAAAAAGAGCAGGCATGGGATTCAAAATTTTTAACAACCAGTTCTGTGGGTGTGACTAGGTGGGCATGGCCATGTGATTGGGTAGGCGTGGCTTCTTCTTCTTTTCTTTTCTTTTTACAGTAAACCCTCCCCCCCCCAGTTTTTTTTTCCTCCTGGGCCTCAGGGGAGGGCGTTTTGCTCCAGAAGGCTTCTCTGGGGCCCAGGAAGGCAAAAAATGGAGCATGGGGGGATGCACAGCTCCCCCCCTGCACTCCGTTTTTGGGCCTCCTGGGCCTCAGGGAAGCCTCCTGGGCAAAGCAGTAAGACAGCAAGGGGGATCCCAGCACCTCAGACCATCAGAACCAGCTGATTGTCGGGAGGAGGAAAAAAGAAATACCTTAAGGAGTGACTGGATGTGGGACAATGCAGTCAGCTATGTCAGGCATGCGTGCAATGTTATGCATGCACAATAAGGACTGACTGGGCGGGGAGAGGCAGGTGGACAGGGACGGGGCCAGCCAGGGGCACGATTTGCCGGTTCTCTGAACTGCGCAGAATCATAACAACCGATTCTATAGAACCGGTCCGAACAGGTAGAATCCCACCCCTGAAAAAGAGATTTTTACTAACTTCCTTCAGCTGGCACTTCTTACTGAGAAAGTATTAGAACTAAATTTAAAGAAAGCCCTTAGTATATGAGCCTTTTTGTCTTTTTAAACATCAATTATTGGTTTTAATAGTTTGAATATTGTTGATTAGCATTTCTCTGCTTTTTCATCTACAATTCTGCATTCGTATTTTGACTTTTAGTCTAATGTTTTTATCTGCTAATTGTTGTGAACCACCTTGAACTCTATGAATAGGCAGGATATTATTTTTTCAAAATTATCTATATGCATACATATTTCAAGTTGTCTATGTAATTATGAAACTGCATTTTATAATGTAATCATTGGAGGCATAATCATGTTGGAGTTGTGAAAATATAAAAAGGAATTGTTGATTGCTAATGAGGTTATATTTTGAGATCGCTATCTCTTTTTATTTATTTATTTTAAAAGTGGAATTTCTTATTTTGCCTTTTGGCGTAATATACAGCAACTTAGATGAAATTCATATTAGATGGGTGTTCAGGTTGTGGATCAGAATTCCAAGACTGAGAAGGTGATTAATTGCTTCTGGCTTAGTTTTAGCACATAGTAGAAGCATGAGTATTAAATATGTAGTAACCTCAAAAGCAGGGGTGGGATTCAATTTTTTTAACAACTGGTTCTGTGGGCGTGGCTTAGTTGGTGGGCATGGCTTGCTGATCATGTGACTGGGTGGGCGTGGCCAACTCGACGTTACTCACATCAAGGGGCGCTTCTCCTTGCCTGGCCTCTTATGACAGTGGGGATGCTGCAACATTCGTAAGTGTGAAACATGGTCATAAGTCACTTTTTTCAGTGCCATTGTAACTTTGAATGGTCACCAGTTTTAGACCAAAACTCAGAAAGAGTATGTAAACTCACGTTTGAATGTCAATCTTTCTAGCTAGCCAAGAAGCCTTGCTGAATGTCACTCACCTTGGTTCCTGTTGTGAATCAATAAAAAGTAACTAGGCCCAAATGCAAAGCAGTTCCTTAAACAACGAACAGGGATTGGTCCATAACAAGCCCCTGATTGGCCAATATTAGGACACTTCTTATTGGGTATTAGTTGAACTTGTTTGCACATATTATTGGTTAATAGGGTAGCAGCCAACCCTATAAAAGGGTTACTGCTGCCCATAGCCTTGCTCTGTTCTGTTCTATCTACTGTTATTAAAGAGTTTGAAGTCACTGGTCAGATGTCTGGTCTCCATTATTCCCCAAACTTAACACTGGCGACGAGGATGGGATACGGAGACCGAAGAGCTGACTGATCTACAGAGCAACCAACAGAGCACGTGGTCGAACACGCACCATCAACGGCAACATGGCCAGCGGTGCCGTACCACCTGCTCCATTCGACCCAGAAACCGAAGAATGGGAGTCGTACATGGATAGGTTCCAGATGTTTATGGAGACCAACAACTTGAAAGATGCAACAGCCAGCAAAAAAAGAGCTGTATTTCTAACCCACTGCGGGCCTACCGTGTTTAAAATAGCAAAATCACTTGCCAAGCCAGCCGAAGTGAAAGCGATGGACTGGGACGTCCTCGAGCCTTTGCTATAGGCCCATTACGCACCCACCGTACCAACCTTAGTCAGAAGGCACAAATATTACCAGAGGGTCCAGCGGAAAGGCGAAAGTCTTGCCAACTACATTGCAGACCTCCGAAACCTTGGAGGCCTCTGCGGATTCTCTAACTTAGAAGAAGCCCTCTGAGACCGCCTAGTTCTGGGCCTAGAAGACTGCACAATCCAGAGCAAAATCATGGCTAAGGGGGACATCAGCCTCACCAATGCCATTAAAGAAGCCATGGCAGCAGAAGCAACCAAGAAGTCGGCAGCCTGAATACGCCGCACCAGCGCACCGCTACGTCAACTCGCCAATGATACCTCGCCTCGCTCAGAGAGACACCCGGTATCGACTCACCACGAAGACCTAGAATCCCCGTCAGAAAGTGATGAGGAAGAGGTCAACCAACTCCGAACTGAACGAGACCAGTTCACACAACGCTCACTTCGACCTTGTGCAGGATGTGGAGCGAATCACCCATGATCCAGCTGTAAATTCCTTGACGCACTCTGCCGCGTTTGCGGGAAAAGAGGTCACATCGCAAAGGTTTGCAGAAGCAAACAAAACTCCAACTCCAAACCCCGACAGGCCGAATGCCAGTTTTCAGGATTCGTCGGCACACCCCGAGACAAACTGAATCACCAATGGGGAAGCCACTCCTACAGAAACAAACCGTCCACCACTTCCACCAGTCGGGAAGAGACCCACCAGACAATTACAATAGGCCACGCTACATCCCTAGATGCCGGAAAAATCAAAGTGAAGGTTGCTATTGAAAACAAACCTTGTGTGATGGAGGTGAACTCAGGATCATCTCTCTCGATGGTGTCCTGGAAGACGCTCCAACAGCTCATTCCGACGATTCGCCACCAAGACCTCAACCCTCAAAGGGTTATACTCAAAGATTACCAGGGTAACCAAATTCCCGTCGTCGGGTCCCGCCAATTCCAGGTCTCTTTCAAGGACCGCACCGTCGCACTACCACTGACTGTCGTTGACCGTGACCGGCCTAGTCTTTTAGGCCTGCAATGGTTCGGACAGCTCGGGATCACTGTAGCCGGAGTCCACCATGCCGAGAGCAACGATTGGGAGGAAGCCCTCGTGCAAGAATTCCAAGACGTTTTGCGAACGGACTAGGCAAGTACAAGGGGACCCCGATCTCATTTAACTTGAACCCTGAAGTAGCACCCATCCGCCTTAAGCCGCGCCGGGTGCCGTTCGCCCTGAAACCTAAAATCAACGAACAACTCGATAAGCTAATAGCACAGGGAGTGTTGGAACCCACCGACCACGCCCGGTGGAAACCCCAATAGTGACGCCTATCAAGCCTGATGGGTCACTGAGAATTTGCGGAGACTACCGGGCCACCCTAAACCACGCACTTCAGCAAAGTGCATATCCAGTGCCGGTAGTGCAACACCTGCTCCATTCCCTGGGGGGCGGGAAAATTTTCGCTAAATTAGACCTAGCGCAGGCGTATCAACAATTGCCTGTAGATCCGGCCACCGCGGAGGCGCAAACTATCGTCACGCATAGGGGCGCATTTAAATGCAACCGGCTCCAGTTCGGGGTGAGCGTCGCTCCAGGAATCTTTCAGAGCTTAATGGAAAGGCTGTTACAAGGTATAAGGGGGGTCGTACCGTATTTCGACGATGTACTCATCGCCGCCCCTAACAAAGACATTCTAGAAAAACGACTCCGAATGGTCTTACAAATGTTCCAAGACGCCGGCCTCAAAGTCAAAAAAAAATAAATGCCAGTTATGTACCGAAAGGGTGGAGTTCTTGGGATACCTTCTGGACAGTCAAGGAATCCATCCCACTGAGGACAAATTAAAAGCAATTAAGAAGGCCCCCACTTCAAGGAACAAGGCAGATCTACAGGCGTTCCTTGGACTTATCAATTTTTATAACGTCTTTTTACCCAATAAAGCAACGGTAGCTGAACCATTACATAGACTCTTAGACAAAAAAGCAACGTGGGTTTGGGGACAACGTGAACAAAACGCTTTCCAACAAGTAAAGAAATTGCTGACTTCTGATTCTGTACTTATGCAGTATAACGAGACTCTGCCGTTAACTATTACCTGTGACGCCTCACCTTTTGGGGTGGGAGCAATCCTGGCCCACGTATTACCGAACGGAGCAGAAGCTCCCGTCGCATTTTTTTCGCGAACCTTAGCTAAAGCTGAAAGAAATTATAGTCAGCTTGATAAAGAAGCTTTAGCTATTGTGGCTGCAGTTAAACGATTTCATGAATATGTGTATGGGCGTGCGTTTACAATAATTACTGATCATAAACCACTACTGGGGATTATTGCAGGTAATAAACAACCCCGTATATATTGTCCCCCAGAATGACCCGCTGGTCAGAATTCTTGGCGGCGTACAACTACACCTTGCAACACCGCCCGGGGAAATCAATTCTCCACGCTGATGCATTGAGCAGAACACCACTCCCAGAATCGGTTGAAGATCCAGCCCCAACCATCACAACACTGCAAATTGAGGCTCTACACGCGCCGCCATTGACAGCGAGAGACATTGCCCTCGAAACAAAACGAGATCCGGTCCTGCAACACATCCTACGCTGGGTTGAACGTGGTTGGCCAACAGAACAACTATCACCTGAATGGGCGCCTTTCAAAGCCCGCCAAACTGAACTGTTTTCCCAAAAGGGCTGCATCTTGTGGGGTGATAGAGTCGTAATCCCGGACAAACTGCAACGAACTGTGTTAGCGGTATTGCACGACGGACATCCGGGCATCGTGCGAATGAAAGCACTCGCACGGAGCTACGCCTGGTGGCCGGGAATCGACAAAAGAATCGAGGCCTGGGTCGCTACTTGTCAACGTTGTCAGGACGTCAGCAACGCCCCACCTAAAGCAAGCCCAACCGAGTGGGAAACTCCAAGGGGACCATGGTCCCATATTCATATTGACTTTGCGGGGCCTCCAAAAGGGCACACTTTCCTTATTACAGTCGACGCCTATTATTTATTTATTTATTTATTTGATTTGCCAATTGTTTACAAGATAATAAGTATAAATGTATACATAGTTGTGAATACATGAAATGGGTACATATAAGAAAAATAAAAGAATAAGAGAAACAATAGGACAGGGACGGTAGGCACGTTGGTGCGCTTATGCATGCCCCCTACAGGCCTCTTAGGAAAGGGGTGAGGTCAATAGTAGACAGTCTAAGGTTAAAGTTTTTGGGGTTTGGGGAAGAAACTACAGAGTCGGGTAGAGTATTCCAGACATTGACCACTCTATTGCTGAAGTCGTATTTCCTGCAATCAAGTTTGGTGCGGTTTACTTTGAGTTTGTATCTATTGTGTGCTCTTGTGTTGTTATGGTTGAAGCTGAAGTATTCATTGACAGGTAGGACATTGCAATGTATGATTTTATATACCATGCTTAAGTCAGACCGAAGACGGCGTAATTCAAGGTTTTCTAGTTCTAGAATTTCAAGTCTGGTGGCATAAGGTATTCTACAACGAGTAGAGGAGTGGAGAACTCTTCTTGTGAAATATTTCTGGACTTTCTCAATTGTGCTAATATCAGATACGTAATGTGGGTTCCAGACTGATGAACTGTATTCGAGTATTGGTCTAGCAAATGTTTTGTATGCTCTGGTTAGTAGTGTGATATTACCAGAGAAAAAGCTACGTAGGATTAGGTTAACAACTCTTAATGCCTTTTTGGCTATGTAGTTGCAGTGGGCTCTAGCAATTAGATCATTAGAGGTGAGTATTCCAAGGTCCTTTACAGAGCTTGGGTCATCAACAAGATCTTGACTATTCAGCTTGTATTTTATTTTCTGATTTTTTTTGCCAATATGTAAGACAGAGCATTTATTTGTTGAGACTTGAAGTTGCCATTTGTTTGACCATTCTGATACATAGTCAAGATCTTTTTGTAGGGTAGCAGTATTGTCTGTGGTATTGAACAGCTTTACATCATCAGCGAAGAGAACGCAATTGCTCTTAATATGATCACAGAGGTCGTTTATGTAGAGTATGAAGAGAGTTGGTCCTAGAACACTGCCTTGGGGAACACCACTATTGACAGGTATTGGATTTGATAGGACGCTCCTGATTTTGACCATTTGTTGTCTGTTTGACAGGAATGCTTCTATCCAGTTATTCAGTTGTCCAGAGATACCATAGGATTTTATTTTTAGGAGTAGTTTGTCGTGTACCACTGAATCAAAGGCTTTACAGAAGTCTATGTAGATTGCGTCTATTGCTTTGCCCTGGTCGAGTTGTGTCGTCCATATGTTTTTGCAGTGTAAGAGTTGCAGATTACAGGATAGTTTTTTTCTGAAAACAAATTGTTTATTGGAGAGTAGGTTATTTGTCTCTAAGTGGAGGATGATGGATTGGTTAATAATTGATTCCATGACTTTACAGGTGACGCAGCATAAGGAGATTGGCCTATTCAAATTGGCTCGAAATCCATCGGATGAACACAACTACAACGGACTCAGTTATCAACAAATTAAACAAGCTATTTGCCACACATGGTTTTCCAGACGTTCTGGTCTCAGATAACGGCCCACAGTTCACAGCATTACCATTTGAACAATATCTCGCTGACCAGGGCATCCGCCATGCGCTAACCTCGCCTGCGCACCCTGCGGCGAACGGACGTGCAGAGCGCATGGTACAGTTTGTAAAAAAGACCCTCCACAAAATGGAATTCGGCGACATTGATGAAAAAATCAATCGAATTTTATTGTTGCAGCACATTACGCCCCACAGCGTTACCAACAAAACGCCCGCCGAACTTCTCATGAGGCGGAAACTACGATCACACCTTGACCGGCTCCACCCCGCATACGCACCCGAAAAGCCTTTCGGCTCCAGCAGCAAATGTCGGGAATTTAAGGTAGGCGATTTAATCTTTGCCAAAAACTTCTCCGGCGACCCTTTATGGATACCCGCAACCGTCACCCACCTCACAGAACCTAGATCTTACCGCCTGCTAACAGACGATGGGAGGGTGTGGAAACGCCACATAGACCAACTCCGTTCGAGATTACCACCCAGCGCCCATGGCTCCCCGGGTTCACCAACTGAGGGGAGAGGAAATATCGAGGAAATTGACTTTGATATGACAGATAGCAGGCCAACGGAAACCCTACGGCCCAGCGACGTACCGGGAATCGAAGCGGGGAGGGAGTTGACTTTCCCATGGGACTTGAACACGGGGGAAACCGAACTGCGAAACCCCGAAGAAACACTGATTGGCGGGGACAATCACAACGAAAGCAGCACGGAAACACCGTGCAGCGAAATGGAACTCAACAGAGATCATCCAAACGCTCCACCGGAACCGGACTTTAGGCCAAACCCGGTGGAGCCACGGAAATCATCCAGACAGACCAAACGGCCTGTCTATCTTGAGGATTTTGTTACAGCTCCCCTCAAATGGAGCCCAAGGGGGAGGGGTGTTGTGAATCAATAAAAAGTAACTAGGCCCAAATGCAAAGCAGGTTTGGAAAGCCTGAACACCTGATTGGTCCTTAAACAACGAACAGGGATTGGTCCATAACAAGCCCCTGATTGGCCAATATTAGGACACTTCTTATTGGGTATTAGTTGAACTTGTTTGCACATATTATTGGTTAATAGGGTAGCAGCCAACCCTATAAAAGGGTTACTGCTGCCCATAGCCTTGCTCTGTTTTGTTCTATCTACTGTTATTAAAGAGTTTGAAGTCACTGGTCAGATGTCTGGTCTCCATTATTCCCCAAACTTAACAGTTCCTTGTCATTAAAAACTTCTTTCTGGCAGCTCTGCTTCATTACTCAATTATTTCTTCAAAGTGCTAACTCCAACAGGGAGCATTTCCTCCCAACAGCAGTGTAAAAAGCTTAAAACAACCCTTCCCCTTTAAGAAAGTACCAGCAAAGAAAAAAAAGTAGTAAGTCTAGGCATACTGCCAAGAATGCAAGAAGGGTGGAAAAAAACAAAAGGGGATTTCTTCCAAAAACTGGTTCTCCGAACTGCTTAGAAAGTTAACAACCAGTTCTAGCGAATAGGTGAGAACCCACCCCTGCTCAAAAGGCATATGCATCTAGGGAAATGCATCTCATAACAGGACATTTCAGTTATGCACTAAATCAGTGCTTCCCAAACCTGGATAAATTACCCAAAAGTGAGTAAAGTCTTTTTTTTCCTTGGTAATGACACACAAACCCATTACCCTATGACAACAGGGGCAATTTAAATAAGGGCTTTCTGATAAGCAGTAAAAAGGACTTTGGACAGTGAAGGAAACTTGGGGACTCCTGCACTAGATGAATTATTCCTAAGAACAGGAAATTGGTATAAGTCATTTGATAGACATGCCCAAAACACCTGGCTCAGGCAGTAAGCCAATATTTTGCGATATAACATGGATGGGTCTGCAAACTTTAGCATAAATTCAAAAGCCTTCTACAGGAAAACCATTTAAATCTTCAGATTAGTTTGGAACTTCTCCTACCAATTCACAGGGAGAAGACTTGGGGGTTATCATTTTAAGTGTGATGCCTATCCTATTGCGAGGAGTCCTTGATGCTCTCTGAGCTTCATTGTTTTCTTGAAGAGGTTTCATTATCCAAACTAGGTAAAGTCATCATCATGCAAGAAGACAACCAAGGCCAAAGGGCACCATTTCAACCCTGAATTACAAATATTTTCCTTTATCGCTATCCTACTGTTTGGATATTCATTTTATTATACAGTATTTTTTATTCTAAAATGGAAGGAATCTTCATTACGGTACTGATAGAAATCATGTAATTTTGTACTGAATTCTTTGAAGTTAAGCAAAAACTTCAGAAGGAGTTGAAGACTTTAAAAATATTTTCTCAGGATCACCTACAGCTTTGGAGCCAGAAATTGTTATTCCCTGCTTTAAAAAAAAAATGTAGCCTTCAAGAGAAAATAAGACTCCTCACTCCTGGCTTACCTCAATTCAATTTAACCTAAACCTTGTCCAAGTAAATGTCTTATTAAAGCAGATGTTCTTTGTTATAGATGTTGCTTTTTAAAAAAAAAAAAAAAAGAATGGAACATGCTGGGCTCCTTGAACTGCTATGTTTAGGTAGAATTTTTAAAAACAGAAGCTTGTTTCTGTGCCCTTTCACACCCTGTTTTGCTGTACTGCAAAGATATAATCAGTTTTTAAAAAGCACTTCAGTGTGATTTCTACTGCTAAGAAGGAGTGATTGAAGTTCTATTTCCTGGGCACTCTTCTCCTCTGATACTTTATTTTGTGGCAAAGTCAAAGTCAAATACAAAACAACTCAATCTTTTTGCCTGTGAAAAAGTAAAGATATGGCAATTATTTAGGAAAAAATTCAGGGACTGGAGTGGAGGGGGATATAATGTAGGTGGGGTAATGGCAATTGTTAACCGGAAGCCTCTATCAGAGGGATGTCAAGCTCGTGATGACACGTCGTCATGTGACGTATAGTAACTTTTGCCCCTTTCGCTAAAATGGGGGTAGGCGTGGCCAGCGCATGACATATCTGGCCCATGGGGCGTGAGTTTGACAGACCTACTCTACAGCTTTCAGAATACTGCTCCACTGATTACTGGATATGAGATCCTATTCATTAAGTTGGGCTGTAGGGCTCAATGTGATTCTTGCTACTCTAGCAGCCTCTATACCAGGGGTCCCCAACCACCGGTCCGCCGGACCGGCACCGGTCCGTGCAACAACTCCTACCGGGACGCGGCTTGAGCACACGCCATCTTTTTTCATGAAAAAGTGCTTCCGGTGAGCTTTTCCGGTAGAAAGCTCACCGGAAGCACGTTTTCATCAAAAGATGGCGGGCGCTTGCGCTGTGAGCTTTTCCGGCAGAAAGCCATTTCTACCCGGAAAAGCTCATCGAGCTGCGTGCCGCATCTTTTTTGATGAAAACGTGCTTCCAGTGAGGTCACCGGAAGCACATTTTCATCAAAAAAGATGGCGGCGCCCAGCTGATGCTGGTACCTGGTCGCGGCGCCCAGCTGATGCCGGTACCGGCCGCGCGCGCCAAAAAGGTTGGGGATCACTGCTCTATACTGCATAATAATCTCCCTGCCTGAACTCCTTGACTCCATTTCTGGTTGGCAGTGGCATTTCCCAGGCTTATGATCCTGAAGAACTTCATTCTGCTTTCTCTGGGTGGGGTCAGTTAGTTAGTCAGAAGTTCATGGCTTCCATGATAACCATGGACCTATCCCAAGTCATCCCAAGCCTAACATAGGAGAAAGGTCACATGCTAATTTTCTTGTTGGAAAAATGGCAATGTAATTGACAGACTTTCTGTAATTTTTATGTCATGGTCAAATCACTCCCTAGTACCCATCAAATTCGCTGGTGCTACCCTCATTTCAAACTATCACTGGACCAATTGTCCATTCTGGGCATGTATTTTTTTGGTAAAATAAGCATGTCAGACCCAGGAGGGGGGATGCAACATGATTGTATTGTTTGTAATACTTTGACTACGCTTACCCACAAATTGTGTTTTATGGTTTTAATTGTTTTAAATGTTTTTTTGTTTGTTCTGTGCTTATATTTGTTTAGATTCATGTATGTAAGTGGGCAGCTATATAAATTGAACAACTAAATCAAGTAAAACTGCTGGTGTTCTACCAAATTAGCAACAAGGCTGGCTATCAAATATGGAAAATAAATAGATCACTGTTTGATAAATAGAAAGTTTATTTGAAAATGATATTATAATAAATATGTAAGTGCATTAGCACCATAGAGAATGTTACATGAATAATATGAAAGAAGAAGCTTCTTGGATAAGAAGCGAAACATCTTCAAAGAAAATCAGGAAAGTCCAGTTGCCCCTTGAAAAAGCACATTTTCAAGGACTATGACCTGGATGACTGAGAATCGCCATAGACTACTATAGTAATATTTACATTTGTACATACATAGAAATGGCATGAGTTTTACATTGATGAAGTGCAATACTTGTGTTATATAGTTTTTTACATAAAAAAGCATTTATTTGATTTTTTATGCTTCCTGATTCCAACTGATTCTGTGTGATACATACAGTCAAAAAACAACATGTATTCACAACTATGTATACACTTATACTTATTATCTTGTAAACAATTGGCAAATCAAATAAATAAATAAATAAAAATAAAACATAAAACAATGAAATATAATAGATGATACAAAACAGATTGCAAAATGTCTGTGGTTGTATTTATATTTATGTCCAATTGTCATTAATCATTATTTGAGACTTGTTTTTGCATGGGTCTGAATGATTTTGTTCACCAAATAACCAATTTGATCTAAGTCCTAACATGCCTTTTTAATAAGCTCAGATAGAAATAACATTTGATCAGACATTTGTAATTATTAAAATGCCCATACTGGCCAAGTACTTCAAGAAATTGAATCAAACTTGACATTGATGAGCTGATGACAGGACATCACATAATATTATTGCTATCAGTTTATTAGAAAGGTGATGTTATGAATCTCTACAAAGGTAGAGGATATAGAAATGAATCAAGCTGTGTCTATGAAATATAATAGCACTTGATTTCTATTTCTAAGAGGTTATCTTTGATGTTTAGAGTGTGAAGAATAATACAGCTTCATGGATAAGTTTCTCTTATTTTGTTATAATTCCAGTTCCTATGTTAAAATATGACTGAGTTTAACTGGAATTAAATTGTTCTGTCTTATTTTTTGCATGTTTTCCTTTATTGCATGTATATAGATGTATTGTATATTGATTTTCCTTTTATTAAATTAAATACATTTTGTTGCATATTAATTTGCAGTTTTGTCATTTCATTCAGATGTTAAATGAGATATACTAAATTAAATTTATCTAAATGTAATGCATTTTTGGAATATTAATTTTTGGAGGCTATCCTAAACAGGATGTAGGGATCAATTATCCAAACTTCCAAAATCTAAAATGTCCATTTATTCAACAATATGTGAAAATAAATAAATAAGTAAAATTAACTGCAATAATAAGTCTCCAAATTAAACAGTTTATTTACTATTAAACTCCAGCCAACTTAGAAGAATTTACTGATGAATAGACTTGTAGAGCATTGTAAATGAATCATTTTGTTTTGGGGTAAACATATAATATATTACAGTAAGGACAGAAAAGTTTAAAAGTATTTAACCTTCTCTACAAGTCTACGTACTATTTTCTTTTTCAGTTTTAAAGAAGCCTATTTGAAAAACATGAAATATAGCTTTGGGACTATATATATTTTCTTCCTAGGGTTAAATCAAGTTTTCAGCTATTTCACAGCCATTTGACATATCTAGGGAACCCTATCAAGATGGGACTATAAAGGGCTTATATTGCAGGCTGGAAAATGCAGATATTTTGAGTGTGACTGTGGGCTACACTCTATTAGCCTCATTGGAATTACTTCTTGTTAACATAGATGTGAATGAGCAATCAGATAGAGTGAAGATGAAATTAGTACCATTACAGTTCCTGGTTTCCATTTCCCTGCTGATCATCTCAAGATAGTGCCAAGTATCACTTACTTGGGAAATTGAATTATTCTTCAGGCGCAGCATCTTATCTTTCTCCTCTGGATGAAGTCTTTTTACTGAGCCAGGACTGCCAGGAAAAGAGGCATTGTGATCATTTTAACAGCTCTTGCTTAACATTGATTTGCCCTTCATGAGAAGCCCTTGGCGTTTCCCAATAGTAGGAATGGCTTATATTCCTTGCAGACAGCTGGTCATTTGCCTTCTTTTAGAGATCATTGAGGCCACTTGGAGGTTTATCTGTGTCCTCAGATTTTCCTGAGTAGTGCAAATAGGTGTGAGCCTTCTTGGAACTGCTGAAAGGACTATGTTGTAGAGTGGAATACAAATGACCAGCTGTCTGCAAGAATATGAATCCTTCCATTCTCCACCATCCAATCAGAACTGAAGAAGGTTCTTGGATGAGAAGCAAAATGTCTTCAAAGAAAAACAAGAAAGCCCAGTTTCCTCTTAAAAAGCACCTTACTATAGGAGTCTTTTTTCCATTCACCACTAAAACAACCTTCCAAATAAAATTACACAGGATATACTAAGTGAATTGTCAGAGTGAACAAAGTTACATCAGGAAATATTTCAGTTGGTCTAATTACTGGGAGCATTCTGAGATCCACTCTTTCCTTTAAATATATTATTCAAAAGTCTGCTTTTGCTTCTAAAATTCTGTATTCTACCACTAATTTAGTCCAATGAGGGATATGCATTTAAGTTAGACAGGAGCTTCTGGACACATTTTTTTTTTCTACAGAATACTAAGCATTATAAAAGCTTTCACTTGTCTCCCAGCGGGTAGCTAGTCACAGCGTAATGAACCAGATTGGGATTTTTTTTTTTATTCTGTTATATTACTTTTCAATCTTTCTTGCAAAATTACATCAAACTGCTCTGAGTTAGGGAAGTATCAAAAAAAAGGTTAATTCTTCTGTTTTGAAAAAGCATTGACCTGGGAAGCTGCTAAAATCCAGTAAAGTTTCCTTTTTCAACAAGGTCATTTAAAAAGTGCAAAATATGATTACTCCAAACGTTGCTGATCGTTTTAGAAATTACCTTAGAACCCTACACCTTGGTTTTCCAGTTTTTCTTAATAACTTATTTCCAGAATGGTTGAAAACTGTAAAATTGCCTCCACTGTCTTTGAAAGCTTGTTCTGCATACATTCTATTGATTTCATTAGATTTGCAAGGATAGTCTGCCTTCAGGCATTTGGGGCATTTCATCAATTGGTGCTAACTGCATGCATGAAGTTGCATGACAACAGTGATAAGTGAAGTATCTACCTTGCTTAATGAGAAAATGCTCAGAGATGCCCCATGAATATGCATCACTGTGATAATACAAGACACATTTCCAATAGGATATGATTACATAATATCATATGAATAGGTGCATGATTCAGACTGAGAGAGCTTTTCATGGATTATTGGAAGTGTTTTAAAAACAAGCTATTATATACCAGTGTTATGGCTGAAGGTCAATATAACTTCCATATATTAATATAGCAGCAATGATAGCCCAAATTATTTGTGGTAGGGTATGTGTCTGATTATGGAGAACATTGGCTTGATCATGCTGGGCTTCTTACAAAAATGTATTATGTGTATTTTTTTTCTATTTGTAGTATTAATTTCACACATTTTATGCTGCTTTAATTGTATGAAGCTAAATAGCTTACAGCACAAAACATCATAAATTATTTATAAAGCAGCATACAAAAATATCAATAAATAAATAGAAAAACATTTAATGATATAATTCCATCTCATAGTGGCCCATAGTTACATTCTATATTAATAGCATCATCATTCAATTCAGGTACCCAGTACTCCACTGTCCCAAAACACTTGGAAAGAGAGAAGTTTCCTGAATATCAGGAGTGAGAGCACAGATCTTATATCCAATGAATTGCCTGCATTCTGTTATTGTACAATGCAGACAGTGATGTATCTACATACTTTCTCCTTCAAGCTTTCACAATAGGGCATGCATTCTGCATCAAATTGTTTGCTCCAAGAACTCTATTAGTTTGTTATGTCATTCACAGCACTACCCTCTTTACTAATTTTTTTTTCTTTATGGGCAAAAAAAGAAAATCCTTCTATAGATTTCTACGTTATAATTATTTCCTTATCAACAAGTTTTCATCAGATTCTCTGAATAATTTCATTCTCTAAATACAGACAAGTAAAAAGAAAATAGAAAAGACAGTCTTGAGTCAAGCCATGAGAGCTTTTGGTAGGAATACTGAAATTATTTACCGCTATTATTTTCCTGAGGTGGTTTTTTATCTACTGTGTTTCCCCGAAAATAAGACCTATCAAAAAAAAAAAAAGCTCTAGCATGATTTTACGTCTGCACCTAATATAAGCCCTACCCCCCAAACTAAGCCATACTTAAGAGCCTACACAGCCAGCCACCTGTCCATTCCATCTAGTTGCTAGCAGTGCCGCAACATGAGATGAGGTGAGGTAGGTGTTGGAGCATGGATGGCCTGGATGCAAGGTCCCTGAGTTAAACCAGTGCAGGGCACATGGGGCAGCTCCAACACCAACACCCCACCTTGCAGGAACATCACTAGCATGCCACACTGCCTCCTGCCCCATTGCAGCTGCGAGCAAGCAGGAAAAGTGGGCCTTCCATAGATGGGAGAAAAACAAGACATTCCCCTGAAAATAAGCCCAGGTGCTTATTTTGGAGCCCCCAAAATATAAAACTGGGTCTTATTTTCAGGAAAACATGGGTATCTCATCCTTTCTTAAAGCCCTGAAATTTTCTGATTTCTCAACCAAGTTTTAAACATGTCCAATGTTGCTTACTGTTTTGATGACAGCCAAGGTGAGTTAGGTGCTGCCACCCAGAATCAATCACAAATGGCTCTTCAAAACTCTCTACCAAAACTGTAAGCAGAGACATTGGCTGAATGACTTCTCCAAATTTCTCCAGGTGTGAAGTTGTCCAACAGAGCAAAACTTCCACACTGCATGATTACTGAAAAAAAATCCATGAGCCTAGTTTCTTGTTGGGTCTTTTCTGGCACTTACTAGAAGCATGGGAAACTAGAATGATAATTATATATTGAAAAGATGACTATTAATAGTGAAGAGCTCATTTAATTCATTTAATAAATCAAACTGAATAAAGACCATTTAAAGCAGGAGATCACTGAAACTTTCCACTAATAATTTTTTGAGGAAGTAGCATATTAGCTTACATTGTAAATCAAGATTTACAGGCTTTTGACTGATGGACTGAATTTTTATACTGCCTTTCAGGGCTAATGCTTTAAGAAAGCGTATCATATTATCAAAAGCAATAAAACTTAGACAGACCAAATCAACCACAATAAACATCTCAAAGATAAAACTAGTAGGTCATCATCGTTTTACAGGATGAAGATCTTTTCTGCATGTTTCCAGTCAATATGTTCCTGAGCTCCCCCCCCCCCCCCCCCCCCCCCCCCCCCCCCCGGGCCCCCCCCCCCCCCCCCCCCCCCCCCCCCCCCCCCCCCCCCCCCCCCCCCCCCCCCCCCCCCCCCCCCCCCCCCCCCCGGGGCCCGGGGCCCCCCCCCCCCCCCCCCCCCCCCCCCCCCCCCCCCCCCCCCCCCCCCCCCCGAGCGAGCCTCTCTTTCTTGTGCAAACTGGGTCCCTGACAAGTTGGCCATTTAATTGGTAATAATATAAAAAAAAAAAAAATTAAGGAACCAAATTTTTTTAAAAAAAAATTAAAAAAAAAAATAATAAAATTATTAAAAAAACCAAAAAAAAAAAAAAAAATGAAAAAGCCGTGTAAAAAAAATATATATTAATATGTTGTCAATTCATCCTGTTTTAGGTCTCTTTTGTGGACATATATTCTTTTGTATATTTTCATTTGTTCTTTAATCCATGTGCAGGTCTTTCTATCTTGTCTTGTAATACTGAGAATGTTTCCATGGTTCTTTGCACCACTCGTAGCTTTTTTATCGATTGTGAGTTTAGTGTTCATGTTTCCCTGACATACCTGCTTACAGCAAGTACCACACATTGATCGAAAACTTTTCTCTTCAGGCATAGGGGAATGTTGTTCTTAAAAATTATGCTTAGCTTGCCGAATGACCTGACAACCACATTTAACACATTGTTCAATTTCATTTATTGTATCACTTTCCATTGAGATTCATTGGCCAAGTTATATGTAGTGGTCTACTATGTCTAATTCTTCTCCAGATATTTTTTTTCCTTTGGGGAATTTATGAAACACAACCTGGCTCTTTTTCAAATTTATTTTTAAAACAAATGGTTCTCCTGCTTTGTGCAGCTCTTGTGTCTTTGTAGCTCTTCTGGTCTTGTGAGAAAAGAACAACATCATCTGCAAATCTTAAGTGATTTAAAAGGCACCATTGATTTTTATTCCATCTTTTTCAAAAGACGGGCAAAAGATGGAATAAAACTCGTAGGTAAGAATAATTAAATGAATAATTAAATATAACTAAAAGCTTAATTTCTTTGCTTGCCATTTAAAAATAATCCCCCCAAAATGCCAAGTAGACAAAATGTATCAAAATAGCAGAGATAGGAATGATGGAGCAAAAGAGTCACTTTAATGTACATTTCTTTCTTCACACACCTTGAACAAATATACCACCATATCCACAAATAACCACAAATATACCATCCAATATCCAGTTTTCCAAATGCTATGGTTCATGTTGCCAATGAAAACCTGTATATAGTCGCACATATTAGTAAAAGATATGCTCCCCAAATTCATTATTAAGGACCAAACAACATTAAATATAGAGAAATTACATAATTAAAGTGTATATTGAGCAAAATGTGTCCCCAAATAAATTAAATAACTAAAAATTTTCATACTGATTTTTTTTAAAAAATGAAGGTAACATAGCAACATAAATATAAGGTAACAAAATGAATTGCTATGCAAAATCAATATTTGAAAGATTTGTTTCCAACTTTAGAGCAAGGATTCCATAGTAAGGACAAAACTGCAGAGATGCCTTTCTTTCCAGAAGCTTCAGTCTGATTTTAGAGCACTAGACAATACAAAAAAGTGTCTCTAGCAAAAATAACAGAATTAGTCAATATACTGAGGAATACTCAAAATACCCATTTTATTGTTTCATAGAATTACATTATTTTCATAGTAGATGAAAATAACAAGGTAGTTTATATCAATATCACAGAATCCATCACACTGTTCAGTCCCTTCTCATTTTTGTCTCTTTAGACCAGGGATCTCCAAATTTGATAACTTTAAAACTTGTGGACTTCAACTCCCAGAATTCTTCAGTCAGCCATGAGTCTATTAGTGAGTCATGGTATTTGATTTGATATCAAATACCTTTGATATCAAATCAAATCCGATCACCTTTGAGAATTGATTGGAAGTTTTGTTTTAAAAAGTAGTTTGAACAAAACTTTGTTGAATGGAATCACTCATGGAATTTTCCAGTTCCTTCTACTTAATAGTGAAGTAATACCTAGCAAAAGCCAAATCACAAATCCATTTGATTTCCTAAGTTGCTTTACTTTTGTATGAAAAAAAATTGAATATAAACATGAATGTTGGGTTCTTGGTAGTTTATAAGCTTGGTTGATGATTGCTTGATAAGGTTATTCTTTCTTCCCTGATTGTTTATTGGTGCTGGGTTGTTTGTTTGTTTGTTTGTTTGTTTTGCTTCTTTGGAAGTAGATCTTGGGAGAGATGTGCTCTGGGATATTTATTTCCTTCTTTGATCTTCATAAGTAGGTAAATGGTGCTTAAGAGTCAATTTGGTGGTTAAAGAGCCCTGGTATCACAGCAATTAGAATGCAGTCTTGCTGGCTAACTCTGCTTACACCCAGGAGTTCGATCCTGACAGACTCACGGTTGACTATCTTTTTGATGTCAGTAAAATGAGGACCCAGATTGTTGGGGTCAAAATGCAAATAATACTTCTACATTGTAAATTGCCCAGAGAATGCAGTAAAGTACTATGGAGCACTATATAAGTCTAAGTGCTATTGCTAAAGATTAGACTAGACAGAATAAAAATTGAGACACTATGAGTTCTAGTCCTACTTTAAACACAAAGCCAACAGGGAGACTTTGAGCCAGTCAGCCTTTTTCATCCCTAAAAGGAAGGCAATGGTAATTCATTTCCAAAAATAGGCTGTCTTCCATGAAGGGACTAAAAAAGGAGGTGGGGTATTTCTGTTGATGGGTGATTTTTGTTGAATTCCATAGCAATTTTGCATTTGGCTTGATCCAAAATGTCAACAGTTTAGGAACCATACAAGGAAAAACCTCCCCACCAAAACTAGAAAGAAAACTACTATATATAAAGAATCAGCAAATGTTCATCTCCTGGGCATTGATGATGTTATCTAGCCTGATAATAAAACATGCAGGAAAACAATCAAATTCAGAGAATGCAAATAACCATGAATGTCAAAAATTAAATGTGAGAAGTACAATGCAGAGAGAAAAATTAGCTGGGTCTAAAATGTAGGAGGCTACAACTTAATTCTAGCAGAACTCATTGAAGAAACTTCATTTTTAGGGCTCAATCACATAATCTCCTCATCTGGCTCCAAGAAAGCTTGTTTACTGTTTACTGAAGAATTGTACAGCGCTTTCTTCACCATATTGCTTGTGCAAGCTGAAAGCAGATCAAGGAATCCTGACAAGAATGTGGTTTTTCCATAGGACAATGAAACTAAACCTCCTATGCAAAATGTTTGTGCCACGCAGAGAAGGATTCAGTTCCACAAATATATTTAGATGGTCCTGACTTTGTCCAACCAACCATATTACAGTCTTGATGCCAATACTGGAGATGTGATGGAATAAAATGAATATTTTGCTCGTCCCAATATTTTTGTGAAGCAATCACAGGAACAAAATGATGAAATTCAAGCCATCTGCAAGTTATCACTTCTGAACACAAACAAATTTTCTTTCTGCATGTATGTGATTTTATTTTGCATATTTGTCAGCTTTGCCTTGACATTTATATTGCTGCAGGAGACTATTATCTTGTCAACCATGTTCTATTGCATTGACATTATCTCTTAACTACACAATTACTTCAGTAGGCCCTATAATATGAGCAAATAAAATATTTGAAGTGCTTCAAACAAAGCTAAGTATAAAAGTTTTTTTTATATCAAACATAGTTGATAAATAAAATTATATTTTATCTACTAAGGAAATAAATTGTACAATTACTGTTAGGCAGCAAACAGATTTGTAAAAGTTGATACAAATCTGACACTTTAAAATTACACATGTTAAAATCTAACCATATCAGGAAGGGTGTTTTTCTGTTGCAAAGCTAACATGGGACTGGTTTGAAAGTAAGTGAACAGTTCATGAGCTTTGTAATATCTTGTTTATATGTTTGTTTATTTGTAAACATAACTTATGCATAAACAGATGTCAGTGGTAGGTTCAATAGAGAGGATATCACTCAATATGTCATCTGGGAGGCAGTAGAAAAAATGGAATATGATCATTAGTGTAACATTAATACTAAATGTTGCAAAGTAGAAGAAACAGTAATTTTATTTTATCATAATTGTAACATGATAGAACAGAAATGTCGACACCTATGTGACATCCAAATATGTTGAGCTACAATGTGCATCAATAACCATTGTCTCCTTTCCATAATGATATGACAGAATCAAATAAAACAGCAGAATATCATTCCTCTGCTTAATCTACTTAATTGAAATTTGCAAATAACTTGCATCCTTTGGCAACTGGACAATAGGTGCATCCCTCTTAATTTTTTTTTGGCTCACTGAGACATCTTCAATTTGCTTCATGAAGAGAATGTGCAGCTAAACAAATCCTTTTAATTCACAACAATTTGTACAGAAGGAAATGGCCACCCATCATTCATTCACGTGGCCGTGCCACTATCCAACTATCGTTCAAGGCAGGCATCAAAATGAATGAAGCATTCCAGAAACAGATGGTTTAAATTGCTTGCTTAATAGCTGTCTAAATGTTAAAGCCTCTTTTGATTGTTCAGATGCACCAGATTTTCCTGCAGTCGAAGCTGCTGTCATATATCAAATACTTCTTGGCTCTTCTGCTAAGAAAATTTTATGTTAACAACACTACATAATCACAGGACAGCATATATGGGATCCATTCCAGTTTGATGTTGATTGAGGTTTTAAATTCTGATTGGTCAGTCAGTGGCAAAAAGGAATGGTAAAAACATATAAATCTCATGCTGTTCTCAAACTGAACCAGGCAGGCCTTCTATGAGGAGACTGATGGCAAAGGCAAGGCTTGATTGAGGAAACTGGATTTGTATTCTAGAAAGATTTAACATGAATAGATAATTACTGTTGCTGGCCTGCTTCTGGACCGAATTCAAAATGCTGATATTGATTTACAAAGCCTGAAGTGGTATCTGATATCCAGAGAATTAAATTAAAATGTTGTTGTTAATTGCTTGTATTTATCAAGGCACAGTACAGATCAAAGGAAAAATACTATGCTTACTAAATTTCATTCCCCCGTAAATCAGTTTACAATTTAGGAACCAATAGTTACAACCAAAGGAAACCCAATGATCATCTGAATTTAAAGGAATGTCCCACAATATTGCAAAGTGCACAAGCTCTCATACTTAACTTAAAACAACTATTAATTAATGACTTTGTAGTCTTGCATGAACCAGCTTGTGCATTAAAATTTACTATAGAGACCTTCTAATGATCCCCCTCTATCTAAAATTAAGCAGTTGTCAAACACAGATGGATCCTTTTCTCTTTGAGAGCCTCATATTTGGAACTCTCTTCCATAATTATTTTCTTCATGGCATCAAGTAAATATGTTTCTTTATTATGTCAGTCTTTGGAAGCTTTTGAAGATTCATGCTTATTATTGGCATGGATAACCTAGTGCTGTACTCCTTCTGAGGTTACAAATTGGAGGAACACATGATTCCCAAAAATGAGAAGGTGGACACCGGCAGACCATAAAGGCAGAGTGTAAAATAATGTACAATAGAAGCACAATGAGGCATTGTCCCATGATGTCATGGTTGCCAACATAGTGATAAGTGAAACAAGCCTGAAAATATGTTGCATGGGTGACTACATGACAGTGAGGTAGTGATAAGAACAAGAGTAGTTGGAAGATGGGATAGCTACTGTATATCTCTGCCCCAATCTTATAGTGTTATAAGAGCTTTAATATTTGTGCAAAAGGGAAAGCAATCCAGAATAATTGAGATACTAGAAATTCTAAGTAACATGAATTATTACAGTAACTTGTGCTGTGTTTTCATACCTAATCTAAACAGCAGACAAGTGGGGATTAGGTTGCCTCTCCATGTATCATGAAGAACTATCAATGTAAAATATTTTTACATATTTTAGTTGATGCTGACTTCTATTTCACAGACCATTATATTGCACTGGTTTTTAAATATTAACTATTCTACAATCAGCTTGAACATGAATACCACCCATATCTGTCAGTACTGTTTCAATATTTCAAACTAGACATTCTAGAATGATGATATCAAGGAAGTGATACAGGCTGAGGCATATTGTTCTAATTTATCAAACAAATGGACATTTCCAATGGTCTTTGCAAGAATAGTAATAAAAAGATTACTTCGCACTGACTCAATAAAACAACCTATCCTAAAATGTTCCTTCATACAAGTTGCTGGTTGATACAGCATATCACGCAGAAGAGCAGACTCATTATTTTTAAAGAAATAAGCAATTACAACTTCAGATGTTTGAGTTGTAGTTCTGTACTGTCACATTTGCCAAAACATGGTGATGCCCTATGATGCCCTTTCAAGCCTATATTGAGCTAATCAGTGCTGGGATTAAAAAAAAATTACTACCAGTTCTGTGGGTTTGGCTTGGCAGGTGTGGCATGGCTTGTTGAGTATGGCAGGAGAAGGATACTGTAAAATCTCCATTCCCACCCCACTCCGGGGGAAGGATACCCATTCCCTTCCCACCTCACTAACCTCTATTCCATTCTCCTGTGCAGGGCAACAAAATAAGACCCAGCTGATCAGCTGGGACTCGGGAGGCAGATACTAGATGAGGGGGGCAGTCAGAGGTGGTATTTCCTGGTTCTCTGAACTACTCAAAATTTCCACTACCAGTTCCCCAGAACTGGTCAGAACCCGCTTAATACCACCTCTAGAGCTCATGCTTCTGTATATAAATTCCTAAATACAGAAGAATCATCATGTCATGCCCTTGGTAGAGTCGGACTCTGAGGGAGAGAAGGAACAGCCGACAGGGAGTGGAAGTGTGTCTTAGCCATGATTCTGTAGAGCGTGGGCAATAAGTTACAAACTGAGCAGTTTGTAATTCTTTTTTTTAATTGTTCCTAGCACAGTAACTGGCAAGCACAGATAAACCAAACAAGGTTAGCACTGAAATCAATCTTCTTTCAGTGTAATTTAACCCTTTACCCCATCCACCTAATTGCAGTCTATCTCCACCCTGCACTTACTTCCCAATTACCCTATTAACCCTATAATGTGACAGCCTACATCACATACTAACTACCCACAATTCCCAGCTACCCTGTATGCCTCCCATCCCTGTGGTTGCCCTCCTTAATCCTTCACTCGGTTTAATGTTACATGCTGATAAACACCATCATCCCTACTCCCCCTCTTCGTGGATTTATCGCCCTGGTGTTGTTTGTTGCCAATTCTTCATAGCCAATCATGGACATATGAATAAGTTCCTGAATTCCCCCCCTCAACTTAGATTATCAATCATTAGAATGTTATCCAGCAGCGTTGTTTGCTTCCTCCGCTCCATCTCCCTCACTCCCCTAAGCTTCAGATTCTGTTGAGCAAGGCATTTCACAAAGCCCGACAGTGTGGCTCCGAAGGTTGTGAAGGAGGCTGGGGAAGGACAGAGGCTAGCTGGGCAGTCAGAGGAAGAACCAGGCCCATCCCCTCTGCATCCTAGGACACGCAGGGATGAATGGAGAAGGAAATAACTTGGCTTATGAGAGAGGAAGTGGCCATGATCCTCCTCATTGGTTGCAGCTGCGGAGATTAGTATATAAGAGAGACTATTACAACACAGCATTGCCAGAAGCAAAGCGTGTTTTATTTTGGACTGAAGTTATCTTGGTTGGTGTCCTTCCAACAGCCTCTGCCTTGTTATCTCCTTGAATTTGGTAATTACTTATCCTGGTCCATTGTGGAAATTTCATCATTGTAGTTTGTTTGGTTTTTTATTTCAACTCTATCTGCTCATTAAGTTCGGACTGTATTGCTTTCTTTTGAAGACTATTTTTGAGTAAGTTTTATCTCCAACTAAGAATTATTGAACAGTGGGGCCAAGTTGGAGGCATTAAAGGATTTTGTTAGATTTGTGTTCCACTCTGGGTCATCACACATCGCCATCATCACCATCACTGTCACCACCACCTTATAAGGGAGATGGGAAGCATAAAAAATTATAAATAAAATAAATAAAAATAAAACAAATCATCATCATATTAATACACACTGAATAAGATGTTGCATATCTCTAAGGGAATTGTATTTATCTGAATGTGTAAACTATCTGAATGTGTAAACTGACCTGGTATAAACTGTGAGGCAATAAAGCCTCCCATTGAGGTGTTTAGCTTCCCAAACAATACTGCAATTAGGGTCAAACCTCTTAGAGTCTAGAAAAAGGCCTAGAGTATCATAGCCTAAGAAAGGATTGAAAGGATTGTCTAGAACAGGGATCTGCAACCTTAAACACTCAAAGAGCCATTTGGACCCGTTTACCACAGAAAAGAAAGCACCTGGAGCCAATAATTTAGCAAGCGGTGTGACTGGGTAGGTGTGGCCAACTCGACGTCACTCATTCCCATCCACTCACCTCCTGCTCTGGAATATGGAGTGACAGGGAAGGGAGGGACCAGCCAGTGGTGGGATCAGCCAACAGGGAGCTGCAGCAGAGGGCACATGTGGCTCCAGAGCCACAGTTTGCAGAACCCTGGTCTAGAACAAGGTTTTTCAAACTTTTTCAAGTGATGAGACCTTTTAAAATAAAATGTCCTGGCACCCCTGTTCAAAAGGCAAAGCTAATGAACTAAAATTGGCAATAAAAGGAAATTTGAACTAATTGCAACGAATTGCTGCCTGCCTAAAACAAATGCTCCTGCTTTCCCTTTTGACCTGGCTTGAGGAAAGGAGAGAGAGGTAAATATGTAATTCGTGTTATTGTACAGATTGTATTAAAGGATACCTTTGGGGTAAAAGGTATTTCTATTGGCAGTAGGGTAAATTAGGGTTAGGTTTAGGCTTGAGGTCTGTTGTTAATTTGATGTGAGGGTTAGCTTGAGTACTTATGGTTAGTGTTAGTCTTAAATCCATGAGAAGTTTTAACATAAAGGTGATATTAGGGTTAGGCTTTCTTGTGGTATAATAATGGACAGGTTCATTGTTCATTGTTACGTGAATTTTTGAGATTATTGATAGTATTACATTCATATAAAAGTAAGGATTACTTAGAACTAAGAGATAGGATAAGAAATGTAACTGGAATAATCCTTAAGTGAGTAAAATGTAAATTTGTAAATTATACAAAGACATAAGTATAATAATTATAGTTAAAGTTATTATTTACTATTACACAAATGTAATAATATAATGTATTATGATTTTAAACCAAGAACCAGTATAGATGCCAAGAATACTGTTGGAACTATGATGTTTTATGATGTAATAAAAGAAACTCAACAAAAATATATTTTAAAAATGTAAGGATTACTTGAAGTGGGTAGGCAATATGCGAATAACGCTTCTACATTGTAAACTACCCAGAAAATGCTGTAAAGAACTATGGGGGGAGGGGTACATACATCTAAATGCTATTGGTATTGCTATTACTAAAATGTCTATTGGCAGTAGAATGAAATTAGAGTTAGGATTAGGATTCCTTGAAGTCCATGATTAAATATTCAGAGTTATAGGGTGATTTTTTTATGGTTAGTAGATGGGGATAATCTATTAGAAAAACTCTTGGGGTAAAATATTGACATAAGATTAATCTAGAGCTAGCGTTAAGCTTCCTTCAGATCTCTGTTCAAAATTAATGGTAAGAGTAGTCTTGGGGTGAAGTTATTTAGTCTGAAATCCACATTATAATAAAGAAGGGCAGCCAGGATAAATTTGGAGGTGAATCATTTCTACTGCCATTGGGACAACTGCAGGGTTAGCCGTTTTCAAGCCTGTGATTCAACTTAGTGTGAGGGTCAGTATTTATAATTAGTTATAGTCTTAAAGTCATATATAGTGGCAATTGCTCTCTGGGATAAAGTTTAGGATAAAAAAAATATTTTATCATTAGAGTTAGGTTTCCTTGAGATCTAAGGTTATATTTAATGGTAAGATTAGTTTTGCAGTGTGGGGTTGTATTATTTCTAACATTCTTACACACGTTATAATGGATATTGCTAGCTAGAAAAACTTGAGCATAAACATTTTTATGTAAATATTTCTATTGCAGTATCCTAAAGTTAGGTCTATTGTTATACTGTACTTTCTTGAGAATATGATTAATAAATATGGTTTATAGCAATAGCACTTAGACTTATATACCACTTTATAGTGTTTTACAGTCCTCTCTAAGCAGTTTACAGAGTCAGCATATTGCCTCCAACAATTTGGGTCCTCATTTTACCCACCTCGGAAGGATGGAAGGCTGAGTCAATGTTGAGCCTGATGGAATTTGAACTGCCAGATTGTAGGCTGCAGAAGTAGCTTGCAGTACTGCACTCTAACCACTGTGCCACAGAGGCTCCTTAATATTATTTAATATTATTTCCTCTTTATATTATTAGAATGAGCTTTAAAACAAATTTGAATGTATAAATACTCCAAACAATAGAAAGACTTCTTAAATTAAACATTTTATCTTTTTTTAAAAAAACTTCTTTTTAGCTTAGATCAGGACTCAGGCCAGAAACAAATACATACAGTGTCTCATTGAAAAAGACAAGAGAAAGAAAGAAAAAATCCAATGTCTGCAGAGCACCCCCATTCTACTTATAAGAACAAAACAGATTTCCTAAATGGTAATCTAAACAGGAAACTGATAATACTTTGTGGGCTCTGGGATATGATTGTCCTACAGAATGTAACAACAGCTAAGACTGGCAATTGCATAGACCCCATAATAACAGCCTGACACTATTCTGAATTCTAAAAGTAAGAAAGAAGCAAGAAAGCAATAAGCTTGAAATAGTTGATGGAGAGCTGGGACTTATTCATTACTTCAAAAATACTTATTAAAAAATTGGCCATGTACCTGTCAGATCTCCTCTTGGCAGCAATGAAGAGTGAGTCAGTTGACACCCCTTGGTGTTTTAGTAGGTTGATGTGATCAAGTTTTGGCATCAAGCCTCAGAGGAAGCAAGACCTGGCTGTTTGCGGAAAGCTGGCAAGGAAGGGCACCAATGGTGATTACATGACTGAAGTATGCTGCAATAGAGACAATTACAGCCAGTTGCCAAGGGCTTGAATCACAATCACAGTAACCTTGGGGATACTGTGATAGCTGCAGCTTTGTGGAACAATCATAAGTCTCCTTGTTCAGTGCCATCATCATTTGGAATGTTTGCAAATTGCAACAAATGGTTGTAACCTGAGGATTAGTACTATATATTGCCAAGACCTGGGGGAGGGGGTGAAATATCCCCTTTCTGAAATGTGCTCAACTAGATTCCAGGTATGGCATCCAGGGGAGGGGCTAGGGTTTATAGTCATCTGGGAGATCTTGGAGAAGATCAGCAACACTCATGAGATTGGACCTCCCCAAATGCAGTTCAATATCAAGACTGGGCTGGCACCAACTTCCCCAGGCTCACAGTGTCGAAGGACTTTAACTTGTTTTCCCTAGGCACCAACTCAGTTCAAGATCACCAGTCATCATGGACCAGATCCAGCTATTGTGGGCCCAACATACAAGGGGACCCACCACACTTTAGATCTGTTTGTTTTGGGGTAGTGACATTTTGATTTTACTTTCTGTTATTACTGCCAGGATCTGGATAATTGGAATTTTCTGTCTGGAGGTAGGCAGTACAAATAATTCTTGACTTCTGAGCACAACTGGGGCCCAACTTTCTGTTGCTAAATGAGACATTTGTTAAAGGAGTTTTGCCCCGTTTTACGACCTTTCTTGCCACAGTTGTTAAGTGAATCCCTGCAGTTGATAGTGACTTGATCTTTAGATAGGCATTTGCTAATAATTATAATTCCCCATTTCCAATAGTTCTTCTCAGATCTGCAATGCTAAATAATGCTATTTTAGGAAAGTGTTATTTGCCCTGCCTAGAAGCCTGAGTTTTATTTTCTATAACTGTATGGATCCTTCATGCAAGTTCATTGACAACTAATTCAATTGACAATTTAAAGACCTTACTTATGTACATTCATCTTATTTATGAGCCCTTTTTGACATAGTGACTATACTTGTTCATATTTAACAAACAGAAAATTGTTCTCAGCGCTTCACAACTATAACTGCTAAAGGAAAAAAATTAACAAACTTTGTTATTGGTAGATGGTCACTTGTGGGGAAAAAAGTGGTTGGATAAATATTTTTTTAACAATTCCGTGCCAAACAATTGGTGTATATTTAGAAGATGGAATGAGGCAATATTCTAAGGGGGACCTGCCAAGCACAGTGTTGCCTATGATTTATGGATATGTGATAAAGATGGATTTCAGCAATAGATTCAGTGGATTCTATTAACTCTAAGTGAGATAGGACCTCTTATTAGTTTGGAAATACATATAGAAATGCACTTCCCAAATGTTACCATTGATTTTAAGATAAAATTAATTCTTTTATAGCATTTTATTTCATATGTATTTCCATGTATATAGTCTCAGTAGAGACATCTGTGAATATCCTTCGTCTTCTGAACATCTCCTTCTTCATAATAATAATGTCCATAGCAAATTTGCAAAGTTATCTCCCAATGCCAATTAAAAACCTTGAATTAAAAAAAATCTTGCAGTTTAAAAAAAATGTGGCCCTTGCTGTAATCCCGGTTTCCCTCCTAAATCATGAAAAGGACTACTAATAACCATAACTTTATCATTACATAAGAGATTAGCTTCTTGCAAATAGCAACAACCGTATAGAAACTTTTTATAAACGCAGTTAAGAGAAAGTTTACCATATTTCAGTTAGAACTGCATACAGGAGATGACTTTACAAATTTGCTTAACAACTGCTTTATTTAGTGACCATTCAAAGTTATAATAGTGCTGAAAAAGTCATTTTATTACCAGTCCTCACACTTGCAATCACCATAACATCCCCACAATCACGTGAGATTCAAACAAATTACAACCAGTGGGCATTTACAATAGTTGCCTCCTGCAGTCATGTGATTATGATTTGCACACTTCACAGCTAGCTTGCAACTAGCAAAGTTAATGGAGAAGCCAGCAGTAAAATCCAAAGTCACAATCACATGATACTTCACTGAATAATCATACTACTGAGCAATGGAGTTGCCAGTCACAATTGTGTCAGTAAATCAGGAATACTTTTGTTCTTTTATGCTGTGTATATTTATTTGTTTATTTATTTATTTATTTATTTGTTTGTTTGTTTGTTTGTTTGTTTGTTTGTTTATTTATTTATATGTTTATATACCTTAAATAAATACCTTTATTCTGTATACTGCATGAGTCAAAAAGAGGGCTGAGAAAATATCTATTGACCCCTCATATCCTGGACATAAATTGTTTCAACTTCTTCCCTTAGGATGCCACTATAGGGCATTACATGCCAGAACAACAATAGTTTTTCCTGCATGCCATCATTCTGCTGAAGACCTAATTCACATAGGCCTAAATATATTATCTTCTCATCTTTCTCATCTTCTTGTCCTTCCTGCTACCTTCTCCCATTGATATCTTATGCTTATCACTTGTCTTTTGTATCTTATGGTTAATGACTGTAATTATGCTTATGATGTGTGACCTATCACTTTTATTGTTTGTATGTACCCTGAGAGCTTATGCAGCAGAAATTCCCTTGTGTGTCCAATCACACTTGGTCAATAAAGAATTATATTCTGTTCTGTTGTGTTCTGTTGTGTTCTGTTCTGTTCTGTTCTATTTTATTCTGCTTTTTGCCTATCTATATTGTTCTGTGCTATTTGTACAAAATGTATTCAAGAAACTACACATCAGCATCAATCTACAGCCCCATAGCTCCTGTTATTTAATGGCATGATATTTTGCAATTAGTTTTTTTTCCTGAAAATGACTTCTTTGTTAATTATATTAATGACCCAATTCACATTCATTACTATAACTAGACAAATAACAGAGAATTTGGGCCATCATTGGGATTTGATATCAATGAAATGTAAGTACATAGTTTTACCATCAGTTTTACCTAGGCATGTTCATTCAGAATAAATCTCAGGTGATAGGACTACAACTTTAATTGGTAGGAATAAACATCAGATTCAGTTGAATCCTGTGTCATAGTGGGCTGTGCCATTACAAATCAAATCAAAATCCTTAAGAAGTGACACAAACCAAATCAGTGCTGTCACAAGATACTGTGCGTAATTTATCTTTTTTTTTTAATTGCTGAAAGGTAGACAATAGACCTGTTATTGTTTTTTTAAAAATATACTATATAGCAGCGGTCGCCAACCAGTGGCCGCGGCCAGGCAGGGATGGCGGCTGGGCGCTTCTCTCGGGGTGGGTCAATCCTGCGCTGTGGCCTCAGGAGATTCGCCTCCCCATGTGGGGTTGGGCTGCCCTCTCGGGCAGGGGAGGCTTTGTCGTAGTAGGGTGTCATTTTTTAAAGAATGGGCTTTGCCTTCGAACGATGCCCAGGAAGGCGATGACAGGAGCGTCTGAAGCCGAGTGTCTCCACCGGGCTCCGGTTGCAGGGAGGAGCCCTGGCCAGCCCCGTATGGCTGCACCAAACACTGCGTGGCTGTGCCAAACTCCGCGGCATTGCTCCAAACGCAATGGCAGCACAGGGAGAAGGGAAAGCAATAGTGGCAGAAGGTCTCCCAATACGAAGTGCCCCACCAATGCCGAGGTCAATGCAGGCAGCACCATATCCGGGTGTGCAGCAAAAGTACTTGGTGACAGTAGGGAGGTTGGTGGCAAGGCATGGCTGTGCGTGGGGCGCTCCTAACAGCAAGCCCCCCACCATTTCCCACCATTTCGCATGTTTAATATAGGCCTTAATTTGGGGGGAGGGGCTTAATTTCATTTTATGCCTATAAAAAATGCTGGGACTTCCTATTGGGGGAGGCCATATTGTTGGAGAAACACGGTATATGTGTGTGTGTGTGTGTGTGTGTGTGTGTGTGTGTGTATCTTTGGTTATTCGGGTTTTCTCCTGCATAAGATTGGAAGTATCTAGGTGAAGTTTCGATGAAGTCTCATTCATCATCTTCAGGCTTGTGTCTTCGGCTTTGTGCTTCTCAGAGTAATGTGAGCTTGCAGCTGCTTCTTCCTCAATCAGAGAAGCCATAGAGATAGAAAAATGCCCACACAGCATGAATAAATGAGATGACACCTCCTGCCTACCAGCCATTTGGAAACCCGCCCTCATGAACAGACGAGTACCTTACATGAAGAATGACACCAGACCCACACCCACGAGGGCCACACAAGATGCTACCACCACACTTCCACGTAGAAAGCAGACTCACACCCACACAGAAGATGAGACATGACCACGGACCAGAAGCCGCACTGCAGCTGCATCACTACCTGCTTCAAACCCCTCCGACCCATACATGAAGCAAACTGACACCCACCATGAAGATGTGGCATGACCACGAACACAAAGCCAAACAGCAGGATCACAGCTCACCAGCTCAAATCCTCCAGCAACTAAGACTAACCTGAGCACAACCAAGCCCCCACCTGAACAGAACACACCTCCAGCCAATCAGAACACGGCCAACCCCCCAACCAATCAGAACACAGCCAAACCCCCAACCAATGAGAACACACCCCCACCCAATCAGAACACAGCCAAGCCCCCACCCAATCAAGTCACACCCCACTAGCAGTTAAAAGGAAGAAGCAGCTGCAAGCTCACATTACTCTGAGAAGCACAAAGCCGAAGTCACAAGCCTGAAGATGATGAATACTTCATCGAAACGTCACCTAGATACTTCCAATCTTACGCAGGAGAAAACCTGAATAATCAAAGATCCACATACAAATACCCACGAGAACCTCAGATATATATATATATATATATATATATATATATATATATATATATATATATATATATATGTGTGTGTGTGTGTGTGTGTGTGTGTGTGTGTGTGTGTGTGTGTGTGTGTGTGTGTGTGTTCTTAAATATAAATATATACATACATACATACATACATACATACATACATATATGTATATAATTTATATTTAACATAAAAAATTATATTAAATATATTAGCTTTTTAAAAAATTCATATTCGTGGTTCTCGGGATTTAAAAGTATGAGTTTGGTGGTCCCTGAGATCCAATAGGTTAGCGACCCCTGCTATACAGAACCTTCTTTTATCCATAAAATGCCCAGGAAAGATATAGAGAGAAAGAGAAAAAGAAATGTTTGGGGTTCTTCAGTTATTTGAGATAACTATTTGTCTATAGTGTTCTCCCCTTCCCCCATGTGTGTGTTTGTGTATTTGTGTATGTGTTGAAAAATGAAAAGTAGAGGCACTATTCTCTTTGTAAAGAGTCTGAAAGTTTGGAACCCAGCCCTAAAACCCTTCTATCAATTGTTGAAGCTTTCTCTCTACATTTGACAAATCTACTCCAGTGGGGAAAATATGCTTCAAACATGATAAAATGAATAACAGAATAACAACATTTTTTAAAAAAAAATAGATGACCCTAAATTCCAAATCCCTATCCCAAGTTCTGTAATACAGGGAAGATTCTATTGTGTCTACAGATTACGGACTCTGATTAAAAAGTAAAAAGACAAGAAAGTAACGGCATTTCTGACTTTTAGTCAATGAAAGATGGAAACTTATTTAAATTCAAGCCCCATCTTGAACCTGGCTGCAATAGTCTCCTAGTGGAAAGCCAGACTATAAAGATACAAAAAAATAACCTATATTAAAGGATGCTGTATTCCAAAATACCAGACTGAACCTATGCCAAATCTTGTGGTTGATGGGCTCTCTCACTCCCTCGCTCTCTTGCTCTCTGGGTGTGGTTGTGGGTGTCCATGGGTGGATGTGTTCAATTGTCATATATAGGTAAAATCAATCACATTTTATGGAAATAAAACATTAGAAAATAATGATCAACAATGTCCTTTTACCAAATAGAAATCCAAATTATCCAAATTTGTATGGTCAAAATTATATTATTATAGCTCTGTCTTATGTTTCTCCCTTATTAACCGATTTACCTCTCATTTTATCTTCAGCTTGTTCTCATCTTACCCATAAATCATCAGTTCTTCTGGCCAAATATAGAGTTTCTGCATGTAGAATATTTGCAATAATGTTTGAAATAGTCTTCTCCTCTTTTATTATTCGAGGCTGTGATTTGATCAACCTGACAATTGCTATAGCAACCCTCACAATCTAGTTCTACCCGAAGCCACTCAAAAAGTAATATCAGTTCTTCTAAAAATTGAGTTTGAAATGCAAAAAGTTTAAGCATTTAGCTTACAGAGATTGCTGCAATATAAGCAGTACTCAGAAACCGACTTAATAATTAAAAGCAAGCTATTTATCTGGAGATATAGTTGAACTCCAAAACTTACATTGAATGTCAGGGTTCAGCTCCAGAGCAAGGAAGTGTCTTGAGGCTATGTAGAATAAATAAAGATCAAATCAGGAATATATTTCTTGCTTATCAATGACTCTATTATCCATCCACGTTACAATAATTACCATCAGGAGGCATAGTTGACCCTGATTAATTATAAGAAAAGTAGAATATAATTGTTACCAGTGGTAATTAAATAAAGAAAGTCAGGCAAGGCTTGCTTGTTAGTTTCCACAATTTCTGCTTCGCCCTGCAGTCATTGATGTCTATGATAAAAGGTGGTATCAAGTTTATGTTTATTGAACTTTCCATAGAATGTCATAAGAATTGTGTTTCTGTTATTATAATAGACCTAAGAACTAGGGACATTAGTTTTGAAGGTGAAAATTGAATGTTCAAGGAAGCTTGTAATATTTCTAGAAATTCTCATTTTTATAAAGTCAATGGCTATAATAATTCTGACTGCTGCATATAAGGCAATTCCTTTTTCTCATAACATTTTAAAATCCCAGGACCTTTGTTATTTTTTGTTACCATAAAATGAAAGAATACATTTTCCTCTTCTAAAGCAAGGATAAGCAACTCAGTGTTCACCGATGGTTTTGTTCATCACTTTCTCCTCTCAACTGCCCTGGCCAAGTTGTACAAGAGCATAGATTTATATAAACATCCATAATGTTTTATTTAGTATGAGTCCTTCACTGCATATCCTGTAGAGTATCAAACCAACAAAAGTAACATCACACCATTGTACTTTAACCCATAATTTCAGAAGTGGTATTCAGCAGGTTCTGACCAGTTCTGGAGAACCGGTAGCAGAAATTTTGAGTAGTTTGAAGAACCGGCAAATACCATCTCTGACTGGCCCCACCCCCATCTATTCTCCACCTCCTGAGTCCCAGCTGATCAGCTGGGTCTTCTTTTGTTGCCCTGCACAGAAGAACGGAGCTGGAAAGTAGGTTAGTGGGGTGGGGAAGGAATGGGATTTTGCAGTAACCTTCCCCCCAAGAGTGGGGTGGGACCGGAGATTTTACAATATCCTTCCTCTGCCATGCCCACCAAAGCCACGCCCACCAAGCCAAGCCACACCCACAGAACAGATAGTAAAATTTTTTGAATCTAACCACTGCATCATTTCTATTAATGACATCATACCAGTGTCCAAAAAGGGCGGGCTTCCAAGCAATGACATACCATTGTTTTCATTATTCAGATTCTCACAAACATCTTAAATCCCCCCCAACTTCCCATTTTTCTATTACATTTCAAGGGAAAAGGAAGAAGAAGGGAAGGAGGTACCCGAAAGAATTCCTTTGATTATTTAATTTTCTTCTAGCAAGGAATATCTTATGTTTAGAACAAAGGATGACTTGTTGAGAAATAACTCAGTTTTTTGTTGTTGTTTTTGACTGACAAACATGGTGCTATGGCAGCCTGTATTTATATAAAAGGACTTCTCAGCAAATATAAAGATTGTTTGAATTTCAGGACATATAAATTCATTTATTCATGAGATTTATATCCTGATTTTCTTCTTCCAATATTCCTTAGGTATATCCATGGTGATATGCCTAAGATTCACACTCTATAATTTTTCTCCCCAACATCAACTTTGTGAGATATGTTTAGTCTAATGGTTCAAATAGCAGGCTAAGAAACTAAAAGTGAGTTCTAATCTTGCCTTAGGACATGAAAGCTAATTGGATGACTTTGGACCAGACATCTCTCTTACCCCAACCCACCTCATGGGACTGTTGTGCTAGGGAAAATAGGAAGAGGAAGGTGTACTAGATATGTTCACTGCCTTGAACTATTTAGAGAAATAATAAAAAAGGAATAAAAATAAAGGGGAAAAAGAAAAAAAAGACTACCTTAAGTCATTCAGTGAACTTCTACAAGTAGGGGTAGATTTGATATCATGGGTATTCCAGTCTAACAGTTTAGCTGCTACAATACATTATACCAGCTTTTCACTAATCCAGATATCCATAGCAATGAACAAATCCATCTTCTCTCACATCAGCCAGGGGCAAGATAAGCTTATCCACTCCTCCCCACCTCCAAATTCAAGTAACATAGCTTAGTTCAAAGCCAGGACCAGTGTGTGTGTGTGTGTGTGTGTGGGTGGGTGGATGGGTGGAGAGAGAGAGAGAGAGAGAGAGAGAGAGAGAGAGAGAGAGAGAGAGAGAGTCATAGTAAATTATATATCACACAATACTAAAGAAAAACAAGATTTTTCCTCCAGCCTTTCATTTTTCAGCTTTTCATCCATTCAAATTAACTAATATACATGTGCAATTCTGCTTCTGATTTTTGTGATTAATACAATGATTAGGTAAAACTAAGTCAGCACAGTAAGCCTTTGTTCCCACGCCAACTATTTCCTGCAGGGTGATTTTTTTTTCAAGTTATGTTCATTTTTATCTTTTCTAAAGTTTAACTAATTGTCTTCAGGTCTAATCAGCGGCAATGAAAGCACCTACAGGGATAGAGAAATGGGACTGCGCTATAATAAAGGAAAGGTTGGTTCTGCTGAAAAGTATATTCTCTTGAGGAAAAGATGCCAATGATCACAAAATGTTACAATGTGATACAGAAGATGAAAAGAGGGTGATACAGATTTTTCCATTTTACAGAAATGTAAGAATGATATGCTATGATGTGAGATAAGAAATATTTATTTATTTGTACCCCACCTTTATGATATGTTCTGATTTGATGTGACACAGAACGTATTTTGATTTCTTCTAAAAACACTCCAAAAAAATCCGAATTTTCAACTGGTGTCCATAGCTGAAATAATATCAAATAAGAATATCTCAAATAAATAAAGGCTAATCAGATTTCTCCTGAACAGTAACAGAATCAAGCATCACCCAGTAAATAACAGCTGCTAGTAAAACAATTAACCCTTTCCTTGCAGACTCTCAATACTACCTCATTACTTTAATCAAACACTGATTAATTCAATTACCTCAAAACTTACAACTTTTCTATCTCATTACCTATATCAATGATTAGATAATCAATTTATATAAAATAATTTATTAATGGTTTAATTGATTTATTGTTTTAATTGATTAGTGTGATTAGAGTGTTTAGTGCAAACGGTGTGATTACTGATTAGTTTAAAAGATTCATGTAATTTAATTGATTAGTAAAATTAGTGATTTAGTGAATTTAATTGAACAGTGTGATTAATTATTAGTATAATTAATTGATTAGTGATTCGTGTAATTAATTGATTAGGCTGATTGTTGCTTAGCAAAATTATTTGACTAGAGAGATTATTGCAATTGTTACAGAGCACCTGATTATCAAACATGTAAACAAGCTAAATTCACTACTAACATGGGCAACATCCTGCCCACACGCTTTTATCTTTCTTGGTGACTTCAATCTACCTCATATTGACTGGTCCCTAAACGAATATACAACTGAACCCATACACGCAACCTTCTACAATGCTGTTACAAATCTGGGACTGGAACAACTAGTAACCAACAATACTAGATGAAACAACTGCCTCGATCTCATCTTCTGCAATAGTTTGAATTTAATTTACGGAATACAAACTAAAGAACCCTTTTCCAACAGTGACCACAATATGATTGACTTTTGTCTCAACATACGCCCACACAAAAATCATCACAATGATGTAATCCCCAATTATAACTTCAAAAAAGGCAACTATGATCTTATAGACAACGATCTCTCATCCCTTGATTGGCAATCTCTATTCACTAGATGCAATTCTGTTGAAGACCATTACAATATATTTTTACTTGAAGTCAAAAGAGTCATCAAACTATATGTATCAACAACAACTCCCAAAACAAAAAAAACAGATTACCCATAACAATAAGGAAACTTCAATCCAAAAAGAGATCACTCTGGCGGAAAAACAAATCTGGTCACATTGCCAATTTCAAAAGCTGATACAAAAATTTATGCCATCAGATAAAGACTGAATGCACCAATTATCACATTAGAACAAGAGGAAAACCTTCTGTGCACCAATTCCACCTGCGCTTTTTACAATTTTGTAAACAACATTAAATGATTAGATTAGATTAGATTAGATTAGATTAGATTAGATTCAACTTTTTTGTCATTGCCATGGATACAGGCAACAAAATGCAGTTAGCATGCAACCAGAAGTACAAAACAACAGTAAAATATAAATATATGTATGCAAATATGCAAGGCATCTATGAATATGTCAGTGAAAAACACAACAAAATGTATGTACACAGGCACACAAGGATAAGTGTGACTGCACATATATGAACATATACAACTGTGCAAAATGTTTATGGACATATTGAATATAAGTACAAATGCAAAGAGAATTATACAAAATAAATCATATATTATCAAGGGAAGCATCAGCATATGTGTGGGGACAAACGAACTGAGGAGTTCAGCAAGGAAACCGCTGTGTGGTAAAAGCTGTTCCCTAGCCTGATGGTCTTAGACTGCAGGCACCTGAACCTCCTCCCAGATGGAAGAAGAATAAACAGTTTGTGGGCTGGATGGAAGGATGGAAGGGATCCTTAATGATGCTGTGGGCTTTACGCAGACATTGTTTTCTCTGAATGTCCACAATGGAAGGAAGTGGAATCCCTATAATGTGTTGGGTGGTTTTCACCATCCTCTGTAATGCCTTTTTTTCTTTTATAGTGCAATTTCCATACCAAACTGTGATACAGCTAGTTAAGGTGCTCTTGAGATCTTAAGATGCAGTGGTAGAAATTAGTCAGAATAGCTGAGGAGAGGTGATTCTTCCTCAGTAATCTCAGGAAGAAGAGGCATTGGTGAGCTTTCTTAATCAGACTAGTGGTGTTAATCTGCCAGGACAAGTCCTCAGAGAGGTGGATCCCCAGGAACTTGAAGCTGGTAACATGTTCTACCATTCTCCCGTTGATGTATATGTGTGTGACTATTCTTTTTCCTGAAGTCCACAATGAGCTCTTTGGTCTTGTTAGTATTAAGTAATAAGTTATTGTCAGCGCACCACGTAGCTAGGCACTGCACCTCCTTCCTGTACTCTGAATTGTCATTATCGTTGATGAGTCCAATTACTGTAGTATTGTCTGAGAACTTGATAATTGTGTTAGAGCCATAGACAGGCCTGCAGTCATAAGTGAAGAGAAAGAACAGGAAGGGGCTCAGCACACAGCCTTGGGGTATGCCAGTACTCAGTGTGATAGTAGATGAAGTGGAGTTATTCAACTTGACATGTTGTGGTCTATTTGTCAAAAAGTCCAGTATCCAATTACAAATAGTGTTAATACCAAGATCACCAAGTTTAGTGATCAACTTGAAGGGAATGATTATATTAAATGCTGAACTGAAGTCAACAAACAGCATTCTAGCATAGGTATTCTTATTGTCCAGATGTGTTAAAGTGGTGTGTAATGCTATGGAAATTATGTCTCCCAGCGGAACTGCATGTCCACATGCAGAATACACACACACACACACACACTCCTCAAGTGTCACTCTAGAATCAGCACATAGACACTTCCACACCCTGGACAATATCCCCCTATAAAAATCTGCGGCTGTACCCCATTTCTCTGCAGCTACCCCTAAAGGCAAATTGTTTGCTTTTAGGAATAAACATTTCTTCTTTCCACATAGCTATCTGGATGTCATTTTTATTTATTTTTGAACAACCCAAGTTCAAATTGGAACCCCAAATTATTCTTCCGACAACACCTTGGAAAATTCACAGAAATCACATTTGTACTTTCAAGCAATTCACACATTTAGCTGATTTTCCTTGTGAGCTTGAAACAGGCCCATGAACTCAGTCTATTCACTTCATTCATGCCTATTACAAATTGTGTGACTTCAGCATTTAGTTACAAAAGATTTAGTATGACATTTCTGTACTAAATGTCCTTAGTCTTTGATCAAACAGAACAAAAACACTGGTCCAACTCAGAAAATGAAGCGTTGTAAAAAATTTCTGTGCTGCAGGAAGCATGTTACACACACAGTCAGTGCCCAAGGTGACAAGGTAAATTCACGTTAATCTTACATGTTCTTTTTCCTTACAGTTTGAATTACAGCCAGTTCAAACAATGTATCAAGGATGAATATATGAGTGTGTTCATGGAAATAGATCCCACTTCTTGACCTTCACACTTTCAGATGAATAATTTTATGAAGCCTGTAGCTAGGCAATGTGGCAGGGTGCATTTATTGTTCTTTCTGATTGATCAAGAATTCTGAAAAAACAAAGAGTTTCTCATCACACAGAGCAAGGCTTATACTGATATGGTTGGTCAGACACGTTTTATGCAAAGGTTTCTTCTTGTACATGTTCAAGCCTCCTTCATGTACATTGAAGCAGAGCTTAAGGCCTAGTGCAGATATATAGTCTTCCTTTTGGAAAGAAGGAAAATCTCCCAGTATTAAATCACAATCCAATTGGATTACTATTGCTGGCAAGTATTGTAACAAACAGTATGTGTTAGATGAGGTATGCCATGAATTTATCTCCCATCTTCATCTTCAGAATATCATTTCCATTTCTGATTTGTTTTAACCAAAATTTATGTTGTTCCACCTTGTTGGAAGAAATGTCTATCTGGGTTCAGTTCCAAGCAGGAAGAAAGACATTTTTTTAAAAAAAAAACAAGTTTTATTTTTCAAGACAAACAATACATAAATACACATAAACACAAAACATAAAAATATAAAAAATCTCTTTTCTGAAAGTTGTTTAATCCCGGGTTAAAACTCTTGGTACAGACACAAATTCAATTTCATATTCATTTTACATACCATTTCATATCTTCTTAACATTTTCAATTTTCTATATAACTTCTCTCCTTTAAATTTTCTCAATTTTATTTTATTTTATTTTTTTATCTCCTCTCAATTCATATCGTAATATTTATTATTCTTTGTCTGTTCTATTCCAGCCAATCATTTATTTTTCTTCTTTAAAAAAAAGAAGAAGTACTTCTCCTATACACTATATGGAGTATGATGCCTTTATCTTTTTCCCCTATATTTATAGTACTTAATATAAAATACATAACATACATTGGGATTCTGTCTGGTACATTCTAAAATTATACTATATTATCAAAAATAATACAAATCTATTCATTAGTATTGATATTCATTCATATCTTAGATGTTTAACTCATTACTTTTCAATTAAATCACATGCTTTTATGAGAGCCCTATTTTTCAAAATTATCCCCCAATCACATATTATAGCTCAATATTTCATTGAAATGTTCCTCCTTCTTCTACTTCAAATCTCATTTCACAAAGGGTTTGCTAATATACCATCTTCTAATTATTAATATTAACAATCATTTATATCTTAAACATTTTATCCATTTCAATTGAATATCATGCCTTTGTGGGAACACTTATGCTTTCCATGATTATTACCCCCCCACACATCACAATCTTGAATCATATTTCATTACAGTACTCCCTTTTTCTTAACAAAAATTTCACTTGTTTATGTTAAATATTTTATCACATTTTAAACTACATATTATTTCTAATTTTCTATAATTACTTCTAAATACAGATATAAAAATGCAATCTTATGTACCTTTCTAGAATCCCATTAACAATAAGACTTATCCATTATCTCTGAAAAACTTTTGCTTCTTAATATCTTGCTCCCCACCATTAAGGCTTCTCATCCCTTCCTTTCTCCCTTGCTTCTTCTTCTCCTTGTCCTCTTTAACCCCTTGTCTCCCCACCTCCCTTTTATTCTGCTTTCCCCCTTTCTGTTGTTTCTTAACATAATATCCCTTTTTCACCTTATTCTTCTCTTTTTGGGCTGTTTTTCCAGATCTTAAAGACCTCCGCTTTTTCCCTTCTCCAATCAAAGTCCTTTTCTCATCAAAGATGGCTTCTTCTTCTTCTTTGTCCCCATTATCCTCATTCTGCTTCACATAAATATAAACCGCCATTTCTAAGTATTGGAAAATAGTGCCAAGTCCATCTTCCCCTCCTTGTTTTTCTCTTTCAAATTTTTGATATATAAGTTCCAATTCATCCATAGATGATGCCATTGTGTAGAGAAAAGTTTTTCCAAACAACCACCCAGATGATTTAATCAGAAGTAATTTCCAAAGGTTCCAAAATCACCAAACAATCCAAACAGACTGTTTCTTTTAGATACCTTCTTCTTCTTGACTTTCTCTTTCTGGGATTAAAGTAATCACAAATCCTTTTCAAATATATTTTTGGAAGTTTTTAAACTCTTTGCAATTCTAGGCAATCTTCTCCTTATTTTCAAATTTTGCTCAGATTTTTTTTTCACTCTCCCTTCCCACTCACAGCCAAAAAGATTTTTTTTCCCGCTGTCACTTTAGGAAGGAGAGTCGAACAAAAAAAAAAACTTTTCCCTTTAAGGTATTCGCAGCTTGTAACTCTCGCAAGGAACAATAGATACTTAACAGCTTTCAAGGTTCCAAGTCACTTTCTCCCGTCTTGTCCCAGTTAGAAGCAACTTTCACTTTTCTTTCAGCTTTCTCCCTCCTGCACTTGCTTACCCGGCTGCAGCTTTCTTCATGGCGGCCATTGCTGACCGCCGTTCCTCCGCCTCGGGAAAAGGGAGTTTAGCCGGCTGGAGAGGGGGTTTGCGGCACCCCAAACCCCTTGCCAGATCCCCCCTATCTTCCGCTGCCTCTACAGGGCAGCTGTATCCCCCAGATCCAAATAGATCGGGGGAACCTTGGCGGTGAACGCAGCAGGGATTGCACAGTGGCAAATCCCTGCCGCCGCCGAAGGCTAGCAAACCGGAAGTCCCGCAGGAAGAAAGACATTGAAAACATGGTAATTGCTTGGAAAGATGGTTTTAATGGTGGACAGGACCACATGGGTCCTGGGCAAAAAAAGCACCTGGGTGAGAGAGGGAGAGAGATTTATAACCTCTGTGGGCTTTGAACTTGCTTCCTGTTCCTGTGGCAAGAAATGTATCTTGATTGGTTGTCAGACTCCCATGGGGCCATGCAGGGGTAGCTTGGTTGAATCTTGCTGGGTGATGTAATTTTCCCAAGTGTCATGTGATGAGATGGGTAGAGGGCTAAACCTATCATATCCTGGGCGCCGTGTCTTAATCCCATCACCCTGGAGCTGAAGGGGAAATAGGAAGCTGCTTTGTCTTTAAAAACATGTTTCTACTTTTGTCATCCAGGGAAATATAATATTCTGCCTTTTTAATATGTCCTAGAATATTTCATTCTTCTAAGAGAGGGGTGAATTGGCTTGATTATTATCAGAGTTCAGGAATTTTTTTCCACGATTAGAATATCTATTTTAAAGTGAAGCTCAAAGGTTTCAGACCTAGTTTCCTTTAAAACAAATTCTTCATTTGGGCTATCAGCCAGCTCTGATAATTCCAAATGATAGAGAAGAGAAAGGCAATCTATATTTTTTTTTTTTTTACAAGAGAGGAAGTCCTGTATCCCCACTCTTTAAACCAGGGGTGTCAAACTCGCGTCATCACAGCGTCATCACATGACATATCAGGACTTTTTCCCCCTTCGCTATATGGGGGGGGCAGCATGTGACTCGCATGCAAGCCATGAGTTTGACACCCCTGCTTTAAACCATTCTTGAGGAAAAGGTGTTGTATCATCTGAATTTAATATTTGCTTTCTCCTTTAAGTCAAGCAGCATTCCTCAAAGACACAAAAACCCTTACTGCTATCTTCTTTTTTCTTTTTTTTTTTACAAATTTCCAGTGAACACCATTTGGATACTTTAATAACTTTTACATAGAACGAAGCCACTGTATAAAATATTATCAAGCAGTTCCACATTGCTGACATAATATAAGGAGTCTTAAACCTTTCACAAAAATAAATATTTACCATTAGCTATGAATTGTACAAATTCCTCAACTATTCAAGAAAGCTCATTAGATAAGCTAATGGTTTAGCTAATTACTATAGGTTATTGTTGTACGCCACCCAAAGTCACCAGTGTTTGAGTTAGGCAGCCATATAAATTTGTTTAATAGACAAACAAACAAGCAAGAAAAACAGGCAAAACACTATCTGCACGCTAAATAATGAAATTTTGTCAGATTTTTAACTGTTCATTCAATATGCATTTTATGGTTAATTTTAACCTGTGATGTTTATTTTTTATATCCTCTTTTTAAAGAAAATCTGTCAATCAACCTGAGCACTTCTCAAAACCAGAACAGTGGAATATGGATGAAATAAAGCCATACACTTATCTGAGGAGAATTCTCCTTAAATGTAAATGGGACATACTTCTGAGGAAACACTGATTTTGTGCAGAGGTGCTGTGTAATAATTGCCTTACTTATATTAAGTTATTTTTTCAAAATTTCAGTGCACTTAATAACAATGGTCTTTCAAGAATATGATTTTGTTGTCAACCGATTCATTTTCAAAAACAGGAACAGCATCTCAGTGGGAGTTTTTAAACTAATGAAACTTATCACTCTTCAGGTCTCCCAGTGTCTTGCAAAGACTGATTATTTCCCAGAGCTTCGATAGGTGACTCGTATATTTCTTATGGGAAAGTTTATAATGCCATTATTTAACCAAAAAATCAATGTTGATTAATAAAAGTAATTTCACAAAGCTGTACTGCAGAATATTCAGCTTCAAATTCATTTCCCGTGCTTAATTATCTGGGAATAGCTGAGTGGTGATACAGTAATAGAAAAACTTTCTTATGTAAGAAATGGACAGAGGTTAATTCTTCTATGTCAGTGATTTTCAATCAGGGTGCCATGGCAACTTGAGATGCAATAGAGATTGCTCAGAGGTGCCACAAAATTATTACTTTCAACTAAACTCTTCCAACTAGGTCATTGCATACACTCACACATACATTTTTCTACATGTATAGAAATGCAGCTTTGTTTGAGGGCAGGACAGATATATGCTATTGTGGAAAGTACATGTTTTTCAATGTTCAGAGGTGAGTTTGCTGACAAGCTGGGACTAAACATGTTTAGAAACCGCCCTTTGTATAAGATAAAGTCATCTGCCAATCAACCTAGAACAGGGATAGAGTTGATTGGTAGCTTCATCAGTCAGTTGGGAGGAAGGAAATTCTTCTTATGAATATCAGAAAAGCATCTGGAGGTGCACATTGTGACTAAACATGACAAGGAATAATTTTATCATTAAGAAGAGAAAATATGAAGTTCACAGTGGAAAGGACCAAGCAACCAATGAAGGTGAAAATAGAAATGAAAAGTGTTGGCCGACAATTTAAAAAAACCTAGGGTGTCTATAAAAACAATTGTTTCTATTTTGACAGTTACACAGCAGTAGAATTCATTGAATATGGTGAATTTAATTCTACCTTACTATGTATTATTTGTGTCAATAAATTAGCCAATGAAACAATAGTACACAGTAAGCTAAAGACAAATTTCTCAATAAAACATAGTTATCTTGTTGGCAAACCTCTACTCTATTTTGAGAGACTTCAAAATTCTATAAAAATAGCTTGAACTTTGCCAAAATGGGGTGAAAGATAAAGCTTAAGCCAGTCATATAGCAGTAGAATTGCTAGTTATAAACTGCCATTGAAGAGGCATTGATTTTTCCCACTTAGAGTGCTAAAATTAAGACAAATTTGAGAATTAAGCAGAACAAGAAGTCAACATTTCCATTCGTTCATCAATATCCATTCATTACACTGATGACTGTAAAAAATAAAAAGATATTTTATGTTGTAAAAGAACCTGAGCAAACCATGGACCAAGATATTTGTACTACTTTATCTATATATAATTTGTTGGCATGTCCTGCAAATTCTTGTGTCAGAATTTGTACACATGGTGCATCTTCAATTGGTTCAGCCAATAAAATGATTTGTGTCGTTAATGAAAAATGTCAACATTAATACTATAGCATTGCAGTTACTTCTGCCTCATGAAGCATGCAAAAACGATCAGTGATGAGTTTACAGCTGAAATTTTAGACCTAGACAACCTAGAACTACGCCCCCTTCAGTTCAATCTAAGTATAGTACATAAAATTATATATTGCAATGTCCTACCTGTCAATAAATACTTTAGCTTCAACCACAACAATACAAGAGCACACAACAGATACAAACTCAGGTAAACCACACCAAACTTGATTGCAGAAAATACAACTTCAGCAACATAGTGGTCAATGTCTGGAATATTCTACCTGGCTCTGTAGTTTCTTCCCCAAACCCCAAAAACCTTAGACTGTCTACTATTGACCTCACCCCTTTCCTAAGAGGTCTGTAGGGGGCATGCATAAGCGACTACCATCCCTGTTTCTTTCTTTTTCTTTTTGTTATTTATATCCATTTCATGTATTCATAACCATGTTTATACTTATACCTGTTATTTAATAATCACTTGACAAAATAAAATAAAATAAAATAAAATAAAATAAAATAAAATAAAATAAAATAAAATAAAATAAAATAAAATAAAATAAATAGATAGATAGATAGATAGATAGATAGATAGATAGATAGATAGATAGATAGATAGATAATAGGTAGATAGGTAGATATTATATGCAGGTTTTGGCATGTTCAGGTCTTTTCCTATGTATGATTTAGAGTATCTTGGCAATGTTTCAATGAGGTCCCACTCGTCATCTTCAGGCTGGTGCTTTCAGCTTCATGCTTGTGCAAGCAAAGCATGATCAAAGCTGCCATCTCCCTATATATACTGGTGGGGAGGTTGGCTGTGTTGTCATTTCTTGATTGGTTGATGGGGTTGATGTTTGCAGATTGGCTGGCTTTTTCTTAAGAACATGTGTGGCTGAGGTATTGGCTGTGTGTCTATCAGACTCCTGTGTTGTAACGACCTGGGTGATGGGCTGTGTGATGACCTTCTGAGTTCTATTGTTTTGACATCCTGGGTCTTGTGCTGTCATCTCCTGGGTTGTCATGACCTGGGTAATGGGCTGTGAGATGACTTTCTGAGTTCTATTGTTGTGACATGTGGGTCTTGTGCTGTAATCTCCTGGGTCGTTGGCTGTGTTGTAACATCCTTAGGTTTTGTGGTGTAACTTCCTGAGTTACGTGATGTGATATCCTGAGCGGGTGGCTGTAATGTGACATTCTGGGTTTTGGTAGATATTATATATGTATATATCCTGTAAGACTTGCCCATAGAAAGAAAAGCATGATCAATTAGTTTCCTGGAATAGAAAGTGGAGGGGGTAGCTTAGTAGCCTGGTCTCCCAATTGAATCCTTTGCAAGCTACTGCCAAAATAGCTCAGTCTAGTCAAGGTATCCTTAAACCAATTTAAAATTAAGCCAGCACCAGCACAGGCCAGAAGGACGTAAGAGTACAGTTCCTATATGCGCAAGTTAGAGTAGGAAAACTAAGATTAAAATTATTTAGGTGGAAGGAATATTAGTTGTTTTCCAAAGAATTTTGGATGGGCAGAGGTCTGATTTAGTCCCACCATTAAAAAAAAAAAGGTATGTGATTTTTTTTTTAAATGGTGGGACTAAATGACCACAGGCTTTCTTCTGAGTAAATATGCTAGATGAAGTACCTGCTGCTTATGAAGAGGCTAAACAAATGTGTTTTGATTTTTGCAGCATCCTTGACACAGCATAACATATTTTTTTTCTACATAAAGAGATGGGAAAGTGGTAGGAAATGTTAGTGAGATAAAGTGCAGCAGTTCATTAAATGTCCTTGAATATTGGAGACAAAGAGAAAGCATGGGAGATGGCCAGAATTAAAAATGATGCTGAAGCAACAAAGCAGTGGTTATGTATAAAGAAGATAATCTACCTTCTCTCTGTGTTCTTTTTTGTTGCTCATGCTTATTATCTAATAGAATTCCTTTTACAATGTATACAACAAAGCCTTCTACGTTTTGTTCTTGGAAGCCTCTTTATTCCTTTTCTCACCTGACTAACAATATTTTCTTATCACTTCTCAATTGTTATAAAGTTGCCTTTTCATTCACTGAAAGAAGATGCATTCATTTATTTATTGATATCCTGCCTTTATCACGTTATAGGTAACCCGAATAATGGACGTGTCTAATACTCCTTCCTCTTCCCTGCAACGCCACCCTGTCAGGTGGGTTTGAGCATAAAGAGAGTGACTGGCCCAATGTTGCCCAACTGTCTTTCATGCTTAAGACAGGACTAGAACTAAAACTCACAGCCTCCTGGTTTCTGGTCTTGTGCAGCAACCTCTAGATCACACATATCTCACACTTGATTTTTTTTTTTTCCTAGGGAAAATTGCATTTTGGTGGCAGTAGACATTTATTTTATTTTGATTATATTCACATACTATTCTGCAGCACTCATATAAACATTTTACCTAAATTGGAATGCAATTAACTTTATACATTCAGAATAATCACTCTCAAAAGGTTATAAACATACAAAACCAAGAATAAGGTAATAAAACCAATATTTTCCCAAACCCATAAAATTCATAATCCTTAGCTCAAAAGGATAAAATTTTAGCTAAAAAAAGGAACACAGTTTTTTTATTAAAAAAAAAAACTCCCTAAGCTTTATTTTTTTAATATGCTGAATGAAGTAGAAAAATATCATGCATCTTCCAATTTCTTACTTTTGTTCTCTTTCTGGGGCACAAATACACTTCTGTCTATACTCCAGAACATCTGATAGCTTAGATATTTCACAGCTAAGTAAGGCAGAATAAAGTGATACCTAAATGATCATTTGAGCTGGACTGAGCAGGGGGGTGGACTAAAAGACCTCCAAGGTTCCTTCCAGCTCTATTCTGATTGATTGGATTTTCTGGATTTCTGAGTTCAGGAAATGTATCATTTATTTTTTTAAAAAAATCAGCAGTCTTTATGCAACAACAACATCAATACATTATCAGTTTTTCTTTTACCCATCTATCTCTACAATATTAGAGAGAGGAGAAGAAACAATTACCCTTTTTAACAGGAGACTGAGATTAACCTGTGTGTAATGTTTCTTCAAACTCAGAAGCTTGTAACAGAAGAGAGCAATGAAGCTAGGGATTAGCTCCCCCAAGAGGTATAAACCTGTAGGTACATTGAAAGACAATATTATTTGCTGATATTTATCCTTAGGCAAGAGTCATTATATTGATGTGATTTTGGTATTGGTAGGGAAAATCAAAAGATTCCTTGTACAAATGGCCAGGACCATAACACATTCAATTATTAGACAACATGGTATCAGTATCTGGAGAAGGATTTCAAACTCAAAGAACGCAAACTGATTTTCTTTGACAAATACTAGGTTAATGGCTTGCTTAGGCATATTTCAAAGTACTTTGGACACCTGTGAATATATGCACAGAATATATAGGCATCAACTGTTAAGGTATTTCTTTACATTTCTGATGTGCAACATTATAAACTTTTTGAGTGAATTGTTTCTCAGGTATTCTTTGGTGCACCTATCATTAAAATACTCAATGTGACAAACCATTGTCACAGCTAATTGCAACCTTGTCAAATAGTGAGAGTGATAATTCTGCAGTTGAAAATTTCATAAGCTGAAAAAAACTAATTACCTATTGAATGGTTTCATATGTAACCTTTAGGGGAGAAAAATATCCATCTGTTGGTATTCTGATGGCCACACTACATTGTGAAGTATTTGATGTTGGGCACTATCTATAAAATGAAAAACAAATGTAACAAACAATAGTGATGGGGGGGGCTGATGATTGATGTTGTTGTTCAAACTTTCCCCCCCTTTTTGCTTGGTATCAAGAAAGCCAGCCTTTCTCAGCATCGAGCTCTCAAATATTCAACATATATCTTCCTAACTGTTGTAAAGATATAGATAGTGAATATATAGGGATTAATATGTATAATTTAGATTTGCTATATAATGGTTTTTACTGATTTTATTAAAACTGTAAAACCAATTGTCTGTAAGTGGTAAGTTTGGTTAGAATTTCCAAATAATATAGTGAAAATCTTTTGACAGATCCTTAACAATCCCAAAACATATGAAAGTCAGACAGAAGCTCTACTGTACATTTACTTAGGAAATTTATGTAATAAAACCAATACATTTTATGTGAATATAGTTTTGATAGTTGCTTGCTATGTACAAGAAAAGTGGTATGTAATGGAAGCTTGAAGGAGGCATGAGAATAAATGGAATGCTTTGTGAATTTAATACTGAGTTTAATACTGAGCAGTACGATCTGCCTGTGGTTACTCAATGCATAAAATATATAAGAAATTATTGCAGTGATACTAGAAATTTGGGAGATTTATGTATATGTTTTGAAATATGTGTTCATGATGCTCTGTAGTTGGTGGAAAACTAGATATCAAGGAATATGGCTAAAAATATTGTACTGACATCCAAGATAATTGTGCTTGAAAGGAGAAATGGATTAACAAATGCAGGTATACATAAAGAATGAAAAATTGCTGGCGTACATAAATTTGTACACAATAATAAACTAAAGCCGAAGGTGAGAAAATGGTTGGAGAAATGTTAAGATGTTTAAATACTGTTAGTAGTAGTGTATGGTTTATTTTGAGGAAAGAATGTTTGTCAGAAGTTAAAATAGTGTACATCTGCCACTTCGTTATATGAAATTGTTATATGAAATTGAGAGTTAAGCATGTCAGAAGAAGTCTAAAAGTAAGCTTAATGCAGTGGCAAGAGGGAAGAGGCTCTTTTAAGGACTTCTTGTTAGATGATGATACACTAACACGCCTTTTGTTTATCTGTCCCCAGTCAGCTGTAAAAATAAAAGTTGTGGACAGACTTTGAAGACAGCTGGTAAGCTGAAAATGTTATCAAATTGCTTCTGCTGCTTCTCGTATTTATGGAAGATTATTATGTTTTGAAAACCTGAAAAGCTGGCTCCCCCAATCCATCCCAGCCTTGCTTTTGAGATGGATTATCACAGAGTTGGTGGAAAATAATTCATTTCTTATCACCAGACAGGAACTCCAGGCTCATACCCCAGTTCCGATGGAAGAGAGCTTTGCTTATAAACAGAAATTCCATCTGATATTATTCTTCATGAGATAAGCAGTTTGGAGATTCTTCTTATCTTACAGTCAATAAAGAAATTTCTCTAAATATATTGATTGTGTGATATAATTCTCTATTATTGAGGATTAACCCATTGTTCAGAAATGAATCCTAAAAGTAAAACAAGTTCTATCATTTTAATATTTTTTCTTTAAAATCTTCTATTAGATCTAATTTTTCTTTCTTATTTTCTTTCTTTTTCTCTTTCTTTCTTTTTCTTTTTTCTTTTTCTTTTCCTTTTTCTTTCTTTCTTTCTTTCCATTCAGTTTCTGGTTATGTTTTTTAGGATTTTTTTCTTTTATTTTTCTCTATGGATCCTTATCATTTTTTTAAAAAGGTTTAATATATGGTTTGTATTTTTTTTCCTTCTACCATATTGTGTTTGTGAGTTAAATGTTTTTAAAGCACATTTTCTTCCATTAAGTTGTGATGTTCTTACCTAGTAGTTCTATATACCACAAATCAATACCTACATTTTAAAAAATGTTAATTATAATAATTTTAAAGGCTAATAAATTTTTATAAAAGAAATAGGCTGTTTGAGAAGTTTGTGTGTAAAACAAGAAGAGATGGGGTGATGTATATATTCAGTATTCAGACCTCCTTCACTATCTGCAGCCTGATTCTACAGTTACTGAAATTCATTTTTTCCTCATTAATCTACACTCAGTTCCCATAATGACAAAGTAAAAACAGAATTTCAGAAATGTCTGTAAATTTATTCAAAAGAAAAAACTGAAATTTGACATTGGCAGAAGCATTCAGACTCTTTCCTCAGTACTTTGATGAAGCACCTTTGGCAGCAATTACAGCCTCAAGTGTTTCAGGGTATGACATGACAAGGTTTGCACACCTGGATCAGGGAATTTTCTCCCATTCTTCCATGCAAATCCTCTCCAGCTCAGTCAGGTTGAATGGCAACTGTCAGTGGACAGTCATTTTCAGTTCCCTCCAGAGATGTTCAGTAAGGTTCAAGTCAGTGGTGGGATTCAAATTTTTTTACTATGGGTTCTGTGGGCATGGCTTGGTGGGCGTGGCAGGGGAAGGATACTGTAAAATCTCCAGTCAGAGGTGGTATTTGCCGGTTCTCCGAACTACTCAAAATTTCTGCTACCGGTTCTCCAGAACTGGTCAGAACTTGCTGAATACCACCTCTGGTTCAAATGAGGGCTCTGGCTGGGTCACTTTAGCACATTCACAGAGTTGACCCTAAACCATTCCTGTGTTGTCTTGGCTGTGTGCTTAGGATTGGTATCATGTTGGACAGTAAACCTTCGGTCCAGTCTGAGGTCCTAAGTGCTGTGGAACAAGTTTGTATTGAGGAGATCCCTGTATTTTGCTCCAATCAGCTTTCCCTCAACCCTATTGGATATTGGACAGGTGATGAAAGGTGACTGGTTTCTTCCAGATATAATGTTTAAAATTGAGCCCAAACAGTTCAATCTTGGTTTCATCTGGCCAGAGAATCATGTTCCTCACAGACTTGAGTCCTTCAGGTGCATTTTTGCAAACTCTATCAGAGGCTTCCATCTAGCTACTCTGCCATAAAGCCCAGATCAGTGGAGGGCTACAGTGATGGGACTTTGTCCCATCTCAACACAGGTTCTCTGGAGCTCAGTCAGAGTGACATTGGGTTCTTGGTTATTTCTCTTACTAAGGCCCTTCTACCCTGATTGCTCAGTTGACTGGGAGACCTGCTCTTGGAAGAGTCTAGTTGTACCAAATTTCTTCCATTTGAGAATTATGAAGGTCACTATGCTCTCAGGAACCTTCAGTGCAGGAGAAATTTTATTGTAGCCTTCTCCAGATATGTGCCTTGCAATAATCCTATCTCTGAGCTATGCAGGCAGTTCCTTTGACTTCATGGCTTTTGCTCTGTGACAGTATGCATTGTCAGATGTGGCACCTTCTATAAAGAGGTATGTGCCTTTCCAAATAATGCCCAATCAATTTAATTTGTGTCACATCATGAAATGGGACAACTACAGAGGCCAGTGTTGCTCAGCTTCAGCAACTTTAAACCATGAAGTCCACACATTTTAAAGGTGCTTAGATTGAGAAACACTCAAATACTGTAGACCACACCAGCTTCTAGAAAATGCTAGGATAAATACTATTCTGCTCCTCTCATTTTGTTTTGTAGCAACATTATTTTGAGTGAAAGGCCATTTCTTTTCTAAGAGTTGTAACTCTAGGAGAAAATACCATATTCAAAATGTCACAGTTAACTAAAAAAAAATGATCTATGGAAATCCACTCAGCTTTTTTGTGAAATTTAATTCCAACCTTTCATGCAACAGACTCTATCAATGTTGCAACATTCTTTTTAGGTAATTTTGAACTTTTTCTCCTATCCCTCCTCTTCCTCTATCTTGTTCTTTGGAAACTCATAAATCAGCACCATCTAATTCATTAGAATGTGTGTCTTCTTTCTAACTAAATTACCCTTGCTTTGCATGATTTTTATCTCTCCTCTGATTATTATAAATGACTTGTTAATCATGTTTCCTTGAACAGAAAAAAATGTATTTGTCAAACTGTGAAAATATCAATATTGATAAATCCATTGATATAAATGGACAAAATTGCATGCAGAGGTTTCTTACCAGCTTTAAGCATGCTAATTGTGTAGTAATATAGAATATGGACTAAAATATCACCAGTGACTGAATTATCTATCTCTATCATTAATATAGCAACAATTAATAAGATAATCTGAAATTCTTGAACTCGTAGATTCTGAAACTGGAAAATGTTAAGACTGAAATTGAAACCACTTCTCTTAAATGGACCACTATCTCAGCTGTTCTTTATCTGTTCTTTGTTTCTGTCTTGCAAATTTTGCATTTAATATCTTTCTTCTCTGAAACAATGAAATATAATTTTACCCAAGAATAAAATGAAAACTAGGAACTTACTGGTTAGCAAAAGGAAGACATAAGTATCAAATAAAATGCACACAAACACAGAGTATAAATAAAAATGCTGCAGGAACTTGCTTTCCAGTTAGGTAGAATTTTGCAGCATTATAGTTTTTTGCTTCTTACTCTCAATTATGGAGATACTAAGATAAAACCCCATCTTTATGTCCTAGCTAATTATTGCATATGATGACATGTAATTATAATGCCTCAGCAATGTTTGCTGCTACTTTAATAAAAATAAAATAAAAACAATTTGTCATCCTGAGATGGAGAAATGGAAAATATAACATATAATACAGCAATATAATTGAATTATATTGTTGTATTATATGAATTACAAATTGAATCAACTCACTAGTCATGACTGATTTGATGGTTTCCAGTTCATGGCTCCAGATTTGCACTCATTTGCAATTATCCTAGAAGATCAGATGCTATTTTCTTGATGCAGTAACTTACAACATTATAGGATTTTAGGACTCACATTATATGGTTAATATTCATGTATCATGTGCTACTACAAGTCAGATGTGCAATCATCCCTTAAGGATTTTTTTTCTAAATATGTTATACAAATTCCTACAAGCCTCTTGTCATTGCCCTATCCTTCTAGGGTTCTTCAGACAAATAGCTCTTATCATTCCTAGTTAGAATGATTCAGTTTTATTGCAAATTATGGGAGATGCATTGCAATCAATTTGAAAAGTGCTAGGTACGATAACATGTTTCTAAAGTGAGGTGCTCATTACAAGTTTATGGAGACCGGGGTTATTGAGAACTGTTGGATCATACATATACATGCATGTGAATGATTGCTTATGAATACAAAATGAAAATCATTTCACTTCAATCTTACATTTAACATTCTTTATTGTTTTGGTGATAGATCATAGGAAATTAGAATTAAAAACCAAGATGACTTCTTCTTTCCCAGGACCTGGTGACATAGTGGTTATAATACAGTAGTGAGGCTAACTCCACCCAAGGTCTAAAGTTCTATCCTGACAGGCTCAGGTTGACTCAACCTTCCATCCTTCTGCAGTAAAATTAGACTCAGTAAACCACTCAGAGAGTGCTGTAAAGAGAGTGCTGTAAAAAACTATGGAGTGATATATAAGTCTAAGTGCCATTACCATTGCTATTGCTATTCTTGCATTCTACTCTTGGCAATTCTGCCGTGGCAATTTCTGCATTCACCCAAGGGAAATTTGGAGTTAAGGCAGTAAGGAAAGATCTACCTACTGATGTTCTTCCCATTGACTCCTGAATACCACTGCATGCAATCTAGAGTTTTTGAAGAGACCAGAGTCACCACCATTAACCATTAAACTCTGTCTCTGTGTGTGTCTGTCTGTCTGTCTGTCTGTCTGTGTCTGTGTGTTTCTGCTCAAAAAATGTTGTTTTTCCTTTTTACATTACCAAGCTCAAAATAATATAGATACATTATGGACTGGATTTCTAGACCTTCATGACCTGAATGTTGGAAAAACTGTGTGTTATTGTCTCAGCCCAGTTTTAAACATAGATTATTCCTGGTCTAGATGTTGATTCAAAACTTTTAGTTACCTCAGTTTCAGAATGTCAACTGCGACATGACTCATTTTTATCTGTAGATAGCAATAGCATTTAGCAATAGCACTTAACTTATATACTGCTTCATTGTGCTTTACAGCCCTCTCTAAGCAGTTTACAAAGTCAGCATATTGCCCCCCAACAATCTGGGTCCTCATTTTACCAATCTGGGAAGGATAGAGGGCTGACTCAACCTTGAGTCGGTGAGAATTGAATTGCTGGCAATCAGTAGAATTAGCCCGCAATACTGCATTCTAACCACTGCACCACCGCGGCTCTTTTAATATTCAAATGAAGCATAGAAAATAGTGAAAATAGTGAAAAACCCAATGGTTGTTGAATGGTTTGCATTCAACATTATGCAATTTTCTATCTCACAGTAATTCTCTCCCCAAACAGAATTCTGGCTGTGCTGTAACTTACTTTCAATAGCATTCAATGACAAAATGATTGTCTAAATTTCTGAGTAAGAAGTCTGTTAATTGGAATGGGTCATGTTAGGGAGCTCATATAAAATACAATTTCTTTTGTTTCAAAGTTTTTTTAAATTATTCTTCTACCGCAATAGAAGGTAAACTGATGAGTTACTTGTTCTGTTGTTAAACATATTAATTTTTCACTACTCTTCTTTTAAAAGAGTATTAGTTGGAAATACGTGGAAGAGGCCTTCAACCTGTAGTGGATAGACAATGGTTAAAATTATCATAATGAACTAAGATTACAAGAACACAACAATATGTTTCATAAGAGTAGTCAATTAAACTTGCCTAAATTCTCATATGTGCAAGGAGTGTGCAATGGGTCTTCTATTGCCCAGGAAGTACATCTGACTACCCTGTCTTGGAACAGCAGTCTTGGAGGGCTGAGAGTCACCCAGATGGCTTTGTGCCTAATACAAGACTACAACTCACATTCTTCCAGTTTTAGCTCAGGCACAAAGCCTTCTTTAAAACAACCTGAGCCTTATAAATATACAATTAAATAATACAATAGTTAAATTGCAACATCATTGTAATATGTTTGTAAGAATATAGGTTCTCCCTGCTGAGATCCTCGAATCTAATAAAACCACAGAATAGCATCTTCTACATTTTTGAGAAGCAGATACTGTAGCGGAAGCACCACTTTGCTCTTGTGTATCACACAGTTACTAGCACTCCAGAGTAAATTGCACAAAATCCTGCTTGGAAATGTTTCGGAAGATGGTATTGTAGAAAAAAAAAAAAACATAAATAAACCAAGCAAGCAACACTGAGGAAAAAATACGAAAAACATTGGACACATCGTAGATAAATTGTGGTATTCAGGTTTTCTTGAACACTTGTATCTCGGACTTCAACACTTCAGGTTACCCTGAAATACAAAGTCACATTTATTTAACAAGTGGTCCTGAAGAACACAACAGCTATGGAACCATCATTGTGCATTTATAACTGTGGATAAGAGAGGTCAATTTCAGAGGCTGTCAGCCAAGAATATATTACTTCCAGTAAGCTTATTTAACATTAAAAAGGAAAATGAGGGAGGAAAATAACTGTGAAGGAAATTTAATGTAGCCCTTTAGGATTGGTAAAGTCCTCCTGAGTGTAGTACTGCAGCAGCATAAAAAATGAACATGCCGGGAACATACCTTTGGTTTCTTGTTCTGAATTCTCAATGCATTTTTATGGCAATGGAAGGAGAGAGAAAACAATTTAAGGAATATAGACTTATAACAAGGAATGAGTTTAATAAATAAATATGATATAAAGTGTTACGAACTAAGCAAACTCATTCATCAATAACCCTACTAACTTTACTTCAGCAGCAGGCTCGTAATCCTGCACTTCTGATTGGCCCGCGGATAAGCGAATCGTGATTGGCCGCCTCTGGCTGACCTGATTGGCTGACAGCAGGCCGTCTCTGATTGGACGCTTTTAGAGCGGTTAATTCAGTTTCATTGGTTGTTGTGACAGCAGCCAGTTCTATAAAAGAGCTGCTGCTGCCCAAGTATGCTGTTCTGTTCTGAAGTCACTATTAAAGAGTTGAGTCACTATCAGATGCCTCGTCTCCGTTATTGCGCCCACTCCTCCAGATCTAACATAAAGGAACAGCAAAAATAGGTAACAAGCATACTTCAACGAAAAAAACTTGGCAACTTTCCTTCCAAACATTCATATCTAGGCATGTCATGCCAGTCTTCAGCTGTAAGAAAATAAGGAGCAAGATGTAAAGTGAAAAACTAGATTTTTTTTTCCTGATTTGCAAATAAATTACATGTTTTAGGGCTTTTAGAATAGCAACCTATCCTATGATAAATTGAAATGCTTCAAGGGAACTTCTGCCACTGCTACTTACTGGAATACCAATAATAGCACTGATGATGTTACTGAGTTTGGGAAATGAAACATCTGCAAGAAAACAAGCAATATCAGAGAGCACCAAGGACCCTTTCATTTCAACCCTGAGCTACCAATATTCTGCTTTATTGAAAATGCTAATAATGTTTTTTACATCTGAGTTATGTAATCAAAGCTGCAGAACTACAACCATAAAAAGCAAAATAGAATGAGTATTAAGTTCTAGATCCTCAAGTCTCTTTTGGAGACATCTGGACAGTTTAATTTTTTTTCAGTCTTCTGCTTGGATAGTACATGAAGTAAACAGGACATCTTGCTTTGGAAAATTTAATTGTTCAAAATAGAAACACGTTCATCAAAGAATTAAAAATATAAGGCAGGTGATTGGCATGAATTCATATTCAATACACTACAAATGTTCCTTTTGTATCAATTGTGAGGTTAGTGTCCATGGTTCACCAGTATGTGTTAGAGCAATCAGTGTGGGTGATTGAAAACATTTCTCTTCATTATGCTTTTTTTTTTTTTTTTGTAAATTTTATTTGAGTTTTCACAAAGAGAAAAAAAATACAAATAAAACATCTTTTTTTGAAAGCAGCATAATCCCGGGTTACATTTCTTCGTACAGACACAAATTCAGGCTCATTTTTATATTCTATTCCATATCTTATTACTATTTTACATTTTCTGCATAGCTTCTCCCCTCTTTTAATTTTCTCAATTTTATTTTAATTATCTCATCTCAATTCAAATCATTGTATTTATATTTTTTGTCTGTCCTGTTTCAATTATCTATTATCTTTTCTCATTAAACAAAATTTCTCCTGTAGTTAATGATTGGGGTATGACGCCTTTATATCTTTTCCCTAAAGTTGTAACATTCAATATAATACATAACTTCCATTTGGATTCTGCTTGGTACATTCTTAAAATACACACTGTATTCTTAAAAAAAGAAAAAAATTATAAATGTATATAATTAAAACAACATTCCATTCCAAGTCAATTCTATCATTAATATTAATATTCCCTTCCAAATTCAATTTTCTCATTTATTTTATTTCACTTATTTTATTCACAAACATTTCACTAAATTACACTAACTATTTTATCCGTCATTTTAATCATACATTGTTTCCAATTTTCTAAAGTTATTTCTATTACTAATATAACAATACAATCTTATGTACCTTTACAGAATCCCTTTTTCAGTTAGATTTTCACCCATTATCTCTAAATAGGTCCTGTTTCTCTATATCTTGCTCTGGTCCTTTGTAACTTCTTTTCCTTTCCTTCTTCCCTCTCTTCTTCTCTCTCCCCTTTTTACCCCCTTGTCTCTCTACCTCTATTTCCCTCTTCTGTATTCCCCTTTTCTGTTGCTTTCCAGTATTATACTTATTTTTGAATTATTTTTCTTTTCTTTGGTTGTTTTTTAAGTCTTAAATTCTCCATTCTCTTTCCCCCTTTCCTTTTTCTCCCCACATAAAATTGCTTGTTCATTAAATATGGCTTCTTCTTTGTCCCAGTCTTCTTGTTTTGCAGTCGTTTCTTGTTGTTTCTCATAGTTCCAAATCTCCATTTCTAAGAATTGAAAAACGAAGCCAAAAGAACCCTTCCCTTCTTGTGCATCTTCTTTGTACTTTTTAAGTTCCATTTTCAATTCATCCAGAAGTGGTGCCATTGTATAAATTTTTAAACAACCACCCGATTGATTTTAGTCATTCAAATATAATAACCAAAAATCCAAAGATCACCAAATAATCCAAATACACACAAGCTGTTTCTTTTTTGCTCTTTTTTTTTCACTTTCTCTTCCTGGGGTTACTATTTAGTTGCAAAGTTTCAGTTAAAATGTATCTTTTAGAAGTCTTGTTGAAGTTTTACTTTAGATTCTTTTTAATTCCAGGCAGTCTCCTTCCTCTTCCAGATCCTGCCCTTATTCTTTTTCTCTCCCTTCCTGCTTATGAAAAAGAAAGTTTTTAATGTTCAGAAATCTTTATTATCCCTTTGGCATTTTGTTTTATTTTCAGCTTAATTGCCTATTGATGTCAAAGCGGATTTTTCTGATTTCTTATTTAAGTCTCTTAGTTGTCAATATAGGGAAGGAGAGAGAAGAAGGAAAAAAAGCCAAACCTTTCCCTTTTCACTTTCCTTTGCTGCTTCCGACTCTTGTTTGGGAGCGATGTTATTTTTTGTAAGTTTAAGTTCCAAGGTACCTTGGTTGTTGCCTTTACAATTTAACCCGGTCAGCCAAAACTTTCACTTCTTATCTTCCTCCTGCACATTCTTTTCTGGTCAAGTTCTCCTTTGTGGTGGCCATTTCTGACCACCGCTGCAACCGCCTTCAGGAAAGGGAGTAATGGCCAGCTGAGGAGGAGAGATGCGGCTCTCCTCGACCCTGCTGGCGGTCTCCCCCCTCTTCACCACCTCTACGGGGTGGCTTAGCCCCGAAACCAGCCGGCTCGGGGCGCTCCAGCTGCGAGCCCAGACAGAAACCGCGCATGATCGCAGATTTCTGTCTGTCGCCGAAGCCCTTCAAACTGGAAGTCTTTTCTTCATTATGCTTTGTTTGCCAAATGTCTGCCAACCACATTTAACACACTGTTTAATTTCCTTTATTATATCACCTTCTATTGAGATCCATTGGCCAAAAATATGTAGTGGTCTACTACGTCCAGTGGTGGGATTCAGCCAGTTCACACTAGTTCAGCAGAACTCAAACTAATTTTCTGTTGAGTTTGGCAACCTGGTTATGATAAATCTATGCTTTTCGGAACACATCTGGTTTTCTTTCAACTTCCTTCCAGGCGGGGGGGGGGGACTCTCCCCAAAAGTCCAAGAGAGGAGCAACACAAACCAAACAGACACACAATGCCTTCAATCACATCACTCAGGCAAAAACCATCTTACTTCACAGCAGACAGTGTAGCCGAGCCTGCACATAAGGCAGCAGCCCAGGAATGCCAGATGGTTGGAGAAGGTGTTGAAGTGAGCAGGCATCCTGCCTGCAGCACCCATGCCAGCTGCCCCTTCCTAGCCAGAGCTGGAATGCCGCTGTGTTTAAGTACTGGTAGATGCCAGCCTTCCCTCCATCAGGCCTGGGCAGCTGCTGGAGAGAGACGGGCCCATTTTATTGCCTGGTGCCTAGATGCCCTCGCTTTTCTCAAGCATTTCTTAGCTAACCTGATTTCCAGCTCCGTTGCATTTCTCGGTCACATTTCTCAGCATCATGTGCAGGGAAACAAAAGTTTATGGGAGTAAAAAAAATGTTCAATCAATCAATTTCAACTTCTTGCGAAGAAAAAAAGTTTTTATGTAGTAATTCATAAATGAACTGACTTATTAAAAGATCTGCATATAAGAGCTATCTTATTTTCTCTTCAAATAAAAGGGATATAGTTTTGTGGACAATTGCAGGGGGCATGCATAAGTGCACCATCGTGCCTACCGTCCCTGTCCTATTGTTTCTCTTATTCTTCTTTTATTTTTCGTATATGTACCCATTTCATGTATTCACAACTACGTATACACTTATACTTATTATCTTGTAAACAATTGGCAAATCAAATAAATAAATAAAATAAATAAATAAATAAATAAATAAAATACACACACATTTTACACTGCCTTTTTCCAGGATTCTTTAAAATTCCCAATTTAATCTTCATCCCGAGAATTTCTTGAGTATCTGTCATCCAAGTGTCCAACTCTGCTTAGCTTTTTCAGTGTTAGCCAAGATCAGTTAGCACAAAAAGTTTTTATCTATCTATCTATCTATCTATCTATCTATCTATCTATCTATCTATCTACATGTACATATACATATACATACACATATATTCATCTTAATAAAGCCACCCATATTGCAACCACAAGCCTGGGTGACTCAACAGACAGCAAAAATAGTGAACAAATCCCCACAGTCTGAATCAAACCTCATGGCAATCTAGGCACTATAACATACCACCTTTCTGGACACCAACCTCATCTTCCCCAACACTTGTGAGAACCCAATTCTTCAAGGCCTTCTGGAAAGCAACAAGGTAGGATGAGGGATGTGCTGTGATAACCATCAGCCTATTGCTTTTTACTTAAAAAGAATGCTATATAACTTCTGGATATTTTTATTAATTACATCACTGTTGTAACATCAGTCTTTGTTTATTTTTCTCCCAACTTCTCAAAACAACTCCTTACCCTATATATGAAACGTTTACTTGCCAGTCAATTTTGGCTTCTTCCCTTTCAGAACTACAGTGATTATTGGTCAGCTTCCAGTTGCGATTCTCTTTTAAAGTTCTATATTGCTAAGGGCCTAGATATTCATGAACCTTTCTATTTCCAATGACTTCTACCTGCTCAGAATAGACCCTTCCAGCTTCTGCAGTCTTAGATTGAATTGATATATCTTCAGTTGGAATTGTCAGTCTTCAGTTGGAATTGACAACCATGACCTAGATGATTGAGAATCTCCACTGGAATTGTTTGCATCTAAGTTTCAGCCACAACTAAGCTGGAAGAGAATTTGAATTAGATTGCTGGTCCCAAGAATGTCTTTCTTTGGGTTGCTGCCCTAGCAACTACATAAGCCTCAAGACAAACCTCCACCAGATTTCAATATTATGACAGAAACATGAAGAAGAAAGCCTATCGGATATCCAATCCTAGCTGTGTACTTCATGGAGTCAAGAAAGTTCTGAGATGCAAATAACCCTTTGTGCAAGATATTCTAACAGATATCAGAATGCATAAGTCTGTACTCTTTATTCTCATTCCTTTTTTGTTTTATTAATGATAACACTGATTCCCTCAGCACAATGAATGACAGGCAACAAGGCAACAAGTCCATCATCAGCCAAGGAATTGAAAGGTTGTTGTCAACCTTCTTGTGCTACTAGTTCTTATTCACTGGTAATGCCTTCCAAGGCAGAAATGTGTCTCCAGCAATCTTTTGATAATATCAGGGATACTTGTTTATAATAAGTGAGACATAGAGTGACTAGATGACCCCCCAAAATGTCATAATCTGCTCCTATGCTAATGATGGTCATCTGATTTATGAGATCGGTGAATGATCAGTGGGGTAAACATACTGTGATCAACCATGTATATTCACAAGAGTAGACAGGATTTCTTGATAGCATCCATCTTGGGGATTTACCATACTGCATGTCTTCAAATAACTGATGCAATAAAGTTTCTTTGTTCATACAAATAAGTAGTGAGAAAACATGAAGGGGTGATCTAAATAGTTTATAGTTTTGAGAATGAATATCTGAATGAATTGCATTCCTTTGTCATTACTTCATAGAGAATATATTTAGCATTACTAGAGGTAAATCCTTTCAGGATACACAATGACAAGTACTTACAGTGCATACACATTCAGCAATCTCTGAAAGCAATCCGATTTGACCTTCTCAAACACCATCTCAAAATGCTTTGAATGAAATATTTCTTTCTTTTAACATGTATTCAATACTTTCTCGTATGTATACAACAATGTACAACTTTAAAAACCAATTGTTTAATCTAAATCAATGGAAATTAAATAACCACAAAGTTTAAGTAATCATTTATACCAAATTGAATGTATATGTATATTTTATGTATATGTAAAAGTGCATTTTAGGCTTGGGGACAGAAGGCTTGTAGCCAGTCTGATTTTGAGATGCAGCAAATGAATGGTTTCTTCACTTTTATTGTTATATTCCATTCTTTTTTCTCTTACCCTTTAGATGCAGGCAACAACAAACCTAACAGAAGAGTGAATGGGCAAAGATCCTTTCCCTGGTTTGACTTGTAAATTACTCACTTGGAGAAGGAGGACAGGGCTAAGACATCCGATATCTGGAAGGGGAACTACTATAAGGTTGCCACTCCTGTGGCAATTAATGTATTTCTACATCCAGAGCATTATTTATTTATTTATTTAAAACATATGTATAGCTCCCATCTTATGTTGAATCTGGGCAGCTCCCAATCAACAATTAAAACAATATCAGTCAAGAACTGCACAATAGATAAATCTATTAAAACCATAAACATTAAAATGTGTATTTAAAACATTTATATGTCTGCCCATCTTAGGTCAAATTAATATATTAGGATCCTTCTTTTTCTTCTTTTCTTTTGTCTAATGTGTGTGTTTGTGTGTGTGACAGAGAGAGAGAGAGAGAGACTATTAGTTTTATCTATAGAACAATCTTTAATAAAATTATTTTTTAAAAGAAAAAAGTAAGGAAGTTGGCAGGTAGAGAGAGAATATTTTTTAAAAAAATGCAGCTATAGGTATATCTAAGTCACAAATGTATATTGTATTAATGCATTTCCAATTTATTATACATGTTTCTTATAGAATGATGAGAATTATAATTTGAAAATCTGTAGGCTTGTGTGTTAAACTTAAATTAAATTTCCCTAATTTATACTATTCTTACTAAACAATAGGTCTAAACAAGTTGTGAAGAGGTATTATTCCTTTAATGATGGCCCTAAGTTCTACCATACTTTATAGAGGGCACATTTTTTCTGTTGTTTTCTGTTATCTTCTCTTTTATGGTTTACCTCAGGGTTGTCAAACTCCCAGCCCGTGGACCAGATGCATCACGTGCTGGCCACGCCCATGCCTGGTTTAGCGAAGGGGGGAAAGTCCTGATATGTGTCATGTGACACTACTGTGACAACATGAGTTGACACCACTGGTCTACCTGATCTAGCTTTTTTAAAAAGAAAGGAAAACAGCATTGTTCCTAAGGACAGAGGCTGGTAAACAGACAGCAGTCTGAACAGACAAAATCTCATACAATCATAGAAGTGCATATAAAAGTTTGATAGATATAATCCACCTTATAATAATATTCATTCATTGTAAAGTCCTATTCCAACATTTATTTTTGAAAGACTTTTTAAACATAGCTGCTTCTAGATGCTTTGCGGTATTATATAATCTGTCAAATTTTATTTTACTGTGGTTAGTTAACTTCACAGAAAATGACATTCTATTAATACGTGAATTTAATTTATTATTTTATTTTATTTTATTTTATTTTATTTTATTATTTTATTTTATTTTATTTTATTTTATTTTATTTTATTTATTTTATTTTATTTTATTTTATTTTATTTTATTTTATTTTATTTTATTATTTTATTTTATTTTATTTTATTTTATTTTATTTTATTTTATTTTATTTTATTTTATTTTATTTTATTTTATTTTATTTTATTTTATTTTATTTTATTTTATTTTATTTTATTTTATTTTATTTTATTTTATTTTATTTTATTTTATTTTATTTTATTTTATTTTATTTTATTTTATTTTATTTTATTTTATTTTATTTTATTTTATTTTATTTTATTTTATTTTATTTTTTTTATTTTATTGTCCAGAAAACTGATAGAGCAGAATAGCCTATGCTATGCTTTATATGTTGGCAAGCTTTGTATTTTCTGGATATACATATGGGGAAACAATGGGCTTTTGCTATCTTTTTCTAGATTAGGCCTATTTAAAACTTCATCTACAGTATAATTATGATAGTGGCAAATATATGTAGCTCGGGTGGAGGATGCGGGTGGAAGTTTGTTCTCCAAGCTTGTGGGTTGGTTTCCAAATATTTGGTTATCAAACTAGGTAACATTTACAGTGGAATTTAGGGAATGTCCGTGTTGGTATTCTTCAGTATAATTACCATGTGCTTCCTGCTTTAACACAACAGAAAACTGAAAGTGTACTTACCACTACATGAGGTAATACAATCAAAATGGAATTTTAAAAATACTGCTCAGTAACAGTGAAATATAGATCAATGAACTAAAGCATCTGGAATCTTTTTAAATTAAGATGTAGCAGTTAAAGTAACCCAAGCTTTTAGGATGTTTTTAGAAACTCCAAAGAACTTTTACTATTGAGTGATCAGAAATGGTGTATCAATTGATCATCCGATCAATGTTAGTAAAACTATACATTGATCATCTAAATGGGTCTGAAAATGTTTGTAAACATATCTGAAATTGGAAGAGACTAACCTATATCTGTAACTCGAGGTTGAAATGTGATGTGGAATCTTAGACACTCTCTGAGCTACACACAAACAACCAAGCCCAGAGAGCACCAGGGGTGTCAAACTCACAGCATGCAGTGGCATCATATGATGTATCACAACTTTTTTCCTCTTCACAAAACTGGGCATAGGCATGACCAGCATGTGACCCATCCAGCTTGTGGGCCGCGAGTATAATACTCATGACATAGACTAACCTATGCTTGAATTTGATTATTAACTGGTGGTAGTAGTTAAATGGTTCATAGTGAGATTGATAATTAGGACAGTTTTCTGTGCCAAGGCAGAAAGAAGTCTTTGTCACATGCTGTTGTACAAGCTAATTAAAACAAACTTTGCAAAATCGGAGCACTCTTGTAAACTGATTACAACCGTAGAGTAATCATAAGGTTAATTTGAAATACTTTGGCAATGGAGTGCTCTGATAATTCCAACACCCCGCTGGCAACAGATGTGCAGTGCATTTAGTGACTAATAATCAGCTAGAATTGCTAAGGATCTTTGATGCTGCCTGAACTTTCCTCTGCTAGGCTCCTATTGAAGCCTATGAAAATATCAAACAAACTATTTCAGAGTCTAGAGCACAACTTGTAGATGGGAAATTTGTCCACACATTGATCAATATAATTTTTTTCTACAATGTTGATGGCCCACATATGGCCTGCAGGCCATTTCTTGGGCAGGCCTCACCTAGAGAATGAAAGCATCCAACTTCAATTTTATCCTTCCAGCCCAAAGCCTTGTCTCTAACCTTGGAAAAGATCACACACCCCCAAAAAACCCAATGGTCGTTAACCTATTATTTCAGCATATGGGAGGTTTGGAAAGTTGTTCAGGAGTGGGATTCTACAGGTTCGCACCTATTCGCTAGAACCGGTTGTTAACATTCTAAGCAGTTCGGAGAACCGGTTTTAGAAGAAATTACTAGCCTAATTCTGTAAGGAAGGCAGGAAGGAAACATTCTGGTGTTGCTTACAGAAACTGCCTCTCCGTTAACCCTTATTACATTCTTGGCAGGACTAGACTTCCTATCTCAGGAACTTCTCTGGAGGTTATTTTTCTCCTCATTTGCTGGTACTTTGTTTGTGTGGAGTGACCATTCAAAGTTACAGTGGCACTGAAAAAAGTGACTTATGACTGTTTTTCACACTTACGATTGTTGCAGCATCCCCACAGTCATGAGAGGCCAGGCAAGGAGATGCGTGCCTCGATGGGAGTGATGTTGAGTTGGCCATGCCCAGCCAGTAACATGACCACAAGCAATGTCCACCCAGTCACATGACCACCAAACCACTCCCACCACCTAAGCCATGCCCACAGAACCAGTTGTTAAAAAATGTGAATCCCACCCCTGGAGTTATTCCCTAAATGTGATAAATCAGATTACAAAAAAAGCTGGATTGTAAGTCTTGCAATACTGTAACTCTAACTAGCTAAGAAGTATTCTTAGTTTATTATCAACTAGCACATATTATAATAGACATTTATGCTTACTATTTATTTATTTTGGTACCATTCATGCTGTTTTGTTCTTGCATACACTGAGAATAAAATAGTACCATAAAACAATTCTGCATGACAATTAGAACTCCCTTCCCCCAAATACATTTGCAAATATTCTCCAAACCACTTTGATGAGACAATTCAAGTAATTAGTATGTTCCATAGTAATTAAGATACTTATCTATTTTATTGCCTTTTATTTTCATTGCAGGTGATTTAATTTAGCAACTTAAGAAATAGAAACTTGAGAGTTCAGAGAGAAAGAATCCAATCCATTACTCCCTTCTGTTTTTTGTTTTTTTTTAAACATAAATATAGTACATTGAGTACTGGACATCTATGATCAGAGAAACTACCTATGATAATGAAAGCCTTTAGTATTAGCTTTCATATTGAATTAAATATAGTGGTTATTACACATTGATGTAGTGGTTAAGGTACTAGCCTAAAAACCAAGAGACTATGACTTCTAGTCCTGCTTTAGGCATAAAAACTGACTGGTTGTCTTTGAACAGTCATTCTCTCTCAGCCTAATCCACCTCACAGGATTTTGTATTGTTGTTGTGAGGAAAATGGGAGGAAGGAGTATTATTTATATTTGCCACCTTGAGTTACTTATAAATAATAAAGGTAGGATAAAAATCAAATCTATATAATATGCCACGTAATAAATATGCAAAAGGCCTGCAGAGGCTATAGACAGGCTATAGTTACTAAAATGAACTTGACACATTACTAAAATCTTTGATGATTAAAAATTCAGGCAATTCCATTAATACCTTTAGTCGTATTTCTTCTTATTGTAAGCTGTGTTGGCTAAGGAATGAGTTACAATTCTAGGGTTATCTCAAATGCAGAGATCACATCAGTAATGACATGAAGAAATAAATCAATTATTAATATTATTAACATTCATTCTTAGAGGATAGCTGCCCCTTGAAGGTAGCACAAAGCTATATCCAGGTAAAAGGAAACAGATGTGCAATTTGGAGTGTGAACCACTTTTCTAGCTTCAGAATTTTTCAAGAATTTTAGCTTCAGTCATTTTCACTCAAGATCAAGATGTTTGCTTCCCTGCTGCTGTTAGGGAAAACAAGCAGGGATGAAGAGGAGAAGAAAGGAAAGGTTGAGCTGCTGTAGATAAGAAAATGCTGCTGGAATTACATATTGCAGTTTGACCAGCCTGTCAAGTTCTGAACAGCAAAAGAATGGGATTGATCAAGTAGCTAAAAAGTGAGATAGTTACTTATAAGTAATTCAGAACCTTATCAGATAATGAATATTAAATTCAAGCGCTACATGGGCAATTTCACATTCAGGGAGAGATAATGTAGATTTATGCTTGCACACAACAATGGCTTTTGAATATTCATAGACTTACACCTGGACATTATCTGACAGTCATGCATATTCATGACTGCATGGTCTGGAGAAAAAAAAAAACCAAAGGCATGAAAAATACAGGACTCCCAAGAGTGTAGAGACAGAGATATGCTATCCCTTTTTTTAAAAAAACTAGTTTGATTTCTGTCAGCAAATTCAAAGAATCTGTTAGTGTAAGGATTCTGAAAGATAGTGGAACAGCAGGATGAGTCCTGCAACCTACTGGAATGGGGTGGAACAGTATCAGTGTAGTTGTTAAAGGCTAGAAACCAGGTTGCAGTTGTTAAAGGCTAGTTGTTAAAGGCTAGAAACCAGGATTGGAAAGTTCTAGTTCCACCAAGACACAAAGCCAACTGGGTGACCTTGGACCAGTCATTCCTGCTCAGCCTTAGGAAGAATACAATGGTAAACTACCTCTGAAAAATGTGGCCAAGGAAACTGCAGGCAGTCAATAGGAGTCAAGACCGACTCAAAGGCACAACAGGTAAGGGACCTGTACCTCTAAGGGAGAGAGGGCTCCATAAAGTAGGTGCTGCCTCATATCCTGAAGAACTTCATAAAGGTTTTCAACAAGTCACAAGTTTGAGGGGGAAGGACGGTGGGAAGAAATAATTTTTAACAATGTACACCAACAGCAATCCCAGACCAATAAAATTGTCTCTGTGTCTAATCTTGTGATCTGAGCCTGTAAATCACTCTGTTCTGGTCCATAATTTATTAAGGCCATAATTTATTAAGACCAGTTATCATATTTGGTTCAAAAGATCCAGGAGCATGGTAGCTTAGCTTTTTTAGGAATCATCTACTGTTGTGTGTGTCAAAAACAAATTGCTGAAGACATGTCAATTTATATTCACTCATGCTTTGTTACACGCTATCCTGCTTGCGTGACTTTGAACCAAAAGGGCTAGAGAGGTAAAAACAGGGGGGGAGGGAGAGAGGGAAGAGGGAAAGGAAGATGTAACACAGCCTAAGGTTATGCACAAAAGTGAGTATTCTGATCCATCCAATAGCTGTTTCTGAGGGGCTTCAGTTAAATCATTTGATTTAAATTCATTCCGGCAGCTGAAAAATGATATGACCATGTTGAAATACCAGTGAGCCAAAGGGTATTACCTCTTGCTGTCTCTCCAAATTATATCTGGTTAGCAGACAGGTTTCTTTTAAGATACCTGAACTATAAAAAGAAAAGGAAAATCATGTTTCTCTTTTGTCTAAATTAGACAAACAGACAATATGTAACTGCCTTTCATTTATCTGCCATAGATTTTATTACTGTTGGGTAGTAGCTGTATCAAGATTATTTGGCATTTAGAAGATTTAACCCTTTCTGTGGAAGTGAAGCTATCATCTTCTGAAGAAATGCCATTACTTTACAGCTTGCTTGCTTATTCAATGTATATAGCAACCCCAATCCCGATCCCTGGGAACGTGCTTGCAAGCCTTCTGAAAAGCCAGCAGGATGGGCTTTCTCACTTCTGGTGTAGGATCTAAAACAGAATTTCAAGTTTCAAATGTGGCTAAATGTCCAAATCAACTTTGTAGCAAAGTTTCATATCAATTACCAATATGGAAGTCAGCAGTGTCCCTATTGCCCTGATGTCTCCCTTTGAGTTTCCCCCACTATTCCCACTATGGGCTTCTCCCCTCTTCTTTTGAAACTGTTTATTATTCAGGCTTTGTCCCAAACAAAAGAAAGGCAAAATTGGGTAGGGGGGCTGCTGGGTAAACCAAGATTACTGCAGCCAACAAAGCTTGGCTATCTGACACAAACGTAATGCTCATGTACTAATATAAACCATTAGCAATTGGAGAGTTGTTTTTCAAAATGAAATTCAAAACAGCCCTTGTATTACAATAGAATTGAATTCTTTATTGGTCAAGTGTGATTGGACACACAATGAATTTGTCTTGGTGCAAATGCTCTCAGTGTACATAAAAGAAAAGGTACATTCATCAAAAGTATTCTCTGCTAGGCTGTCACCGGCTGGAACTTTCTAGCTGAATGATAGGATTAATCCATCCATTAATTTTTAATAACCAAATAAGAGCTAATTTCTAGAATGGCAATCTTTTTATCTGGTTATACCCAGTAATCTATTTGTTACTTTCAAATACTAACAAATATGTTGCCTGGAGTTATTTTTCAAATAAAAGGCAGCCAATTTGCAATGTGGTAATTTTGGATAGTAGCACTCTCTTAAAAAAAAATCTGAAATACCCTGGGTATAATATAAACTCAGCTTTTATGTAATTATGATATATTAGCTGATTTCTTTTTGTATGTCCAGTGGAACGTCTTTTTTCCATGTTATTCTTGTAATGTTTCATTTTTAAATCTACTTTCAAATCAGTCTTGACCTTATCCAGTAAAACTTATTCCTTTTCTGATCTTCCTCACCAGCATTGGTCAACTCTGAACAGGATCCATACCCAACATGGTGACTGCCAGGACTAATTGTTTAAGTGGGGTCTTGTCTCTACCCTTCAGTGTGACCTTGACAAAAACATCCATCATGTCCAAATGTCCTTCCACCGTCCTAATGTCCGATTTTTTTCAACATAGACCACCCCGTCCTTGAATGGCTGGGTAGACTGGACATTAACATTTGAACCACTATAAGTCCATGTGTTTGCCATACGCCAAATAAATAAATATTCCTCTTCTGTAATTATAAGCTCTGCTTTCTGTGGCACTATCTTCAGCTTGCCATTTCTTCCTCAGAAGTTTGATTTCCACCAGCCATAAACTGCACTTGGATACAAAACCATGGCATAATCTCTGTGCACATCACTCATGTAGATCACCTAGAGGTAAAGGTACAGGTTTCCTTGTCCAGTCATGTCTGACTCTAGGACGCAGTGCTCATCTCTGTTTCTTGACCGAGGGAGCCAGCATTGCCCAAAGACAATTTCTGTGGTCATGTGGCCAGCATTGCTATACACTAAAGGTGCAGAGAATGCTGTTACCTTCCCACCAAAGTGGTACCTATTAATCTACTTGCATGTGCATGTGCTTTCAAACTGCTAGGAGGGCAGAAGCTGGGGCAGGAATAGGAGCTCACCCTGCTGTGCGGCACTCAAGTCTTGAAACCAGGCTGTTAGTTTTCCAGCTGACAAGCTCAGCAACTTTAACTGCTGAGCCATTGCACCCCCTTGCAGATCACCTACACATCACTAAATAAGGATATACATAATATCAGCAATCCTCAGTTAAAAATCATAATTGGCTAAGTGACACAATCATAAAGTGTCACTTAGCTATAAAGATTATGACTGCGCCAGTTTGTAATGGAAATTCCAGCCCTTGCAGTTGCCTTTGTTAAGTAAATCCTGTTCTGCCATTAAGGACAATGTCATGCAGTCAATCATGCATGACTTCCCACCAGCTTCCCCACTGACTTTCCTTCTGGGAAGCCGGCAAAGGTCACAAATGGCAATTGCATGACTGCAGGACCCTGCAACATCAAGACTGCCAGCTGGTCGCCAAGCAACTGATTCTTGCTCACATGACTATGGGGATGCTGCAACAGCTGGAATTTTGAGAACTGGTCATAAGTACCACTTGTTCAGCACCATCATAACTCCTAATGATAGCTGAATAAGTGATTGTTACCTGTATATCTTACATAACACATATGCACATATACATAGTGTCCATTTCAAAGCAGAATTGCGCTGATTTCAACTGTTGCCGTTTCTCAGTTGCCACACAGACTAGGGGAGGGGAGCCACTTGTGGAATGCTGGTTCCAGACAGAAGACAACAACATGAATCCAGTTCTGTGGGAACCAAGGTCATTCAGCCATCTGGGTTACTATGGCCCAGTCTATTGCTAAAACAATATTGGGACTGCTAATTGGACAATATGACTCGAACTAATGAGGGGATGGGAATTTGATTATTTAACTATGAGAAAACCACAGGTATTAATTAGAGTTGGTTTTGCTTTGATTCTTGCCAATATGATGTAGCTAATAAAGTTTAGTAGAAAGAGACCGGAAAGTTTCAAGTCTGCTTGAAGAGCCTCGATGGTGCATTGGTTAGAGTGCAGTACTGCAAACTACTTCTGGTGATAGCCAGCTGCCTGTAATTTGGCAGATCGAATCCCACCAGGCTCAAGGTTGACTCAGCCTTCCATCCTTCTGAGGTGGTAAAATGAGGACCCGGATTGTTGGGGGCAATATGCTGACTCTGTAAAACCGCTTCGAGAGGGCTGTCAAGCACTATAAAGCTGTATATAAGTCTAAGTGCTATTGCTATTGCTTGGTTGGGTTCATCAATTGAGACCTTGAAACATTGCCTTGCTAGATTATACCAGTAAGGCAACATAAATGAAAAATTGGCATTTAGCATTACTAAAAAGGAATTATTAAACATCAGTAGTCTCCTTTATGGCTCTGGAGGTATGTTGCATCAAAGTAGATGGCTCTGTAAAAATGCCTTAAGCTCACGAATACGGGGGGAAAGCAAAGTTGCAGCTATATATTATTCCAATTAGTTAAATATGATTCACATAAAAATATTTTAGTAGGATTTTTTCCCTCACTTTCTCTCTCTAACACACTAATAGAGTTGGCAGATATAAGGCAGAATAAGACTCCTGTTGTAGAATAAGTCTAATTATTGAGTGCCTACATAGTAACCTGTGGCAGGCGGTCAATTGTGTCATGAGAAATATTCACCAGGGTACCATTCATTTGACTCATATTTTCTTTAGCAGAATAAATGTCTGCCATAGTAAACTTGGAGTGGGCATTTTTGTTGTTCCTAAGCCAGGAATTATTATAGTAATTTGTTTTTTAAAAAAACCCAAACCTTTCTATAAGTTTTCTTTGTGTATGGCGGAGGGTGTATATCTTCTTTACTGCAGCTCTCTGATAAATGTTGAGCTTAGTGAATTTAGCTCTACAAGTGATATGGCACTGCTACCCTTCCATTGTGACAATTACTGTCATTAAGAATGCAAAGCACAGACTTCGGAATTCAAAAATGCCCTTGTCAGAAACCCTTCCTGCTGCTTCAGTTACCACTGTAGATTTCCTCCCTCCCTGTCTCTCTACCTTCCTTCCTTCTTCCCTCCCTCCCTTCCCTTTTCCTTTGAAAATTTTCATTTTTCTTTAAATGAAAAAAAAATGTCTTTCTTCCTTGTTAAAGCTACAATAGATGTCTCTCCTTAAAGGAAGAAGTATGGTATGTATTACCCTCCCAGGGATATTTCCTTCCTTCCTTCTTCATTTCCAGAAGGTTTTCTGGTTAACATATAATGCAATATCCTCATTTAGCAGATGCCTCATATAGCAACTGTTCACAGTTACAAAAAATGAAGGAAAAGTAAATTTGCAACCAATCAGAGGTGGTATTCAGCAGGTTCTGACCAGTTCTGGAGAACTGGTAGCTGAAATTTTGAGTAGTTCGGAGAACTGGCAAATACCACCTCTGACTGGCCCTGCCCCCCTCTACTCCCTGCCTCCCGAGTCCCAGCTGATCGGCTGGGTCTTCTTTTGTTGCCCTGCACAGGAGAACAGAGCTGGAAAGCAGGTTAGTGAGGTGGGGAGGGAATGGGATTTTGCAGTAACCTTCCTCCAGGAGTGGGGAGGGAATGGGGATTTTACAGTATTCTTCCCCTGCCATGCCCACCAAGCCATGGCCACAGAACCGGTAGTAAAAAATACTTTGAATCCTACCACTGCAACCAATCCTCACATGTATGACCTTCACAGGTCTGTGAAGCAAAAGAATGCCAAAATCAGATCAAAAGCACAATTGTCACTTTGCTTAATGACTGAGTTCCGGTTCCAATTGTGCTTGCTATAGAAGGACTACTTATATTTAGATTAATTTCTAAATACCTTTTCCAGTTTCTAAAAAAAAAAAAAAACAGTCAGTCATGGAAAAGCAAGGAATATTCCTTAGTAGTAATGAACCAAGAGAGTCTCTTGACACTGCAAATACAGGCACATATACTGCTCTTTGCTTGCAAATATTTGATTTCTGTCGAATATCAAGTATTCCAGGATGGAGGATAGCTTTCTCAAAGATACTTATAAGAGATAAACCAACATCAAAGGGTAGAATGTATGACCTGAGCTAAGTTCAAACCCATCACTGGGTTTGCTCATAATCTCTGATATGATCAAATGAAAGAAAAATTATATATCAAATAACCAGGGAACAAACCATTCTCAGGAGAATCTAAACTCAATGAAAACAAGCTTCTCCCTTAGAAGTTTGGGCAACATGCAAAGGTACATTCCTGCACTTTCATTATTCTAGCACTGATAATATTACCTAATTGGGTAATGAAACGTCTGCAAGAAAACAAACAAGCTCAGAGGGCACCAAGGACTCATCATTTCAACTCTGAGCTACAAATATTCTCCTTTATTGGTACTCTAATTACCAAGTTAAACCATGCTTTCTCAGGAACAAGACAAAATGCTTATCTGATTTTTAAGGTACTGCTTGGAAGCACCAGTATTTTTACATCCTGCATATTTTTATTTCTTGGGAGAAATATCTCCTAAATCTACTTATTTTTTATAAACTGAACCAATAACTCATTTCTATTTCAAACAAGGCATGTTTATTTAGCTTAGACATCTGGTCTCTTTTCAAGGTAGAGATATACTCTAAGTCAGGGGTGCAAAACCCGCGGTTCACAGGCCAGATGTGTCATGCACTGGCCACGCCCACCGATTTTAGCAAAGGGGAAAAAGTAGTGATACGTCACATGATGACAATGTGACACAGTAATTTGACCCCTGCTCAAGGTAATGAAGAGGAGATCCAGGAGGTGCTATGATATTTGTAACTCCACTTACAGGGGGTCATTGGAATACATCCTTCATTTATCATGGTACTATCTTTAGAAACCTGAATTATTTTTGATTAATACTTTCCCCCACAATAAATTCCCTGTGAGGTGAGGTGAGCTGAGACAGAATGCTCAGCCCAAAGTTGGCTAGCTGGTTTTCATGCCTAAAGCGGGACTAGAAGTAGAAGGCCAGCACCCTAAATCATTCCACCAAGTTGGCACTCTTTGTGCTGGTTTCTTTTTTCAAATCATTCAGATTATATCAGACAAACTTCTTAATAAATTTTTTGTTTTGGTGCCTCAAGAGTCTTGACTCCTAGCAACTCTTTTTTATATAATATGACAATCACAGACTCAGAGAATCACAGGGTGCCAAAGAGCTCACTCCAAGAACCAAGATTAAAACCCAGGTGAACTATTGTCTAGTGTCTATTTAAACATACCTTGAAAAAGAAAATACCATTCTTCTGAAGCAGGCTTGATGATGATGTTATCTATTCAGTTGAGTCTAACTCTGTGATTTTATGGGCCAGGTATGTCCACATCTTCCAATCTTGCACCATTTCGGTGAGCTTTTCTATGCTCTGGCTGTTTTCAGCTTTGATGATATCCACCCACCATGTTCTTTGACAGCCTGATTTCCTTTTACCACTAACTTTTCTAAACATAATTGATTTCTCCAGTGAATTCCCACCACATGACATGGCCAAAGTAAGTGAGATGCAGTTTCATGATTTTGCTGCAGTATGATTATGGTTCCTAAAATCCTGAGTGGATGAAGTCTAGCTTTGTAGATTGTTGTTTATCCGCAGATACCATCTTGGAAATAGAACATCCTTGCAACAGAATGGAGACTAAGCTATATAATGCATCAAACTCTTTTGAGGAAAGATGAGCTTTGAATGGTATGTCTGCCTATGATCTTATTGCTAATAATCCTGTAAAATGTGATTAAATGAAAAATTAATATAAATATTATGATGAAAAAGAGTATATCTTATTTACCTGCTACATTGGCAGTGGCATGGTTATTAAAATCCTGCCCAAGTGATCTTAATAAAAGTGCAAATATTTCTCCTTAATTATGTAATCCATTAAAATACCATCAATAATAGGCTGGATGGCTTCTTACACACTGAGCAGCCATTGAGTGTTGACAAACTAATGAGTTCCATTTATATCTCTATGCAAAAAGTGTTTAATTGATGAATTTGTAGAAAAGAAGGCAAGCCTTCTGTTTTATAGAAAGGCATGCTGTGTTGCAATTAACTGGCATTTATTAAATATATTTGTTTTACAACATAATCTTCAATGTACCAGATAGAAGAAATTGTGGAATGCAACCATAATGTACATGAATTCTAATTAACTGCTTGTTTCTCTCCCACCTCAGGCAAGAAGGCTAACACAGCACTATTTCACAATTAAAAAGATTAAAAATAATGGGAGGGAATTAATAATTCTTCCATGGATAATTCTCATATAGAAAACGGGACCCAATAAAGCAATAAAAGCAAAGTTCATTAATACACTGAACTGGAACGTATTAAGAGAACAAAAAGCAGCAAACAGGAAGCCAAAAGCCTTGAAAGGTAGAGTTGCATCAATATTATTTATTTATTTATTGATTTGATTTGCCAATTGTTTACAAGATAATAAGTATAAGTGTATACATAGTTGTGAATACATGAAATGGATACATATAAGAAAAATAAAAGAAGAATAAGAGAAACAATAGGACAGGGACGGTAGGCACGTTGGTGTGCTTATGCACGCCCCCTACAGACCTCTTAGGAAAGGGGTGAGGTCAATAGTAGACAATAGTAGACAGTAAGATTGTTGGCAATCTTAATATTCTAGTTCCTTTCCCTTGTTTGGAGAAAGGGACTGCTGCAACAGTAACAGTGATGATAAACATTAGGAATGGTGTAGTTCTCTTAGGAAGGAATTGATAGCTGCAGTTATTTTAGGGAAGGTTAAACCTGAAGGATTGGAAATGAGCTTGGAAATCAGAAGGCTACGGGAGGAGCAGTGGTGGGATTCAATTTTTTTTACTACCAGTCCTGTGGGCGTGGCTTGGAGGGCATTGGCAGGGGAAGGATACTGTAAAATCTCCAGTCAGAGGTGGTATTTGCCAGTTCTCCGAACTACTCAAAATGTCTTCTACTAGTTCTCCAAAACTGATCAGAACCTGCTGACTATCACCTCTGGCTAGGAGGGTATGTGGGCTCTACGGTAAGAGAAGGGGCTTCTGAATTTCTGCAGTTTATTTGCAAGCTATGGTTAGGCAAGTTGCCTCATAGATTTCACTAAAAAGTTTCAGTAGCTTTTTGCTTGTTCACATATACAAGCTAACACTAAAATTACATCTTAATAGAAAAAAGTGGTCACTAAACAGGTCAGGAAAAAAAAACTCAAAAAACATTGGTGAGCACATGGTAGACAATGGTGTCCTTTTAAACTCTCCAGCAAGAATGAGTGGATGCAAAGTGATTGAACTCCAAAGCCAACAAGAACGGATCTGATGGAAATGTCCCCAACCTCCAGATCATGTTGCTAATCTGTGGCTCATGAAGTGATTTTGACTAAAGAAAACTTATCAGGTCCATGGTGGCCATGGACAGCCAAACTGCCTTTGAGATCATGTTGAAGACAGCAGGTTGAAGTCTGGGGAGTTCCACTAAGAATGTAGCTCCAATAAAGAAGTTGCTGGACATCTGACAGGCTGGTACATAAGTAATGATCCCTTCTCATGCCTACAGAATTCTCAGACTCTGAGAACCTTTCCAAAATAGTGAATGGTACCACACAGCTTCTATATAGGAAGGCTTTGCACACTGGGTTAGCTGGTTCTCCTTAGGAAAAGTGACCTTGGGAAAAGGTAAATGAAGCAAAGCATGATGGCAGAAGGAGGTCCAAGACCTGAGGAACCCAGTGATGGGCCCAAGGGATCCAGTGAGGTGGGATGGTGGGGTAGATGGGTGGGTGGGGAAAGCTGTAGGTTAGGATGAGAAACTGTGCAAGAGGTGCTTTAGGGAGTGGGGCAGGCCCTGGGAGCTCAGGGCATGCCATGTATGAGGTGTGGAAGTGTTGTAATGTGGCCCTTGGTCTGTACCAGGCCTCCCAGGGTCTCCCCATCACTGAGGGACTTCACTTAACAACTCATGTGGTCACTTAATAATCACAAGGGGGAAAGCCAGGATTGTGGTCATTAAGCAAGGTGATCATATTGATGCCTCACTCAATGACCACCATGACTTAAGATCATAATTCTGGTCTCAATTGTGACCATGGGTCAAGGACTATGACTCTAGATTTTAGGGAAGAACTCCATACAAATGAAGGCCAACATAAGCTAAATAACATGCAGTGTGATTTCACATTGTTGTGTATATAATAATAATAAATAATAATAATAGTGTAGCATAACTTTCTCAATAATAACAATAATAAGGCATTGACGAATTCACCACCAGTCAATTGCAAAAGGCAGCTGTATTTGGAACAACTTACATCCTTATAAGAAAGTGTAACATTAATAGTAACAGGGTGCAATTCCAGAACTTTTGGAGCACCACTTGAATATCATTAGCATCAACAAAATTCACCATCAGTCAATTGCAAAAGGCAGCTTTACTTGGAACAGTAAAACCATCCTGCAATGATACTTTTAAAATTATTACAGAACATCTGCCTATCCCAGTTCTTTGGGAAGAACTCAATAAGTGGACAAAAATGCCAAATCCAGTCCAAACACCTGGCTGACTGGGCAACCAATCTTCATAATAAATAACAGAAATGTAGCCTACTTTCTCATTTCTGGTGTCTTTCAAATACCTTAGCCCTATGATTCTATGTTTGGATTACATCTCTCAAAATTGCTAATCATCATAGCCAATTTCAAATACAGTAAGCTTGACATTCTGGTAATAGGAATACTGACACATCTGCTGTGATGAGGTTTAGGAATTCAGCTTGCATGTTACCTAATAATTGTTAATTAATTCTGTCTACCTTGGGATATCTGGGCTAAACATCATCGTGTTAAAAATACAGAGTAACTAATGGCTAAAAAAATAGCATTTATTAATTTCTAGCCAAAGCAATGCAAAAAAACTTTTTTGCAATACCCAGGTAATCACATCATCACCCATGCAAGATAGGACAGACATATCATGTTTCATTTTGATAAAACTTAATTTTACATAATTGGCATAGCATCTTAATTTTAAATACAGGAATTGATTTGAGGATTAAATGGAATATGATAACAGCCTAATTAAAAAGAAGTAGCTGGAGTCCTCATCCAGCTAAGTGGATTTTATGATTGTGGCTGATTGTACCAGTCAGGATATAAATCATATAGATTTACATGTTTGCAATTGGCTCGTTCCCTTCATTTTAGAATAAATGTGCCTTGGAGTCCCTTAACCTTCTACCTATGTACACAGGGTGCAACTTCCTTTTTTCTTACTGTTCTTCATTAAATCAACCATCTGCCTTTCACAAAGTGGCCCCATTACACATGCAATTCAAAATCTAAAATGGAAATGTAGATAAGATCACAGGAAAATTAATTCACAATGCCTTTTCAAATAAGTGATATAATTAGCTGCCCATTTATTCAGTTCCAAACCATACAATCTGGAACTGAGCACACTCAAAACTGCAGAAATGGTGGTAGATTTTAGGAGAAACCCTCCCATACTGCCACCTCTTACAATGCTAGATAACATATATCAACAGTAGAGACTGTAGACAAATTTCTAGGTTCTATCATATCTCAAGACCAAAATGGACACCTAACATGAAAAAATGTCATCAAAAAAGCACAACAAAGAATGTTCTTTCTTGCGCCAACTCAGAAAGCTCAAACTGTCGAAGGAGTTGCTGATACAGTTCTACAGAGGAATTATTGAGTCTGTCATCTGCACCTCTATAACTGTCTGGTTTAGTTCTGCAACCCAACAAGACAGACACAGACTTCAGAGGATAATTAGAACTGCAGAAAAAACAATTACTACCATTGAGGACTTGTATACTGCATGAGTCAAAAAGAGGGCTGTGAAAATATTTATAGACCCCCCTCACATCCTGGACATAAACATTTCAACTCCTACCCTCAAAATGACGCTATAGAGCACTGCACACCAGAACAACTAGACACAAGGACAGTTTTTTCCCGAATGCCATCACTCTGCTAAACAAATAATTCCCTCAACACTGTCAAACTATTTACTAAGTCTGCATTACTATTACTATTAATCTTCTCATTGTTTCTATCACCCATCTCCTCCCACTTATGACTGTAACTTTGTTACTTGAATCCTTATGATTTATATTGATTGTTTCCTAATATGATTTGATTGCTTACTTGTACTCTATGATTATCATTAAGTATTGTGCCTTATGATTCTTGATGAATATATCTTTTCTTTTTATGTACACTGAGAGCATATGTACCAAAGACAAATTCCTTGTGTGTCCAATCACACTTAGCCAACAAAGAATTCTATTCTATTCTATTCTATTCTATTCTATTCTATTCTATTCTATTCTATAACAATGGGCCCAGAGGCTCAAATACTACCTTCCCTTTGACAGCACATACATTCTTGGCCATTCTTGGCCAGGAATCTTTGACTTATCTGCCAAGCAAATCCTGAAGATTTATTCTGAATCTTATTGTAGGACAGGAATTCCCAATTTCCTTTAAACCAAGGACCATTCTTGAAATATTTTGGCATATTTCCAACAATGAATAGGGCTGGGATCATTTTTTTAAATAAAAGTTTCTTTTTATTTCTTAAAGACAAACACTAACAAACACAAACCTAAAACATCATCATAAAACCATCTTCCGGCAACTTCTGGTTTGTCGGCTTCGCCAGCAGCAGGGATTTGCGATCCTGCGCGATCCCTGCCGCGCTAGCCGCTTTGGTGTCTCCGATCTGCGGATCTGGAGGCTGGGGCTGCCACGAAGAGGCAGCCGAAGATAAGGAGGAGCTGGTAAGGGGTTTGGGGGTGTTGCAGACCCCCTTCCCAGCCGGCAAAACCCCCTTTTCCCAAGACGGTTGAGCGGCGGTCTGTAATGGCCGCCTCAAAGAAGCCGGCAGCTGGGCAAGATTGAGCAGGAGGAAGAAAGGAGAAAATTGTTAAGAGAAAGTTTTTTTGGCTGACCCAGGATTTTAAGAGGCGTTTAATCCTGAGAACTATGGTTTTTTGAACAATACTTCGTTTCCAGAGGAGGATTACAAGCGGCAAAATTGAGTGCTGAAAGGGAAAGTTCACTCTCCTTCCTTATGGAATCAACAAATGGCCATTGAGAAACCTGTTGTTTTTTTTATAAAAGGTAAAAACTTGGCTTCTTGTTTTAAGTGGGAAGGAAGAGGACAAATATATATATATATATATATATATATATATATATATATATATATATATATATATATATATATATATATATATATATATATATATATATATATATATAATTAAGATCTTGTTGGAGGGGATGCCTTGAAGATTTTGAGACCAGAAATTAATTGTAATAAGGCTTTAAAGTATAGATTGGAGGTTTTTTCCTTTCCCTTTGATACCTCCCCAGGAAGAGAAAGTGAGAACTTTGTGTATTGTTTGGACTGATTGACTCTCTCTGGAACTTTGGGGAATTGCTCTAATTTTTGAAACATTTTGGTTGCTTTAAGAAGAAGAATAAAGAATGGCTTTATCTGTTGATGAACTTAGAGAATACGAAGAAAAAAAGGACGCTGTGAAAGAAGCCTTTCTTTTTTTAGAAATGGCGCTTGTTAATTATCAAATACAACAACAGATGAAGGAAATGGAAGGAGAAGAAGAGGAAGAAGACGCCATCTTCAATGAATCTAAAAATTTACTTAAGAGAGAAAGGAGAAAGAAAGGAAGGAAAATGAAGGAGTTAAGACTTAAAAAAATACTTAAGAAAGGAAAAAATAAGATGCAAAACCAACTCAATGTTAATGTTATTGAGCAAAAGGAGAAAGGAATACAACAGAGAGGGGAAGCTAGAGGGGGAGGAAAAAAGGTTAGGTGGGATAAGAAAGGAAGGGAGAAGGGAGGGAAAAGCCACAAAGGTATAAAACAAGATGGGAAAAAAGGAATTTTGTTTAGGGATAAAGGGTAATGTATAATTTCTTTAAAAAAGAAGATTCTGCAAGGTACATAAGATGGTATTGTAGTATTTGTATTAGAAATAGAAAACTAGAATGTTATAAGAATTAACAAAAGATTAAAATATTGAAATGTTTAGTAATGATAGATAGATTTATTATTTAATTATATTAATTATTATGGATTTATTATTTTCTTTCTTTAGAGGTTAGTAGGTTGAATGTACTAAGCAGAATCAGATTGGGAATTTTAAATATTTTTAGGGGGAGGATAGAAAGGCATCATACCTTGATCAGCGATTTCAGGAGAAATTCTTTTTTTTTTTTTTTTATTTGCTCTAGGGAATGAGATAAATGGATAATTTGGAGAATGGACAAAAAATATAAATATAATGATTTAAATTAAAATGAATTAAATAAAATAGAAATAAGAAGAGTGAAAAGCGGGGAGAAGCTATATAGAAGATATAGAATGGTAAATAAGCTAGGTAATGGTATATAAGATGAGCACGAATTTAACTGAAGTCCATACAAAGAGAGGTAATCTGGGGCCAAACTACTTTCTTAAAAGAAGTTTTTATGTTTTTGTGTTTTGTATGTCTATGTTTTCTTTGAGAATTAATAAAACCTCGGAGGAATGTTGGATGAGAATAATGTTAAACAAGACAGAGAGGAATGAAGATGATATTGAAATGGTGAAAAACAGAATGATGTTGTATAAAATAATATTTCATTTGACTTGTAAAGTTAATAATGGAGGTTTTATGTATTTAAAGGTTAACGATGGTTTGTTTGTCTTCAAAATCAATAAAATTTGTTTCAAAAAAAACCACACCATTTTCCAAAATACAGCGTGTCGGTTGGTACATTTCTTTTGTGCAATGTCATAATATCAACAGTCTTACCCTTCCAAACATACATTCATATTACATAAGTCAACTATACATATTATGTTGTATTATATTATATTATTATAATATCATTATTAGACTCTGAGGGGTCTCTGAGACAGCCTGTGTTTTCAGGTTGAGAGAAACCAATAATTTTACCAGTTAAATTAAGAAGTGTTATCTTTTAACACCAAAGCCTGCCTAGAAAGCCATACATCTTACCCCAAAGAAAGAAGTAGACATCAGCTAAGCAAACTATCCAGTGATTCTGCACAATTGTTTTAGGCTGAAAATGAGTAGCTTAAAGCAGCAGTTCTCGAGGGATTCCTTGAGACTTTTCCAAGAGATCTGCAAAATCAAATAAATATGTTAACATTTCTCAGTTTTAATTTCTGCAACAGCAAATATTGATATATATCACTCACATAAACTAAGTATCTTTTGAATCCTCAGTCATTTTTACAAAGATAGAGAGATCCTAAAAATGTTTCAGAATCAGTAACTTAGACAAACTTTTCCATGACAGGTTTATAGTCCCAATAACTGGAAATTTATTCCTCTACTTTTAAAAATCCATTCCACTGCATTGTTTAAAAAACTAGTTCATTACTAAAATCATATAAAAAGACACATACTACTCAGTTAAGAGGAAAAAAAGGAAATTGTGGCTATTCTGCTTTAGCTATTTTGCCATAGAACAAATCTTGCCTAGCACGTACACCTCTCAGGGCAAATTCCACTGACAGGACTGAAACTGACAGGATTAACTCCAAAAGTCTGTGTCAGCTAAAAACTGTGTATTTGGTATTAAGACATGTTTACCTGAAAAGTATCAGTCATGAAGTTTGCTCCTTGTGTCACGTAGCTTGGTTTCAATGATTAACTCTGTAACTTCATTGTTTCCTGCATTCACCCCGCACCCCGTCTTTGAATCAGCACAATAAAAGAGGACAGCGCAAAGCAATCGGGCCGCCGGGACAATTCCATCTGCCCCAGGCGCGATGTGTTTCCTCACCTAAAGAAACTATTTGTTTTGTGTCTTTTTCTTTGTGCTTTGGCACTCACCCTTGCGAGGGCTCCGCTAAATTATTTCTTGAAGGGAATTCAGCAACAGACTGGAAAATTGAATCAACGGACCGGTCGCCGACGCGACAGCTGGGGCTCGTCCGGGATCCCTCGATTCGTCCGGGATCCCTTCGATTTTCTGGTTTTCACGGTGTGACTTCTGTCTAGGGGTGCATCGCCTTCACTCCCATTTCTACGCACCTGGCATAGGCTCCGTACGAACGTAAGTAATGGGCTCCTCACTTTCCAAGGTTTCGTCAGGACATAGGGACGAACTTACGATTTGGTGAAGAAGGCTAATTCCTTTCAAAAATCAATGGTACCACTGTGTACCCTATTTCTAAGAAATCTTTAAATAAATTTATAATTTACATTGAGGCACATTGTCCAGCCTATCCATCTGCTGGAACTCTCAGCCATTCTCTATGGGAAAAATTAGGAAATATCTACACGAAATTCCTAGAGCTCCCATGGATATACTCATTTCTTGGAGAGCGATAATGGCTGCTATAACTACTGTTTATCCTCCTTCTAGTCTTCCTGAAACATCTTTTCTCCTGTTTCCTCTGATTCCCCTTCTTCTCATTCAAAAACTATTAAGCCTCTTGCGGCTCATCTTGATACAATTTCTTCCTTACCACCTCCGTATCCTGACATTTCTTTCCCTCCTCCTTCCGCTCCATCTTCTCTTTCTGACTCTTCTCCGATAAAACCTGTGGGAGGTATTATAACTAATCTTCTGTCATCACCTCTGCCTTTAGAAACAGAAGATCCTTCTGCTTATCCTATGACTATTATCCCTGGTGCAGCGGGAGGCAATGTTCACAGCAACATTGAGTTTAAAGTTTTAAAAAATATAAAAGATGCAGTTACAACTTATGGATTACATTCTCCTTTTACTCGGGGAATACTTGATTCTTTGGTCACTGCTAATACTGTTATGTTACTTTATGACTGGAAAATGCTTTTCTCTATGCTTATGACTCCAGCGCAATATGTTGTGTGGCAATCTGAATATGAAAAGGTGTTGAGGCTGAAATTCGTAGGGGTTTGCCTGCTGGAGTAACTGTAGATCATTTAATGGGAAAAGGTCAATCCTCTACTCTAGCACAACAACAAAATTCCCCCGTCGCAGTTTTGCCATTATTCATATGTGTGCTATGAATGCTTTAAAGCGAGTGGATGATTCAGATTCGCAGTCCACCCAAACATTTTTGAAAATTATGCAAAATCCTGATGAGCCATATGCTTCATTCATCAGTCGCCTTCAGACAGCCCTAGATCGACAGATAGATAATTCTACTGCCAAACAAGAGTTACTTATAAAATTGGCTTTTTCCAATGCAAATCAGGACTGTCAAAAAATTCTACAGCCAGTCGCTAATAAGCCAGGCGTGACATTGGCTGAGTTTTTACAACTCTGTAGAATTGTAGGAACAACCACTCATAAAATGAATATGCTTGCTACTGCTATCACTGCTTCATTATCGGATCCTAATTCCGCATCCACTTCTCCTCCCGATGCTTTCGCTGTAACACGCAACGGCAATTGTTTTAACTGTGGCAAGCCGGACATTTTAAAAATCAATGTCGCATGCCAGGGGTGGGGCCGCTCTTCGTGGCCAAACTAGAGGTCCACCTCCTCATCTAAGCCACAAACCATCTGTCCTCGCTGCCGGAAAGGCTATCATTGGGCTTCACAATGTCGTTCTAATCCTACTCTCTCTCAGCCTTGGAAACTAATTGAGGGGTCTTCAGCTAACCCCGCCACAAAGGCTGAATTACCTGCCACAACATTTCCTGTGGTGCTGTTAGAGGATCTTGTGTATGATGATCCTGGTGCTGTTTTTACTCTTCCTTTAACTACAACGCTTTTCAAACCTCTGCCTCCTTCCACACCTGTCTTACTTATTCCCAATTCTTCCCTTACCATAGAGGGTGTGGTTGCTGCTCCTTACTTATATGATTCTTCTGCTCTTAATAATCTTGCTTTGGCTGCAATAGGGGATCGTTGCTTTTCTTTAAAAAGGGGACAGTAGTGGCTACGCTTATAATTTTGCCTCTTTTTGAACCTCTCTCCTTGTTTGCATTACAGCAGCCTGTCCAAGCTTCAAAACCCACTCTTTCTGTCACACTCAATGGTCGCATTTTTGATGGTCTGATTGACACCGGTGCAGACGTTTCTGTTATTCGCTCCTCTGAATGGCCCTCTTCTTGGTCTCTAACAGAAGCTTCTTCAGTGCAGGGCGTAGGTGGGGCACAAGCTGCTAAGGTCAGCTCTCATTGGCTTTCTGCTTCTACTGAGCATTCTACCTTAACTGCTTATCTTAAACCCTATATCCTTCCTCTACATTGCAACCTCTGGGGACGTGATTTACTCTCTCAATTTCAGGCTTATATTCAGCTGCCATAGTTTTTCTATTTAAATGTCTATTTCTCCTTTATCCCTTACTCTTAAAACCTCTCTTCCTGTTTGGGTGGATCAATGGCCTCTCACCAAAGAAAAATTGGAGGCTTTACATCTTCTTGTCCATCAACAGTTAATAGAAGGACATATTGAACCATCCACCAGTCCTTGCAACACCCCAGTCTTTGTAATTAAAAAGAAATCTGGCAAATGGCGTCTCCTTAATGATCTTCGAGCCATTAATTTAATTATTCAACCCATGGGACCACTGCAGTGTGGCCTGCCTAATCCTAATTTGATCCCAGCTGGATTTGATCTCATAATAATAGATTTAAAAGACTGTTTCTTTTCCATACCTCTGGCACAAAAAGATAGGATCATCTTTGCCTTTACAGTACCAGAGCTTAACAACTCTAAACCCACCTCTAGGTATCAATGGAAAGTTCTTCCACAAGGTATGCTAAATTCACCAACTATGTGTCAATTTTTTGTCAATGAGGCTCTGCGGCCTTATAGATCTCAATTTCCTAGTTTTCTTGTATATCATTACATGGATGATATCTTAATTGCTGCCGATGGGCCAAAGGGGACGGTCCAAAAAACCTTCCCGATCCTCTTGACCACATTAGCAAAAGCAGGGTTACATATAGCACCTGAAAAATCCAGTCTCACTACCCAATGCAATATTTAGGCCACAAGGTTTTAGCTTCCACAGCATCTCCACATATTCCTTCACTCACACTTCCCCAGCCAACCACGCTGGTTCAATTACAGCAGTGCTTGGGGTTATTAACTGGGCTCACCATATCTTGCTCTAACCACACATATGCTATCACCACTCTTTCAAGCACTAGTAGGATTGAAAAATCCTGCAGATAAGGTCTATCTTTCAGATCAGCATCTAGAAGCTTTAAAACAAGTAAACACAGCCCTAGCCACCCGGTGGGTAAACCGTGCACTCACAGACACACCACCTTCTCTTGCTATTCTTTCCACTCATCAACTACTGACTGCAATAATTGTCCAAATATCAGATGCAAGAAATCTTCATATTTTGGAATGGCTACACCTACCACACACTCCAAAAACATCTATTTTTACTAGAGCAGCGCAAATGGCTTCTCTTATAGAAAAAGGGCGTAAGAGAACCAAAGCCCTGATGGGAATGGATATTTTTACATTGTATATTCCTTTTAAGATCACTCAATGGGAACCTCTTTTTCAGACTTCCACAACACTGCAGGACGCGTTGGAAGATTGGTGTGGCCAAGTGTCGTGCCACCTTCCCTCTGATTCACGACTGCAGGTGTTGCGGACAGTTCCTTTTGTTTTACAATCACCTTTTGTCCAACAGCCATTGAAGGAAGGCTTCACTGTATTTACTGATGGTTCAAAAATATTGGAGCATGTACATGGTACGAAAATGCTCAATGGCATAAACATTTAACTACTTCACAAACATCAGCACAACAAGCTGAATTAGCTGCCTTCCTATTGGCGTTGTCTCTTTTTCACAACAACCTTTAAATGTAATATCTGATAGCATGTATGTTACCCAGATGGTTGCTCATATTTTCGATGCATATATCTCCCCTGTTACCCCTCCCTCTCTCATGACACTTTTTTGCAGCTTCAGACCCTGTTGAAAAACGAGGGAAACCCTTATTTGTAGCCCATATCAGAAGTCATCAGCAATTGCCTGGATTCCTAGCAGAAGGCAATCATATGGCAGACGAGGCTTGTAAAATTATGGCCTCCTCTCCCCTTCTCCAACAGCCTTCACCTGGGGAGAGTCATGATTATTTTCATCAAAACAGGAAAGCCCTAGTGCGACAATTTGGAATTACATATCAAGAAGCCACGGCAATAATTCAACAATGTCCAACATGTAGCTTGCAGGCCAAAGGTATCCCTGAAGGCGTTAATCCTAGGGGTACTCAAGCCTGTGATACGTGGCAAATGGACATCACTCATTATCCTCCCTTTGCTCCCTGGAAATACATTCATGTATCAGTAGATACTTATTCAGGGTTTATTATAGCAACATTGCAAAGAGGAGAAGCTACCAAAAATGTTATTAATCACTGTATTCGATCATTCGTAACGTTGGGATGTCCAAAAATTCTCAAAACAGATAATGGTCCTGCTTATGTCAGTTCTCCCTTTGCTGAGTTTTGTCATAAATGGGCCATCATCCATAAGTTTGGCTTGCCCTTCAACAGCCAAGGTCAAGCGATTGTGGAGAGATCGCACCAAACTTTGAAACAAGCCCTTGATAGGCACTTGGGGAAAAAGGCTCAGGCCCCTGAACCTCCCAACGTTGCAAAATATTTTAAATGTTTGTCTTTACACTCTTAACTTTCTCAATCTTACTGGCTCTCCTCCTGCCACGGCGGCTTCTCGCCACTTCACCAAGCCAGTAGTTCCCTCTTCCCATCCTCTTGTCTATTTCAGACAGCTTCCAGATCCTGCGTGGAAAGGTCCTGCACAGCTCATCACCTGGGGAAAGGGTTACGCTGCTGTCCAACTTCCTGATCGAGTGCTTTGGGTTCCTGCTCGCTGTGTCAGTCCTTACCATGGCAAACCTGACTCTAACTCTAATCTTTCTTCTGATATCAATACTTCCTGTCTTTTCTCAATTTAGGGCATCTCCTGATGCTATTTTTGCTTTCCTTGCTGACACTGTTACCTTTGTTTTTAAAGATAATCTCCTTCCTGCATGTAATTATGTTTTCCAACACAACGGTCGTTTCCTTCCTCCTACTTCTGACATAACTGTTCACTATTACTATTCTCCTTGTTTAATATTTTTAACTATACATGTCACTCCGCTTACTATAGGTTCCTATTCTTGCTTGGGGTTTTTCCACAATCACACCTATTTCAATCACACTGTTCTATTGCTTTCCACTCCTTCAGTGGCATCTCCTCCACTATCCTCTGTTTTCCTTACATTGCCCTCTCTAGCTAATTCTGAGCTACCTTTTCCTGGAGACAAACTACGATGGCATCTTCGTTGCTGCTTTCCACCTTGTGATGTCACCAACTGCATATGGCATCATTCATCTTCCTGGGTTCCTGATCGCTACAAACCACCTGTTGTGCGAAGACGCCACCTCATCTATGACAACACCCATCGCAAGACTACGGCTCTCATTCGAGCTCGCCATCTTCGGTATCCTGCCTTCATCGGTGACAGCTCCATCTCTAAGCAGCCTGCGTCTCATGCTATTCCACGATTTGGCTATCGTCGCACTCCTCGAAGCATACAACCATCCTCTACAAATGAACATCAACCTCAAACTTATACCTGGACTATCCTTGACTTTCAAGGAAAAATTTTAAATACCACCACTAACTATACTCGATGGCCATGGTTTCCTCAGCTTTTCATGGATTTTGCTGAAATGGGAACAGGAGTCGAAAAATTCGCAGACAAAAAATTGCAAGCTGATACATGGGACAAGCAAGGCTCCTGCTCTCCAGCACCTGCTGACAACTATAGACTATATTTTTGCCCTGCCCACAGTACTGGCACTTCTCGTTCTGCCTGCGGTGGGGTAGTTGACAGATATTGTAAAAATGGAGTTGTGTGTCCACAGGTCATATCTGGTGGGAAGCACCTACCAAAAATGACTATATTCATATTACCCGTGCCCAAGCACAGCATTCCTGCTCTTCATGGCCTTGTTGTGGACAGAGAATGAATCCACTCATAATCACCTTTACTGCACAATCTTGCCTAGCACGTACACCTCTCAGGGCAAATTCCACTGACAGGACTGAAACTGACAGGATTAACTCCAAAAGTCTGTGTCAGCTAAAAACTGTGTATTTGGTATTAAGACATGTTTACCTGAAAAGTATCAGTCATGAAGTTTGCTCCTTGTGTCACGTAGCTTGGTTTCAATGATTAACTCTGTAACTTCATTGTTTCTTGCATTCACCCCGCACCCCGTCTTTGAATCAGCACAATAAAAGAGGACAGCGCAAAGCAATCGGGCCGCCGGGACAATTCCATCTGCCCCAGGCGCGATGTGTTTCCTCACCTAAAGAAACTATTTGTTTTGTGTCTTTTTCTTTGTGCTTTGGCACTCACCCTTGCGAGGGCTCCGCTAAATTATTTCTTGAAGGGAATTCAGCAACAGACTGGAAAATCGAATCAACGGACCGGTCGCTCGACGCGACAGGAAATAGAAATGAACCTCGTTAACAATCTCATTAAATATGATGACACCATCATGGCATTTGCATGCTGGAAGATATTTTATGGACCAGAATTATTATTATTATTTGCCTTTTGTTCTGCCTTTCCTTTGACTTATTTTGGACGATTGGGGGTGTTATCACCATTAACTCATTGCATTACTTCTGGCAATAGTTTCGTGGCTACCTTCATATCCCACCTAAGCCAAATATCTTTGGGTCATAAACAAATGAGGATTGACTTATTCTACAATCCACCTGAGGGATGGACAAGAAATAATGTGTGGGAACTAGTTGAAGAAAGATCCAACCTAGACAGTAAAAATAATTGATCAGTGGAATAGCTTGCCTCCTGGAGTTGTGGATGCTCCATCACTGGAGATTTTCAAAAATAGATTGAACAACCATTTGACCAAGATGGTATAAGGTCTCCTGCTTTGAGGAAGAAGTTGGGCTAGAAGACCTCCAAGGTCCCTTCCAGTTGTATGATACTGTGTTCTTTATTCTAGTATAACTATTCATTTTAGCCTACAACTTGATCCAGGGTAATGGGTATCATTCCTACCTACTTGTTTAAAAATTAAAAGGCATAAATATAATATTATTTATTTGTTAATTTTATTTTCTGCCTATCTTGCTGTGAGGCTACTGTAGGGAGCTTACAATAATAAAAAGGAAGAAATAGAAAGGACTGCAAACAACAGAAGGAAAATAATAAAACAATAAAGTAAACAACAACAAAGGAACACAACAAGAATAATACATCAATATAATTATCAAAAAGATGGATAGGTAGAGAGCAGAGGGCAAGTGGGGGAGCAAGAGTTATATAAAGTATATTCTTAGTTGGCTGCCCTCTTGGGATATGCTTCCATACGTATATTAAAAAAAAACAGCTAACAAGGTGTGAATTATTAGAAGCCAATTTTCTATTGCATACCCTCATTCACAATTGGAGAGTAGGATAGAATCAGTGATATTCTGAATTGGATTTCAGGAAATGATATAATATTCTTTCCCATTGCCCAATTCTATTCTATCACCTAGCACAATGCTTATTAAATACCACAAATACTTTATGTGATAATTATAGGTTGCAAAGATTTCCAAGTTTCAAGTTCAAAGTTCTCCTAAACAATTTGGGGCACAGCTGCACAAAGATTATAGAAAGTCAGCACAATTTAGTGATTAAAGCGTTGGACTAGAACTGGAGAAATCTAATTTCATGTTCAATAACAGAAATTCACTGACTGAGTCAGTGAGAAGAAAATGCATCATTGCTTGGCCACACAGAAGAGACCACATTTAGCTTCCTTACATTCCTGAAGAGAAAAATAAATGAAGCATCCCATTAACATCCCAGTTAACTTGCATTCTTCCCACTAACCCATTTAGGTTCCATTTAAAAGGAAAATGTGTCCTGCTACACCACAGTATTGATCATAACCCAATAGTTAAATTTTTCAGTCAGATTCCAGCAAACTGACAGTTCTGAAACACATAACACAAACCAAGAGACCCTCAAGGCAAAAGGCACAGCATAAATACACTTCTCCAGTTACATTTCCAGTCTTTTTGGGGGGGAAAGTCCATGCTCTGAATTCAGAAGGATGTTTAACGGGAAGAATTCAAGTCCAGAGATGCTGCGGCACCTCATTCTGACAGAGAGAATAATGTGAACTGAGAACAATACAGCCCATATTTTCCCTGTGCAACATTAAGTTAAGCAATGAAAACAAACAATTGAGCATGACTATTCTTTGGAGTTAGTCACACTGATCTTTACGAGCCATGCCAGGGGGATGGTACTCTGCCATAACATTGCTTTTATTCCTCCGTTTTGCTCAGAGGCATAGCATTTTTATCTGGCTTACACATTAGAGGCATATAAGAAACTACTGATCCCACCAGGAATTCTCTGTACCATTTATATATTTTGTATTTCAATGTTACTACAAGGCCACAACAAAGACTGTGTAAACAACTTGTCTAAAGTATGTGGCCCCACAAATTTCAGCAAAGGCAGCTACTTAAATTAGTACCAGGGTAATTTACATTAGAACTTGCAGGCGTGTGTGTCAAAGGGTGAAGTACTGGGAATGCTTCATCTTTTAAAAGGAACACAAACTCCAAAGCATCTCCAGCTTTGAGTTAATTTGTATGACCTTTTAGAACTATACTACCACTTATTTTCCATTAAGGCCAAATTTTGCAATTCCAACAGTGTCACATGGGAAGACAAATTGTATCCTTCTGTCCCTGATTGATAGATGTATTTGGAATCAGCAGGCTGCAGGTCAATGGAATACTCAGTAAATTTTCACTAGTGGCAGCACACTGGGTGGAGAGTTGCTAGTTATGGTATTAGGCTAGACAAAGGAAAACCTAGGTTTTCTTTATCTGCAGCCATGGAAAGACACTAGATGACATTGGAACAGTTACTGGCCAGTTGTTGTGGACTAAAAATGAAAAAACAGGCAGACAAATAGACAACACACACACACACAACACACACACTTTGTAAACTTTCTTGAGTTTCTACAATAAAGGCAGGATGTAAATCTAATATATAAATAATTCTTCCAATAGAAGGGAAGATATGTAGCCCAGGGTTGAACTGTGGAACCCTGAGTGCTCTTTGAAATTGGTTGTTTGCTTGCTTTCTTACCCAGCTAAGTAACAAAATCAATGTTTGACAGTGTACGGTTTTGCTCTGCTCTTCCAGGTTTGATAGAGATATGGTTTCCTCTTTGATGATATCCTTGATAATTGATTGTTGTTTCTTCTGCCTTATCTGTGTCTTGGCTGCTGGAGAGGGTATGTTCTGATCTTTTTGTTTCCTTCTTAGCTTCTTTATTGTCTCTTGAATGTTGTGTAAATGTAGTTCATCTCTATATGTCTGTTGAAAGCTGATTTGTCTGAGTGCCAAGCTTCCAGGAATTCCCTAGCATTTTTTTGGATTCCCAAGCTAGGAATCCAGGATTCTCAAGCTAAATGTCCAAGCTTCCAGGCATTTCCCCATAAATCCAAGAAGAAGAAACTACACTATACTAACCCTGGCAAAGCAAGCTATTGTGCATAAACAGAGAACTAACACACATTCATCAGCACTGAAGATGTCACCTATTTTGGTAATGAGATGTCTGTAAGCAAACAGCCAAGTTCAGAGAACACCAAGGACTCCATACCTAACTAATGAGCAGCTAAAAATATCAAGTTTCTGTGGTTCTCAAAAACAGTTCCCTGCTGTGTCCTATACTGTCAGTTGATCAGTGGAAAGAAATGAAGCATTGTCAACGGTTTTAAAAAAATTGTACATGCAATTCCAGGAATTCCACTGAATCACAAAATTAGGATATTCTCAGGATAGTAATTTTCCTTTCCCCTTTAAATTCTTCCAACAGCATTTCACTCCTCCAAAATATAGTACACATCCAGTTATTTATGTATACATACAATTGATCCTTATAGCAAACTCTTCCTATCCAACATTATTGATGGTCACTCTGTGTTAGAATTGGGGAAAGGCATACTGTGAGTGAGAGGGATTGGAGGGATTTGATTTAGCAGAGTATGTCAACCCAGCAACAACCAAACATCCAACTGGAGAATACAATTTTAAATTGGGTAGACCCAATCTTCCTCTTCCCTTTGTATCTTATAACACCTTATATTTAACTTGTGGCTCCCCCACCCACCGTCACCGCACAAACTTAGATGTATTCTTCTGTCACTCCATCTTTTTCTGTGTGTTGTGACATCCTGACCTTTTTGATACCCTTTCCCCTGCAAACACCCCAACTACTGTATGCCAACATTTTGCTACCAAGAAACATATTTTAAGAACCATTTAGAACAGTGGGCTGCTTAATTTTACATTCTTATGTCTGCTGGTGTTTTTTTTTAATTGAACAGTTAACAAGTATAGAATATATTAGATGATTAGGACTTGCTTTTGTTTAGTACATGGGTCTCCAACTTTGGCAACTTTAAGACTTGTGAACTTCAACTCCCAGAATTCTGGGAGTTAAAGTCCATAAGTCTTAAAAGTTGCCAAGGTTGGAGACTCCTGGTTTAGTACATGAGTATTCCTTCCCATCTTTTCTTATCTACCTGCATACACTAAATGACACTAAGCCTAATTTAATATATAAAAATACTTCACATTTCCTTTCTGCTTCTGTATGTTTTTAATATTCAAAATAAAGTGAGAATGTGATTAGTATCTAGTCTGGTCTGAAATGCTGACTGTAAAAAAATCAATTTTAAATTGCTTTGCGATTCTTTTATTAAAGGGAAGCAGTGTGTAAAATACTCAAGCTACTATATTAGCTCATTCTATATTAGTTCATTCCCACTGGGTATCATGGTAGATGGGCTATATTATAAGGCACTTCATCTGGACATTCTTGTGTGTGTGTGTGTGTGTGTGTGTGTGTGTGTGTGTGTGTGTGTATTCACATTCCTGACAGAAATAAATCATATACACAATTCAACAATTATAATAAAGAATTGATTAACTCACTGCATTATGAATCTGCATTTGAGTTCTTCTACACATATTTTTTTTCTCAACAGGATCTCATGTTTATTATTGAGAAGTGATTAATGGTGAAAGAAAGGCATCACCCATTCCTCATTGGCTTAACAAGAAAACTGAAGAAACATTCACTACACAGTTTACAATATTGTTTTTTCTTCCAAAATTAATTTTCCTGTAAACAAACAAGCTTTTACCAGTGTTCTCAGCCTTCAAATCAAATCAAGCCAGATTTAATCTGTAATCCATATAATGTTCAAGAACAGAAGAACGTTTTGTAGGACTCTTCGTATTTCACTTTTGAGAGAGAGAAAAAATGAACCACCCCTCAGACATGACCTCACAGACAAATCCCATTCAAATCTTCTAGGCATAAAAAAACCCCTCAAGAATTCTTCATAAAATTCCTGTTCCAGTCCATGGGGGAAAAAAAGTTACTCATTCCACTTTCCGTGGTGGATGTCCAAAAGAAAGTCACAACTCGGTGTTCCAAGTGCAAATATCAAAAAAATCAGGAGGAAGAGGGGTTCAGAAGGCCAGGAAACCAGGTAAGCGGCAGATTTAAAAATTAGAGGAAAAAATAGGGCATATGCCACTTGTGGATTTTAAAATCTGATAATATAGTAAAAAGACAAACAAAAAAGAAACAAAAAAACCGAAAGTATATGGTCTGAAATTACAACCAAAGCCAAAAGAAAGGAGGACAGTTTTCACTTCTACTCTACCTAGAAGGGTTTTTTTGTTTTTTTAAGTCCTATGTCTCTTGTGAAATTTCAGTATTTTTTTTTAAACTGTACGTTTATAAGAGTTTGTATGGATTCAATGAAATAAGTCCTAATTCCTTCTGGTGTAGTCTTTCTTCCTTTTGAAAGATATCCGAGATGCACCATCTGTGTTACAGTGTCTGTGAAAGGGCCCAGCAATTTATTTGACACGGCCTTGACGTTCCTTTTTCACACTTTCCTCCTCTTCCTGGCGTTTCTCATAGTGTGAGAAGTCATCAAAGATGGAAGTGGTGTGCTTGTAGGTAGCAATAATTTTCAGCACCTGTTTGGCCTTTTCCAGAGGCACCTCCTGAGTGTCCCTGGAGTTGGTCACTGGTTTATTCGCATTGTTCTCTAGGAGAATGTGCCTCAGTTGGTTGTTGGGAACGTCCTTCACAAAAATCCACCTGACATCAAATCGCCCCTTCCATTTGTCCTGGGAGCACACACCAGCACACGTATTGTAGTCCACAGCAGATTTCATTTCTGCCACTCCATAGAAATGACCACTGCTGTTGACACTGAACAGTAAGTAAACAGGACCTTTTCCATTCATGGACTGATAAGCAGCATCCAGTCTCTTATTACCATGCTCTGTACTGCACCAGATGTTATATTTATTGGAACGGTGGATGTCATCTTCAGAATAACTCTTGATAATGAAGACCCTCCCATGTTTTGGGTTCCAGTCAAAATCCTTTGGGTTATAGTTGTTGATAGATCTCAACTTCTCCAAGACAGGGTGGGGCTCCTAAGGCGCAGACCCAGAGGTGGTTTGAGACTGTCCTACTGCATTGCCATCAACTCCGTTTTGGCCAAATCCATTTCCACGGTTACGAGGTGCAACCCAATGGGCAGGTTGAGCTGCCTGCTGCTGAACTGGCAACTGAATTGGTTGAGGTGGTGCAGGTGGCAGAGGTTGTGGCTGTTGTCCTGCTGAAGGCTGCATTGTTGGTGGGCTATTATTCATCCATTGACCCATTGGTTGGGGAGATATTTGGGTTGGTGGCTGACCAATATTCTGAACTAAAGCCTGGGAAGGGTTTTTTGCCACTGGTCCTTTATTATGCCAAGTTCCAATGTCCATATTGTGTTTAATGGGGGGCGGTGGAAGACTTGAGCCCACAATCCCATTCTTGGTCTTCAGCTTGGGCTGTTGTTTTGAAGGTTTGCTTGCAATATCAGCCCAGGATGTTGGTTTGGGAGGAGCAATAGTAGATGGAGGCAAGCTATTAGAAGTTCCAATATTACTGGCCCATTGGTTACTACTGTCCCAGAAATGGTGTGCTGCCAAGGGCCCCTGGCTGTCCAAACATGGCATCGGGGAGAAAATGAGGCTCTCTTATCTGTCCATAAGAAGTCAAATAGGGCATAGGTGGATCATCCCCAGTAGACCAAGCAGCTTCACCCAAGGAGTAGGAAAATCCAATGGATGGGCTGTAGTAATTCGGCATGTAGGAATCTGACATTGCAGTATATGCGTTGTTCAGTCTGGCCTGAGGACTCAAGTAAGGTTCAATATCATCATCATTTAAGCTGTCTTTCTGATGCACTGATCCATTTTGCACTTTGGTGCCTTGTCCCTTTGGTCTCTGCTCCAGGAGGATGCTGGCCGACATGGCTCTCCGTTAAGCGGTGGGGTTCCGAGGCCAGCTGCATGGCGAGGTGAGGGGCGGGAGTGGTGGCAATGGCGGCGGCTTTGTCCGGGGAAGGAGGAGCAGCAGCAGACACACCACGCGGATCGCTTTCAGCTTCCTGGTGGACCAGGTTCTTCTACACATATTGATAAACATGGAATATTATCAAAGTAAAACTGTGGAATTCCTTGAAATTCATCACCGCCTGTGAGTTTGTTGCTTTTTATCAAAATACAGTCTCTATTTTTCTACCTCTTCTTCACTTATAAGGGTTTGCATAGGTACACATTAATTTCTTCTCTGACTTTCATAGCTGGAGTTTATATTTCCAAAAACAAAGCATTGCTTGTTCATTCAGTCCATCAAGCATTGGGAAAGTCGTTATCACAACCCAATATTTCATACTTAATATTATTCAATGTACATGTATAAAGGTTTCTTATCACTCCATTTACTTATATAATTCAATGTTATAAACACAGTTTCAGGAACAGCCATATTTTCCTTTAGATCTCAATCTCTTTTTTTCTTAAACAACATGCTGGATGAAAAGTTCCAGAAGCTCCAATACATCCAGTAATTTTAAAGAGCTTCAGTTGGTCTAATAAAGGTATTGCTCATATAGTTATTATACCGAATAATACTTAAACCATTACTTCTCATATCAATGTAAGATCTGAAAAATGAGAAAGGATAATTCAGTGGCAGTTTAAGCATCTTCAAGCCATACCAGTGGATTTCTGATCTCTGCCATTCCAAATAGCAGACATGAGGAGGTACAGTGTTGTATTCAGCAAGGAAGCCCATTATTTCCTTTACTTTTTAATTTAATCTTAGTGCAGTTAGGATACAGATTAGATTATCTTCTATTATAAATGGGACAAAGATCAAATGCGAGGTTTTTCTTTATGCCAATGACATATGGATAATTCCTGTGCTACTTGATTACTAATTGTTCTTCTTCACTACCAGCCCTAGTGAGTGAAAACCAGTCATATGGTTTATATTCTGGGTATAAGGTTAATTGAGGTAAATCTAATTTAGTTCCTTTAGGGTGAGATGTCTCCTCAGAATAACATACACAGTGGTGGTTTGTGATCCCTTCTAATTTCATTAAATTGTTAGGAATTTATATTCCTAATAATATTTCAAATTTTATCCAAGTTAACATGTCTACTTTGCTGGAACAAATCACATTAGAATTTGATGGATGATATAAGATACCCTTGACTTGGTGGTATAAAATATAATTAAAATGAATACAACTCCCAGTCTTCTATTTTAACAGTGATACCTATTTTTAATCCAAAATACTTGATCAAATTGATAGTTTTTTAAAGAAGATTTATGGCCACATTTTATGACCAGCACCCCACACCATAGCCTGCACTGCCAATCATTTTAACACTTTAACATACCACATGGAAAACTAAAGCAAAGTATACAATTAACATGGCCATGTGGATCATTTGGTTGGATCTGGTTATTGTATTTGATACTGTGAAATGGCATTAATTGATCCAAAAAGTGGACTTTGCACCGGTAGAAAAATGCTTGGAAGGAGGTAGAGCAGGAAGAGGGGAGAGTAGTAGGGGGAGGGGGAGTTGGAGAGGAGGAAGAAGAAGAAGAAGAAGAAGAAGAAGAAGAAGAAGAAGAAGAAGAAGAAGAAGAAGAAGAAGAAGAAGAAGAAGAAGAAGAAGAAGAAGAAGAAGAAGAAGAAGAAGAAGAAGAAGAAGAAGAAGAAGAAGAAGAAGAAGAAGAAGAGGAGGAGGAGGAGGAGGAGGAGGAGGAGGAGGAGGAGGAGGAGGAGGAGGAGGAGGAGGAGGAGGAGGAGGAGGAGACAACAAATTTATAGAGATGCCCATCTACAAATGGAATTTAGGAAAAAGAAGGAATCTTTACAATGTTTCTATCAGTTATATGTGATATAACATAGTCTTCCTGAAAGTGAAAGCCTCCAGAAGTATTGAACTATAGTTCCCATTGGCTCTATCCAAGCTGGTTGAAATTCTAATCCAACAGTTCTGAAGAATACAAAATTGAAAGTTGCATATTGTGAAGCAGGTTATAAACCCGAGAGCTAAAGTTTGCTATGTGAATATGATATGTAAAATTTTTCAGAAGTACTTCATAAGACTATTCTCTCTCTGGAAGCTTCAGTTCACAAGGTGTTTTTCACCTGTTTTTTTTTCTCCCCAACTCACTCATGTTTCGCTGTTGTTTCTGAACAGTACACACAATTCCTTTTCAAGGGGCTCCCTCCCATCACCAGATCAGTGAATGTTCAAAACTTCATAAATGCCAAAATAAATTTACATATCTGGAGCACCAACTGATGGCATTTTTAAAAATGTGTTTTCTAATTAATTTGATTGCATAATTAACTTGATTGCAGGAAATACGACTTCAGCAACAGAGTGGTCAATGTCTGGAATACTCTACCTGACTCTGTGGTTTCTTCCCCAAACCCCAAAAACTTTAACCTTAGACTGTCTACTATTGACCTCACCCCTTTCCTAAGAGGTCTGTAGGGGACTTGAATAAGTGCACCTAAGTTCCTATCATCCCTGTCCTATTGTTTCTTTTATTTTTCTTATATGTACCCATTTCATGTATTCATAACTATGTATATACTTATACCTATTATCTTGTAAGCGATTGACAAATCAAAATAAATAAAAAATAAATAAAAATAATAAAATAAAATAAAATAAATTAACTGGTGAAAGCATCAGAAAAATTACCCTGAGAGAGAAGTGTAGAAGAATGAAGCACGTATTGGGGGGGGGGGTGGGGGTTTGAAGGAGACAGAGAGAGAGAGAGAGAGATGGCCCTGGGAGCAAAGGACCAGGATGTATAAAGGGAGAAATGCAAATAAGGATTCCAAAGCACTGCAGTTGCTTTAAATGAGGTGTAAAATATGCACTGAATATGCTCCTTTCAATAAGGGAGCCACTCAGGAAGCTTAGCCATAATGGGACAACTTCATGTTGTTAAACAGGCAAGGTAAGGCTAAAAAAAATTACACAGCATATGACAGGATTGAAAAGTATTCCCTATAAATCTATCCCCCAATTACACATGAAGGTTTTCTTTCCCATTCAGTATAACTGCTTGTACCACAGTATTAACTTCTGAAGCTCTTTCTGGAACTTTAAGATCAATGGTCATGCACAAGGCAGATGTAAATCAAATACAATAAGATGGCATAATGAGCAGCAAGAAATCAACAATCAGTCACTCCAGTGCTTGCTCTTAAGCCTGGCAGTTAAAATGTAAATACAGCTAAAAGCTTGAGAATATAGAATAGTTCTCAGTTCAGGCCTAAATAATGATAAAATAGTTGTTGTGCAAGTATTCTTGGGAGGGATAGAAATCACTCTTCTAATCTCTGAAGAAAAGGACACCCAGAAGAGATCCTTGACTAATTATCTCAACCTGACAACACAACTCAATAGTGGAGTCAAGCATTAGCAAAGTCTCCTACAGATTGATCAAGCGTAGCCTAAGGGTGAAGAAAGCATTGTCTGTGGTAACAATTTTATTCTGTTAGAATGAGCTTATGATTGTGAAAATAGCACAGACAAGAAGGATGTAAAGCTGTTTTCAAGAGAAGATACTATATCACAGCTGCACCAGCATCAGTGGATACTGGCATGGAATTTCCCATGCTCTTATGTCAGCCTAGTGGATGAAGTATAGAGTTGTTCCCTGTTGGCTTAGCCAACAGTATAGACTGCTCCATTTTGTGTTATGTGAGTGAGTTAAAGGAAAACATGGTAATGGAACTGTTGAAAGAAATATCCTTCTGGGTTCAGTTTCAAGTGGGGAAAAATACACTGGAAACATGGAGGCTACTTGGAAAGATGGTTTAATGGTGGACAGCAGGACCACATGGCTTGGAGCTCCAAAGTGAAAAAAAAGGATGATCACATACTTCAGGTGAGAAGGTCAAGAAGAGAAGACCAAGATGCTGAGAGACCCTTATATAACCTCTGTTGGGCCCCACCTTAGTGTTTCCTGTTCCTGTGTAAGAAATATATCCCATTGGCTGTCAGACTCCTAGGGGCAGGGGTCTTAGATTACTTTGTAGGCTTTGTCTGGACCACATGGCTTCACCTGAGTGTTGGCTGATACAATCTTCCCAGGCCACAGTCGTGAGATGGGTAGACCCTTTATTATGTAGAATACTCTTGGCCTAGGCCTTAATGGCCCATTAGCAAAGGTGGGGGGCTGAGTTTCTGCTTCTCTGAGTTTCTACTTTACTCTTTTTAGGGGAAATATTCTGCCTTTTTAATATTTCCCAGGATATTTCGTTTTTCTAGGAGAGGGGTGGGTGCTAACTTTCTATAGAACCAATCGTAGTTTGGGATAACCAACTGGCCAAGTGGTTGACAACACTTGCATAGTGACCTTTTTTCTTGATATCCAGTAATTCCTTGAATAAAACTGGTCTCTAAAGCAGGTCACATGGTGACATCCTACTGTTTATATCTGAATGCTGATTCAATGGGAAAATCTCAAATCTTCCTTAAGGTGAAACTTTCCCTGATGGACTTTTTCAAATTGTCACCATAGAGGACCTGAAGGCAATTGCCTGAACACAGCAGTCCATAGATATAGATGATCATGAGGGAGATGTTATCTCTGAATTACTGAAAGAGTAATTCAGAAATAACATCTGAATTCATCTGAAAGAGCCATACTGGGACAGTCCCTGTTTATGTCACCTGAGAGATGCACACTGAATGGAGATCCTTTATGTCAGAGGTCCCCAAACCCCAGGCCATGGAATAGTTCTGGTATGTGAAAAAATTGCCTTCCATAAAACCAATCCCTGGTGCCAAAAAGGTTGGGGATCACAATTGTGTGTGTTATCTGAGTGCCTCTTTTAATCTCTGAGCAATATTATGTGTGATTGATTTCCCCATCCCACCTCCAATTTCTGACTTGCATCTTGAATTCTGAGGAAAATAGTGGAATTATTCTTCTTTCAGCCTCTTCCCACAGCCTCTTGTCCATTCACTCTCATCCTACTCATTTTCATGCCAGTGATGATATTGCTGGACTCCTGTCACTGACCTAGCAGAGTCAGCTAGAATGCATTGATTCTGATTGCCTATGCACAACAGATCAGGGATATGGTGCATTGTGGTTATACTCTGGCAAATAAAGACAGAAGAAGAGAAAGGGGAATACTCAGCTTACAGAATCATTGTGCCATTGCTGACTACCTGGTGGGTTTTTAAAAAGCCTCCCCACCATGGGGAAGTTATACTATTCATGGATATATTTAGGTGCATAGTCTATGGAAACAAGCTGGTAATTGGCAGTAGAATGCTGGTGGCAAATATCAAAGGTGTCTCTCCATCTCCATGTGCTACATTTCATACACAACCTAAATGCAAAGAATACTGCCACAATTGGCTTCCTGAGCGTGTGTGATTCTATGCACCCTGGACCTGCTGTTGCATCCTATTGGTTTTGAGGATGCCTACAAGTTACACTGGCTGCTTTGCCTTCCTTTGGTATGCAGGTTAGCAATAGATCAGTGGGAGCTTCTTTATTCTGCCACGAACCTCCCTGAAGTGGAATATAAAATGTCCTTACAAAATCCCAGCCCAGTTGTTAATGAAAGCAGCTTCTCTTGGTGGCTGAGATAGCAGTGGAAAATGTCAGCCTGACTATTACCACTGACTATTCACTTAGCTGATGGCAACTCTGACCTTTGCTGTGCCCGGCAGTAATTTGTTTTTGCATGTATGGTGGAACTGAAAAGCAGCAAGAGAGAATGAGGAAAGTGATGCATGCTGTAGCCTCTTCTTCTCAGTGCCTGCCAGGAGATGGGTTTCACCTAATGTCTTTGAATGCCGCTACCTGAAAGCTCATAATAGTAGCAGTGAAGCAGTTGTAACCAGAATACCCCTGTCAAAATAGCTGGGCTTCCAGTAAGGAGAATAGCTACCCAAGGACTAATAGCACATGCTTCAAGGTTTTCTGTTATCTAACTTCTATTCCAAAGGAATGGATGAGATGTTTAAAGTCTACTCTCACAATAATGATTGCAATCATAACAACTCCAAGACAGTTGCTGTTAATTTCTCTTAGCAAAACTCTTCAGATTAAAAGAGCAACAAGAAGGAAACTCCACAGGTTTCCTGTCAACCAATCAAAGTTTATGAGTCCCACCATCTTCTGCCCTGCTAAGAACAGCTGGAACAGTTTAAACAGAGGTGGATAGAGAGGTTAGGTTTTTCTGCCCTGGCCAGGAGGCACTTTTCAAGCAATTAAAGGAAGTGGATAACTTGTGTGCTGTAAATGTTCCTGTTTATTAATCTACCTAGCCAGGAATAGACTTTAATCTAAAACAATAATATACCACCTTTCCCCCATCTGGAATGCTCAATACCAATGTTTTAAATCCTACAATAGGAGTCATAGTCCACAATATTTGCAGGGCAGCAGGTTGGGTAGGATGTTGATCTAATCTGACTTTCCATGACAAAGCTTTCCCGAGTTGGAGGCATTTAGAATGGGAAACAGCAAAAGTTGAACATGGGGCATTTGTACAAACCATAAACTATGGCTTGGGAATGGAAAATCCAAGAAAAGAGCTTAATAGATACCAGTGCATAATCTCTATATGTCAACATGATGTTTATATTTTACAAATGAAGTAGTTTCATGGGATTTTAGGGTATAGGAAGACAAAAGACCTTGTGAAGAAATGATTTCTCTTGGAAATGGGAGAAATATAGGACTGTTGAGTATAACATCCCAAACTAATGAGAATATAAATTATATTACAATCTAATATTTTGTTTACTTTTTTAATAAAATTTGTACACAGAGATACGGGATTCTAATTCACAGTTATGCATCGTCTTACACTTCAGAGATGGGGCAATTGTGAGCATGTTCAGACCCTTGTCAAGACCAGCCTTCCCCAACATGGTACCCTTCAAATATGTTTGACCACAGGATCTATCATTCATAACTACCATGGTCACTCAGGTTATTAAAGATTAATTTTGCATCATGCATCTTGAAAGCATGAAATCAGAGAAACAAGTTGAATGTTTAAGCCTGAAAAATTTCTGATTTAGAAGAGTGGCTATCAGATTCTGTCATAAAACAGGTTAAAACAAATATAAGTTTCTCTCACTCATCAGTATTCCATGCAGGTGACAGCCATAAATCATATTCTATCTATACCATTCTTTGGCTGATTATAGAAATCAGGACTAAGCAAGGTATGCCTGATTTCCTTATTTTAGGCTCATAGGCTAAAAGACAAGCTCTCATGGCCCTAGGCTGGAGGTTCCAGGATTCCTCTACACCAATAATGATGGGAGGTGGAAGATTAATAATATGTACTCCTATGTATTTTTGCCATATATTGACCAAGAGGAGCAGTGTATGGCCCATTTCATATAGGAAGTTATTGGTGTATTAATACATTATCCCATCCTATTAATATTCCCTTCCCACCTCTATGAGTGTTATGTGTCTTCTCAATCTCAGATTCTCTACCAGAGGCCTGGTAGTTTGAGATTTCAATGCAGTATCTTAGTTGTTTCTAGCTTTGCACTCTTCTGGACAGAGAGCTCTGATGTTGCTCCTGCAGTCTATTGGAGCTACTCTCCGAGCTTAGTAGTCACAGACCTTAAATGTTCCTACCATCACTGGGATCACTTTGGCCTTTACTTTCCCTATCCTCTTTAGGCCCTGGTACTTCTCCAGTTCTCATACTTCTTCCTGATATTGCTGGCAGTTGGCAATGCTACATATATCACCACTGCTGTCTGTATATCTGCTGTGTCACCAGCTGGTAGTTCCACCTCATCAATCTTAACTACCTGTTCTCTTTTGGCTACTATCTGGTGGCATTTTTCCAGTCTGAATGACACCCCAGTGTCCTCACTGTAGATTTGTATCAAGTGGATCAGCAAGTCAATGCGTCCATCACTCTTAGCATTCAGCTTGATGGCTTTCCTACATGTTGCTTATAACTATTTTGGAAGATGATACCTTTATCATTATCTTCTATGAATGGGAGGGAAAGCTTGCCTGTGTTTGTTATAGCACAGCATTCATACTAAGGAGCAAAAGATAAAAGTATTGATTGAAGAGTACTATTGTCCCAAACCAAACAGTGAACTCGCAACTGTCTTGAGCTATATACTTTAGGAATGAAGTACCTAAGGATTGTTTACATAGGTCAAATGCTCTGCCCATTGACCAAAGTTGTCCTCCTCATAGATGTTTTTAGCTCATTAGGTGCCCTGCATGAATGAATCCATGATAGAGAGGAAACATTAGACTTCTAGAGAAATGGTAAATCTGTTCCACTTTCCTCCACACTGTGGTACAAATCCTGCTTCCAATATCATAAAGGTATTCCCTAATAACAATATCTTCTGCAGAAAACTTTATTAAAAATGAGATGGCAAAGAAAAGCCACTCAGCTGCAGTAGGTCTTGGTTTGGAAAATGTTCTCAGTTTTTCTGATCTAAATCAATCAAATGCTTCAAAACATTCCTCTCACATTCCTTCACATTTTTCCAACCTCAAATTTATTACATTCCTTTTGCTTTAGAGAGAGAATAAGTGGAGAATACTGTGCCAGGTCATTGCTATGAAGACAAAAGCTTTAATTCAGTCTAATCCTCCTGAATTTATCAATTTACTCACCACAAAATAAAGGTACATACAGATACAAAAACACAGACAAATCCTCTTTAATCCACCTTTCTATAGTGTCTTTTTCACCTCTGCTCAGTAGGTAAGCTGATGTGAAATCTGTATTGATTTGTTATATATTTAAAGAGGCCCATGCTTGGGAACACAGAATTGAAATAGAATTGCATTTTAATTGCTTTTAGTGTTTGTCAAACAAGACAAATCGGGAGAAGGCATTTCACCTGGACTAAAAATAAAAGAGGCAGATGTATTATAGAACTATTTACAGGAGCATCAAACAAAAACAAAAACAAAATCCAAGCATAAAGTAAGAAAAGGGTTTGCTTTAGGTCCAGGAAGACACAATCATTGCAATGAATGCAGACAACAAATAAGGTTAGAAGTAAGCCAAGTATTCTGGAAAGCCAATAAAAAATTATTTGCCTCTTTTCCAACAATCCCTTTTCTTTCTCTTGCATTCTGGAGTGCTTTCCTTCAACAAGCATTTCATGCCAACTATGTTAGTCACCCACACAATTTAGTGATTTAGTGCTTTGGCAACTGATTTCTGCCAATGTGGAGCAGGGGGCAAGTTTGGTCTATAAGGAATGCATTGTGAATTGCATACTGAAAAATTGGCAGGACCAGTTTCAAGAAGGGGACAAGACAAAAGAAAAAGTGAACAAGAAAAACTAGTTTGATTAATTAAGAACAGTTAATATATATTATATGAGTAATATATATTAAATACCCAATGTGATTAATATATCCTCTCTAGAGTTAAGGTTGTTTGTTGTTTGTTTTGTTAGCTGCCCAGAGTATTCTCAGGAATGTCCTATTAGTAAGAAATTTCTCAGAGCTTTCCCCATTTCCTTCCTATCCCACTTCAGCTCTCTTTCTCTTCTGACTCTGACTATGCAGTTCAGATGTTTACTTGACTAACTCTTTCTCCATAACAGGACAGAGCACAGTATAGGTTCGTAGCTGTGGAAAGACTGAAGTAACCCAGGCCTTCCTATCCCTATGTTATTTTCTAAATAAAGCTTATTTTTCATTGCAATAGTGGCGGATATCTGTAGCTCGGCTATAGGATGAGGGTGAAGGTCCGTTCTCCGAGCTTGTAGGTTGGTTTTCTAATGTTTTGTTACCAGGCTAGGTAACATCTTCAACAGAATTTAGAGGTTGTCTGTGTTTATAAGGGCTTCAGGTATGGGATTGTCAAGTGTTGTGATGGGTCAGCTGTGAGTCATCAGTGAATGTTGTGATGGGTCTTGAGATAAGTCTTGTGACAAGGCGATTACATCAGGTCAGGTTCATTGAAAGATGAACTGTGGGTTGGGTGTTGCATGGATTGGTTGAGTGTTGGTGCTGTCTCTAGTTGGCTATGTGGTTGATTTGGATTCTGAGGGATTTGTAGGCTGGTTGTAAGTCAACGTGTCTGTTGATTGAATTGCTTGTGGAGTACTAGGCTTTGATGAACTCACGAGCACGGTGAGTAGTAGCATGACTGATGATTTTTGTATTGCTCCAATTGAACTGGTGGTGTTTGGTGTTGGTAGAGATTAAGGATTTGGGATTGTGGCATTTGACCACCAGCTGGTGTTCATGGATCCTAGTTTTTAATGGATGTGAGTCTGTCCCACGTAGAATTGGTTGCAATGGTTACAGTTGATTTTGTATATTACATTTTTTCCTTCATCCTTCAGTATTTTGTCTTTGGTTCTGGATAATTCCTGGTGGAGTGTGGCTGTGGGTTTGTGGGTTATTGTTACCCTAGGGGTTGGAGGATTCTGGCTGTCATTTCTGACATCCCTTTTGTGTATGGTAGAGTTAACTTTTGTGTGGTGGTTGGCTGTGTGGTGTGGTGTGGTGTGGTTTGGATGCTGTGTGTTGAAATATGAAGTTTTTTGGATAGCCGTTACGGAAAAAGATGTTGAGCAGCCATTTCTCTTCCGCTTTTCTTAGTGTTGTGGTGCTGCAGAGTATCCTGGCCCTTCTGAATAGGGTCTGGACACAGCTTCTTTTTTGTGCAGTGTGGTGGTTGCTTGCAAAGCTGAGGATCTGGTCCATGTGCGTGGGTTTGCGGGAGCAACCCATAAGCTCAGAGAACAAATCCTTCACCCTCATCCTTATTTCTCATTTTAATTTCACAAAAGCATCAGCATCAAGAATATTTATTTTAAAAGCTGGATCCCAATTCTAATGTTTCTCTCCCCTGCAATCTTTCCACTGCATAAAGCTGTTATCATATAACAGTTAAGAAAATTTTCAAACAAAGCTCCTTCCTCGTCCTCCTGCTACAATCATGAATATTTGTGCCAGAGTTGTGATCCAGATGTTATTATCTTATATTTTCTAACTGTTTGTTCTGCTCTTGGAACTTAAGAGTAAACAAACTTTAACATGGAACTGAAAGTAGGCCTAGATTATGTTTAGCATCAGAAAAGCCTGAGGTTTTGCTGAGTGTGTTTCATTAAGATGGTTTTGAGAACAGCTAATAATTCTCGTAAGGCAAAAGCAAACCAGCTTTCTGTCTGAGAGCACCCTGGAAAAGAAATAGAAGTAGGTAAGCAGCTGTACCTGAAAGCAACAGCCTCAGAGAGAAATAAATAGGCATACAGACTGATTGCAACAAATTAGGGGCATTAAAAGGAACACAACATTCTTATTTTTGCTCTTCCAGAGTCCTTCAGAATGTTCCTGCCCAGAAGAGCAGAATCAGCAAAGAGACAAGAGCTCTAAGTTGCAAAGTATTGTACAAAATGGAACACTTTTTTCTCAAAGTACATTGATTCCAAAGCCGCTGGGTACTCTTTCCTTTGATGGCAAAGTAGATTGTCAGTAACTCAATTTCTCTCCTTCTTTTCAACTACTCTCCCTCCCTCGTTTCTTGATTTGTTCTGGTGCATTGACATACTTGGCGTCTTCCCACAATATATGGACATTACATTTCCGATGTTTCAGGAAAATCAGGATCTCTTTGAATTTGCCAATTTGGTCTGAGATTTGGTCAAATCTAAGGCATATCCCATCAAATAAGTACTGAAATACTGTAAGTCATTCTTACAGAAGAAATTCATAATTGGCTTACCCTGCTATCTAAACCCTGGGTAATCAACCACAAATCTCTAAAGAAACATTGTAAAAGGGACATGCCTATATGCAACAGCATATAAGAAGCATGATTTCTGAAAATAGCTATGTCATTTCATTCAATAGGAATGCATGGTGCTTTTTTTAACAGTATTATTATTTATTGACATTTGCCAGCTTGGAATGATAAGTGGCTTCAGAGCAACTTATAAAAAAGGGGCACAACCGAACTTCAAGCTGAAGTATCCAGAGTATAGATGTATTCAATTAATTTCATTAGACAAGGGATCTCCAATAAGCTGAAAGGCTTCAAAGCAGCTGAGGAGATAAATTGTCCTTCCAATTCATTATCATGGCCAACTGCCACTTGGGAGACTAGTTAAATTATTTTCCCCCCTTCAATAACAGTGGAAGAATTCTGTAAATAGATTCATGAACAGGAAATGCTTTTAGCATACAAACACAGAAGTGGCCTTGATTGCTTTCACACTTGACTTTTTGCAAGAGACTGGGAAATATTCTTCATATTTATCACTCTAGGGAATTGATTTTAAAGGAATACCACACACTCCAGAGGTTCATAATTGCCTTTCCTAGATGGATGGCTTTTACACTAAGAAAGGTTTTGGGGTGGAAGAAGTAGGCAATGAGATTTTTTCAGTGATTTTTAAAAGGGGGAAGAAATAGATGTGTCAAAAGAAGAAAGATAAATGGTATTCCAGTGGGTGACATCCAGTGGATCCATAAAATACAAATAGAAATGAAGAAAGCAGTTTCGCAATACAATGGTATTCAATGTATAAAACATTTTCAAGGCAAAACCAATCCACTTTTGCCTGTCCCTCTCACATACTTTTTCATTCCGTATTATAAGATAATAAGGTTGGAAACATGGAAATGAAAAGAAAACATCCTTTAGGATATGTGTATATAGTGTTTATTTGAAGAGTGTGATGTATTGGTTTGGCCCACTCAATCTTTCTGTCTCAGCTGCAAGACTTGAATCAAGAGCCTGGGGCCTGTTTCTGACACCTAATCTACTAAATTGTGATAGGATTTTATACACTTAGGAGTATACAAAGAAACTGAGATACAAAACAATAGAAACTGGAACAAAAAATAGAAATAACTTCTGAATTAGTCATAGTGCCCAAGACATAGTGCCTCAACATTTTCTTCACCGTGGACTATGGCCGCAGACATACCAAGGCTTAATTCAAGATTTAAATAATAACATTTCTTCAAGTCTTTGTGTACTTCCTAAGATGATATCATGGACCTCCAGGGATCTGTGGACCACAGGTTGAGAACTACTGATCTTAGGTCTTCAAGTTTCATCTTTCCTGGGTCAAGGGGATCACATTCTATATAAAATGCACCCAAATTCCATCTCTCATTCAAGCCATAAGCTGTATGTTCTCCTATGCTACTTGAAAACTAAGCTCCTGAAAAACTCATGGCATGTTGCATATTCATAATCTGTGCCAACCACTGGTAATCAATACAACAAATCAAGGAAGCCCAGGAGCAGCAGACTCCTTGCACACAAATATAGCTATGACTTAAAGTCATCTCATTTATGAGCTGGAAAAGAAATGAAGGCAATGAAATGGGAACATAGGAGAAAAAATGTTGTAAGTGCAAGCTTTAGTTAGGTACAAGTAAGGAAGGGACCATAGTCCAGTAGCTTTGTGCTGAAGAAATGTGTTGGCTAACATTATCTACAAGTTTAGTGAGATTCTATCCATGGGTTCCTCTACTAGTAAAGAAACACATTTCTTCATTTTATCTCTTACAGCTATGTCCTTCATATTTTGCTAAAGCAGCATCCATGTAGAGCAGTGGCCCCCAACCTTTTTGTACCACGGACCAGTACTGGCATCACAAAATGATCCACGGACCGGTACCAGCATCAGCACGCATGACCAAGGCAAGGTGAGTCGAGCGACCGGCCTGCCAGCCGTCCCCCACTTCTCCCCGCCACCTTCAACTCCTCCTTTGTACCTTCTCGCGGTCGATGGGCTTTTCGAGCTCTTTCTTAATCTCCTCCTGAGTAACGCGAGACTCCACCGCCATCGGGACGGCTCTTTGTTCGAAGCTGCCCCCCCACCTCTTCGACAAAACTAAGGTGCGATGATTCGTTCAGCACCCAAATGCCGCTTTCCATCCAACCACCGACCGACAAGCTCACCCGGAAGCACTTTCTCAAGCGCCATCGAAACAAGATGGCAGTGCCCAAGCAAAGTAGGCGGCCTGGTACAAAATGATCCACGGACCGGTACCGGTCCAGGGCCCGGTGGTTGGGGACCACTGATGTAGAGAACCATCTAAATATCTTACAGTTACTTCTTTGAAGATTTGTTAGAAAATAAAGTTGCTGCCCTTGATATTCTCAAAAGCTTGAATATATGTTTCTTTCAGACACTGGACATCCATCACTTGATATGTCTGAAGAACTAACAACATGGGGTGTCTTGTCATAGCTAAAGCTAGTCTACTGATAGATCCAGACTTCATCAAACTCATAAGAAAAATTAGTAAGTAAGCTATATTACATATTTTCTTCTGCCCAAGACCAACATAGGAGGTAGATTGAGGGGTCAAAGGATGGAAATGATACATCATTTAGAAGGCAGATGAGCATAATCAGTTCTTCCAATCTCATAAGGAGTCTCTCCTAAGAATTCTTTAAAATATACTTCATACATGACAGCATAATCAACATTAATGTAGTCCGTTCCTTCTTTTTTCAGCAAGTAATATGATAAAATCTATAGTAGCAGAACTAAGTCCATTCACCTGCATCCTATGTCAATTCTGTTCTGCTGTCAGGTGGTAATAAATACTGAAGCCAGCAGCTCTATCCTCTGCACAGCATACTCACATTTCCTGCTGTTGTCTTACTTTCTTCAGACCCGAAAGCATTTGGACAATGGCACATATCCTATTGTAATGATAAGCTACCAAGCATTAATAGCACTATTAGTAATATGTAATGGAATTGTCAAACCATCCCACTCCTAGTGTAATAGGTAATACTTCATCATTAACAGGGGATGTCAGAGGAGCAGCCACTAGCTTCCGAATATTTAATTTGAAACTAAAAGATTGCTGAAGTTTTTTTGGGAAGTAGGCAAGAAACTTCAAGCCTGGTATTATTTGGGGGTCTTCACAAGGATCAAGGATGAAAAATTAAAATAGTAGAGCTGGGCTTACTTCAGATTCCGGTGCCATGACCATAATAATGATTTGATTTGATTACTGTAGGTTTCTTGACAAGCTTTTATTAAAATGGGGGAAGTGGCATCTTCTGCAAGCCCAAGCAGGATTTCATCTATGAAATTAAAAAGCCAGAACATCTAGGGTAGATCCCAGCACTCACCTTCATAGAGCAGTGCTTCTAATTTTTGTGTCAGACAACTAATCCAAAAAGATCAATAGCACTGAAACTAGTCGAAGGTCAAAGAATGTATAAAATTCGGCCATCCTTCTTCCAGCATTATTAAAACTGTACTAAAACCTCATTACAAGCATTCAGAAAGCAAATTATGCCATCTAAGAGTACCTGGTATTGTCAAACTCAAGGGACAGACTTGACCTCTGGAGAAAGAGACATGCCAGTGAATCAGTGTGCAAGGGGTACTGATGCACCTCCCATCTCTCTGGGTTCAGAAACAGCACTTTCAGGATCCCCCTCTGTCAGGATGTTTCCCTAGTGTATGTGAATGCCAGGTATCACAGCAGTCTAGATTTTTTTTCCATATAATTCTGGTAACCTATCATTTTTATTTTAATTGATTAATCAAATTAATATGGTTGGCCATCTTATCTGGGCTGTGTACACAACCCAATAAAACAGTAAATGTATAAAAACAATTATTAGCTAAGACTATTATATAATCATTATTTTAAAAGCATAAAAAAGTACAAAGGCACAACTAAAACAGGAAAAGGAAATAATAGAGGGATGAGGAATATTAATAAAATGGAGTCACCTCATGAGTTCACCCATTCCCTGTGTAGCATAGGCTTGCTGGCATATTTAGGTCTTGGGGGACCTTTGAAAGTTCTGGCTAAAGATTCCACAATTTGGGTGCCAGAGCAGAAAACAAAATTATAAACTTAAGTCTCAATCTTTTAAACCTGTTCTGTCTATAGAGCAGACACTCTTAAAATTAATTTCTGGGTCCATTGTTCAAAACTATCCTTCAATATGTCTAATGTTAAAATATTTTGCTTTTTTCTGCTTTATTAATTTAAACATTCTTCTTTAATTGTAATCTTCAGTTCTTTCTGGTTCCTTCTGCTATCCAATCTTCAAAGCTTCATCTTTCATGTGTTTTTTAAGAGACTTCAGAACAAAAGCATTTTCCCATGGGAAGCATTCTTATAATTGATTCCAAAATCTTATTCAAAATCCATCTGGACCCTGTTCATTGGTAACTTTCCAAAAAATCAAATTTCTAATCACTCTTTTTCTGTTTATTAAAAAAAATCCTTAAACCTATACATAAAACTTATTTTGCTAGAAATAAGAAACTCACCTAGTGCCTGAAGCTTGTAGTTCCAAAAGCTCCACATAGCTGGAAGCAGTTAACATCCAAAAGTAGTTAGAAAAGGAAGTATGCAAACCTAATGTTTTGTGTTTGCACATTTCCTTCTAGTTAGCAACTATGGTTTGAGTAAAAAGATGGTTCTAAACCTACCACAGGGTGCCCTCTTGCAGTCTCCTCATGAGGAGAAACAGTATGGAGAATGTGTGGGTAATCTCAAATCTTCTCCTTTTCTGGAGAGCAACTATGAAGAAGCAGTCTATTTGCTGGTTCTTCATTTTGCCATGGTCATTGGCTCTACTTTTAATGGGAACATCTTTAATACATCATTTCCTTCCTGGAAGTGCAAAATCAACAAATCCTTCTGGTTAATATAATTCACATTCTCTGTCATTCTTCCTTAAGCAGTGAATGTATTTATCAATGAAGAGATCTCCACAAAATGGTACATGTCTCCTGAGATGCACATAGCCAAAGGAAATATTTTGTATTTTGCTTCAAATAAAAGCAAATCCTCTGCTCTTTTCTCTGACAAAATACCCTAACCAGTAGCCAAAGTGAGGCAATTGCTTCTGGCAGCGGAAACCAAATAAGTACAGCAGTGACACTTCTTAAGTGTTCCTCCTTATTTCCCCAATCATCCCTCTTTCTTCAAGGACAGTCTTTTGTGAAGCACAGCCTGACTGGGAGTTGCTATCATGTTTTGTCATATTGCCACACACAGCAAAACTATCTTGAATCAATCCTGCAATGCTTATGAATAAATAAAACCGGAATATAGAATAATAAAAAGTGTTGACTCCCTCTAGAGACCTTTATGAATAGCTCAATAGGTCTCTTATCACCTTCATTCAATCTTTAACCCTTCCCTCTTAGAAATAAGGAAACAAAGCAACCTTCTTTGCATATTCCTCCTATAAATATTATACTACTAAAATAATGAATAGAATTACTGGATTAAAAATCTATCAAGTAGACCGAATTACTCTATAATATCTTCCTTCCTTCCTTCCTTCCTTTTGCAATTCTGCCCTGCCTCCATGTAAAAGAGATGGAGGGAGGGAGAAAGAAAAATGGAGAAGACGGGAGTTATATTCATCTGTGATTTTTCATGCTTTGGGATAGTAGTATATTTAAGCACACTCAGGGATGTTAGTTTGGTGCAGACAACAACTTTAATGCTATATGGTTGGGCAGCTATATAAATGTGTTCAATATAAAAATGCATTTTCTGCATTCTACCAAGGGGAGCCAACTGAATTTCAAGCTAACCACCACCACCACAAGAAGGTGGATGGACAAAAAATTCTGGAATCTAGAGAAGTCCTAGCCTCAAGAGTCCAATCATATCAATATCTGTAGCTAATTCAACAAATGATGATAAGGAACCTGTAGGTTAATGTGGTATGTGAACCCAGGTGTAATATCTCTTCTTCCGGAATCTCACATTCTCCTTCAGCATTTTGGGGGTACCATCTTTCAATATTTTTCTTCTGTCTTTAATAAAGAAACATTACAAAAATATTTGCTTGATATTCAAGGAAGATTATTATATTTGGAGTGCAAAAATTTAGATACAGCAAAGAAATAAGGAAAAGTATTTTTTGCTAAGACATGATAACTCAATATTAGGCTGCGATGTACAGTGTTAGAATCCAATGAAAAAATAAAAATTGATCCTCTCTCCACCACCCACCATCCCCACTACATATTTTTATTCTTTCCAACTCAGTGGAATCTTGGAAAGGAAACACGTAAAGGGTTTCGTGACTTCATCTGTCTGTCTTTCTGTAATTTCTAAAAACTGAACAGAATGGAACTAAATTTGTTACAGGAAGATGAGCCAGAAAAATTTGTTACAGCAGGATAAGCAAGGGGGGAAAAAAAGGCAGGTTTTAAAATGAGTCAGATCTGAGCAGGTGTTCTGAAGGAAAAAGATCTGCTATTGTTTCCTAAGAGAGAATTAATTGAACAATGGCTCAGAATGTTGCTGACTTCTCCATCCTAAGCACTGTTTTATTTCCCAGTCATATGACCAACAGCAAAGTTCCATGCTTTTCCCAATGTTTTTATTCTTTTCCTTCTATTTCACCACCTTGAGTAGGGCTTCAGTGGTGATGTTCAAGATAATGGTGGAATAATCTGCTGGAAGTGATGCAGAAAGCAACTTGCAGAGCTGATAGATTTGTCACTGATCTTGTATACACCTCAGATAGCTCTGGCATTCAAGCTGTCAGTCAAAAGAAAAACAGTTGTGAACATATCACAAAGTCATCTTTCTTGAATGGAATGTCTGCCTAGAGCCAAGGCATTTTTCCACTGCCAATAGCTCTGCATTCCTTTCAGGATCATCAGGCTACATGCTTGGCAGTTAAATGCCTCCCATTATCACTGTTGTTATTATGAATATATGATAACAACTGATATATAGTAAGACATCAGTTGGGCTGCAAAATTTGGGCTGCAAGAGTCTAGATAATCATCACATGCCAGCAAACTCATCGTTCTTTACACACAATTCTTCCATGAATTAATTATGTTGATTCTTGATCAAAGTCTTACACTTGCAAACACATCACTTCAGATAATCTTCCACCATTTACACAAAGATATCAGTAGAAATAACAGAGTCCTTCTTTCTGACACTTATTTGGTGTCTGTGTGTATGTAAAAAAAGACATTTGAATTCAGCTTATTAGAGATAGCCACAGTATAATCCTTTTTATTATTAAGTTTTTGTTATTGTAGAGCGGGATTGCATAAATTCATTAATGTGCCTATCATCTCTGTCATTGTATTTTTATTCTTTTATTCTTGTTCTCATTTTTATTTGACAAATCCTAATAAATAAATAAGTCAGAAGGTGCTGAGCATTGTGAGTCACCAGAATCAAGACAACCATAACAGCCTTAACCCTGGCACAAAGATACAGGATGGTGATCACTTAACCATTTTATTCACCCATTTTCTATATTTTGAAGTAATACAGTTCATCCCCATGCTGCTTACAAATAGGCATCCCCTAGTGGCTCTTAGCTGACTGTGAAATCTTTTGCAGGATCAAACTTTGTTAATATCCCTGGCATGTTGCTAATATTAATTTCAAGGTAGTTCAAGTCAGGAAAAAGAATCTGCAATTTTGATTGGAACTGTACTTTATCAACATAGGCTGTAGTAACAGAATCTATTATTGTACATGTGATGACCTGGGGCATGGCACAAAGGCAACACAGTCACATAAGTAAGAAAAGTTCCTTTAATACCTCCAACTTTGCCCCCAATATCCAGTTACCTTTGGCTGGAGAAAAAACTCTTCCAATAACAGTCTTTAAGTGAAGGAAATTCAGTCCAAAAACAAAGTACATATAAACTGTAAATAAAAATCCACACAAACCATGTTGGAGCATATTAACTGGACAGAGCAGGATAAGGAATTGCAGATTTCAAAGGCCAATAAAACACACACAGTTGGGAAGATGCCAGGAACTCAGATAAGCCACGACAAAACAAGAATACACGATTTGTTTCCAACAAGTTGCTGGGTTCAAACTCTCTTTTTAAACATTATGTTCCCAGCTGCAGCTAATGAAGGGAATCAGGGTCCTTTCCTTCCCCATAAGCCATACAACTCACGTTGCTCTCTTCTCCATTCCTCCCTGTGTGCCCTACAATGAAGAGGGGGTGAGCCTGGATTTTCCTCTGAATTCCCTCTGCCTTGCTCTACCTCTCCCCTGCTCTGCCCAGTCAGACTATGCCCTTTCCCAGTTTCTTCCACAGCCAATGGAGCCACACTTCCATTCCCTGTCAGCTGCTCAGCCTCCCCCTCAGAATCAGATCACAAGGGCATGACAGTATATTTCTAAATGGTGATCGCATCTAGAAAATGTTTGCCATTTGCCTAGTCAACAAAATGGCTGCCACTACCAGTTACAAAACCAATTTCCCTGAAGATTAAGTAGCCCCTCAGGATAGTTTGCATTATTGCAGAAAAATCTTTGTCAGATGTTCTTAAAAATAAATATGAAGCTTGGCTCTGAAGTATACCAACTTTCTACAGTATTGAACTCTTTAATTAAAAGAAGCCTTTTAATTAAAGACATTTCAAATCTATCCCCAGCACCAAGAATTGCTTATTCCAAATTAAAAGGTAGACATGATATATAAAAATAGCCCTGTGGAATCAGTATAATAGCACTAATTTCCAGAGAGTGTTACAGAGACAATATACCCGACTAAGGTTACATTTCTAAAACTAGCATTTTAAGAAGCATCTACATCTAATTACTTGCTTAAACAAACCCACTATCAAAGCAACTTAATGCTGTATGAGCAACATATCACAATGCATTACCTCCACTTCTTAATGTCCCTAGTGATTTAAGTATCAATTTTATTCCATGCGTATATCTGCAGGCAGGATGATGCTGAGCAAGAAGGAAAGTAAATACAATGAGCAGTGATAACAGTAACATCCTGGCCTTGTCACACTGGCTGATGGAGAATTGATGTCCACTCGCAAGCTGTTTTCTCTGATGCTGCTGCCTGAAGCCTATTTTCCATTTGTGCTGCATCCTCCTGCATTGCCTAGTTCAATCTTTCAATTCTGCATGTAAACGGGACACATCTGCACGTGCCAGTTGATGGTCTCTTTCATAAGCATTCCATTCTGTAATTATTCCATGCAGAGCACAAAGCTAAAGACAAAAGGGAGAAGAAGAAAAGGCTCAGGCCTTTGCTCACAGGAGCTGAAAATGAAAATTTGACTTGATGAATAACTCTGAATCTAGTTTTTTTTATTCTTGAAGAAATCATTATTGTTGTCAGATCCCCAAATCAAAGTGTTTGCCTGTTACTCTTCTAAAATAAAATAAATAAATACACAAATCAAGACCCTTTACAATAGGGGAGGGTTTAATCATTGTGTTATCAGTGGTATCGAGCTCAACATTTTCATACAGGTAGTGCTTCACTTAGGACCACAACTGAGCCCCAAATTAGGTACGTATGTCATGGCAGTATTGAGGTGCCCACATGATCACTTCACTTAATTATCACAATTCCATCTCTCCCTATTGCGGTCATTAAGTGACTGTGCAGATCATTAAGCAGACCACAGGATACCTCAGAGGGTAGGGAAGGCCCTGGGAAACCTGGTGCAGGCCCAGGCTGGCACTGTAACACCTTTCCAGCTCATACATGGCCTGCCCCAGGCCTCCCAAGCCCTCCCCCACCTCCTGAGGCACCCCTTGCATTGGTTCCTGCACCTCCTCCCCACGGCATGCTACTTTCCACTTACCTTTTCCAAATATTATCTTTCCCAATGAGAAGCAGCCAATCCAACTCACAGCCTTCCTATAAATAGACCATGTTAACATTGTTAAGTTTGATGTAAAGTTACCAATCTAAGCATCTAAAACTAGGATGATTCATAGGCGGATTAGAGTTTGTATGAATCTTTTTGCTGCTAACTAGTGGTTATCTGACTCTTTATCACTCAGAAATAGTAGCCCTAGAGTGGGATTTCCGGTTTGCAGCGCTTCGGGACAGGCAGGAATCCGCGATCGTGCATGGTTTCTGCCTGGGCTCGCCTCTGGAGTGCCCCGAGCCAGCAGGCTTCGGGGCTAAGCCACCCCGTAGAGGTGGTGAAGACAGGGGAGACCCAGCAGGGTTTGAGGGGAGCCACACCTCTCCTCCTCAGCTGGCTAAACTCCCTTTTCCGAAGGCGGTAAGAGCGGCAGTCAGAAATGGCCACCTCAAAGAAGCACTCAGCCGGAAAAGAAAGTGCAAGAGGAAGTTAAGAAGTGAAAGTTTTGGCTGACTGGGATAAGAAGCAACAACTAAGGTATCCTGGAATTTAAATTTCAAAAAAGATACATTGCTCCCAAAGAAGATTCGGAAGCAGCGAATGAAAGTGAAAAGGGAAAGTTTTTTTTTTCACTCTCCTTCCTTATGTTGACAGCAGATGAATGAGAAATCAGAAAAACCCACTTTGGCATCAGCAGGTAATTAAGTGCTAAGGGGACAATAAAGATTTCTGAACACTTGAAAAACTTTTTTTTGCTGTAAGTGGGAAGGGAGAACAAAAGAATAAGAGTAAGATTTGGCTGGAGGAGGCTGCTTGGAATTTAAAAGAATCTAAAGTTAAGCCATAATAAGACTTCTAAAAGATACATTTTAACTGGAACTTTGCAACTAAATAGTAACCCCAGGAAGAGAAAGTGAAAAAAGAAGAAAGTGTTAAAAGAAAGAGCTTGTGTGTATTTGGATTGCTTGGTGACTTTGGGACTTTTGGAAATTATATTTGAATGATTAAAAACACTTGGGTGGTTGTTTAAAAATTTTCTTACAATGGCATCACTTCTGGATGAACTGAAAATGGAATTTAAAAAATATAAAGAAGAGGAACAAGAAGGGAAGGGCTCTTTTGGCTCCGTTTTTCATTTCTTAGAAATGGCGATCTGTACCTATGAGAAAATGCAAGAAAAGGCTGCACAACAAGAAGATTGGGACAAAGAAGAAGCCATCTTTAATGAACAAGTAACTTTATCTGGGGAAGAAAAGGGAAAGGGGGAAAAGAGAATGGAGAATTTAAGACCTAAAAAAACAACCAAAAAAGGGAAAAATAAGGTGAAAAGTGGATATAATGCTAGAAAGCAACAGAAAAGAGGAACACAGAAGAGGGAAATGGAGGTGGAGAGACAAGGGGGTAAAAAGAGCAGAGTGAAGAAGCAAGGGAGAAAGGAAGGGAAGAGAAGCTACAAAGGTTTGGAACAAGATGTAAAGAAACAGGACTTATTCAGAGATAATGGGTAAAAATATAACTGAAAAAGAGATTCTGCAAAGGTACATAAGATTGTATTGTTATACTTGTATTAGAAATAATGTTAGAAAATTGGAACAACATATGATTATAAAATGGGATAAAATACTCAGTGTAATTCAGTGAAACTTTTTTGAATAAAATAAATGAAATGAAATAAATGAGAGAATTGAATTAGGAAGGAATGGGAACATTTTAATTATACAATGTTTTAAAATATAAGTGAAATGGGGGGGAAGTAATTACGTAAAATTTATAAGTGTTCCCATAGAACCATGATACTTATTTGAAAAGTAATGTGTAAAATGTTTAAGATTTAAATGAATATTAATTTTAACGATAGAGTTGAACTGGTATGGATTGTTGTTTTAATTATATTATATATTTATAATTTCTTCTTTTCTTAAAATATAGTGTGTTGCTTTAGAATGTACTAAGCAGAATCCGAATGAAAGCTATGTATTATACTAATTGTTATAAATTTAGGGGAAAGATATAAAGGTGTCATACTCCAATCAGTGATTACAGGAGAAACTTTGTTTTAATGAGAAAAGATAATAGACAGCTGAAACAGGGCAGACAAAGGATATAAGTACAATGATTTAAATTGAGATGAAATAAATAAAATAGAATTAAGAGAGTTAAAAGAGGGGAGAAACTGTATAGAAAATGTAGAATGGTAATAAGAAAAGGAATGGTATATAAAATGAACATGAATTTGAATTTGTGTCTGTACGAAGAGATGTAACCTTGGATCAAGCTGCTTTCAAAAAAGATGTTTTATGTTTTCATGTTTTGTGTTTTGTTTGTTTATGTTTGTTTTTTAAAAATCAATAAAAAAAATTGGGGGGAAAAAGAAATAGTAGCCCTAGAGTGTGTGTGTGTGTGTGGTTGTGTGCATGCAAGAAATATAAATGTGTGCGTTGTGAAAGCAGTCAATTTCAACCAGTGTTGAATCTTCTAGCTGTGCTGCAGTTTTTGACAAAGGACTTTTCCCTTACTCCATTTTTGTGCCAACCTTTAAAAAAGAATAACTCTGAAGTGATTGTGAAAGATTTCATTCTTGGTGAAAAGATCATAAAGTGAATATTGTTATTCCAATCAGCTTTGAGCCGGAATAAAATGGCATTTATTCACTATGTAATCTCAAATCCTCTTCAGAATTCATGAAGTTTAAGGCCAAATAATTACATTTATTGATCTTTACCATGTGCAGAAAAAGTTCAATCTAATAGGGACTAGTCTGGCACTGGTGTTCTAAACAAGACATGTCCAGAGTTGCTTTCTAGCCATATATGTTGGGGTGGTTTGTTTGTTTTTTCATCCTAGATGAAACATGTGACATGTTTGACCATTATTTTAAAAAATATCAGTTTTGTGTCTTCTGCTGTAAATTTTGTAAGGCTAGAGGTTTGCCATCATGGCCTTAAAGTGTTATATGATTTGTTTAACAATTAATTTAAATTTTAAAAGCCTTCCTGATTTATGTGCCATCAAGTTGTTCTTAACTCTTAGCAACCACATAGATTTTCTCCATGATAATCTTCCCCTAAGTGAGTCTTTTCATTCTACCAAGGGTCTTTAATCTATGGACATAGTTTATGACTTGCAGCTTTATTTTTCATTTTATTTTTTTAAAAATCTATATGTATTCTGCAAGTTTGAGATGGTGTTCACCTGGTAACCCTGAAGGAGGGTTCAAAGTCCAGTATACTTATGATGTGACAGTTTGCAACTAAGAATTAATAAAGTATCTTCTGAACAGAATTCTGCTCCAAACCAATTAAATAGTGAACCAAAGAAGTATGTGGTTGGCTCATTAAAAGAAAATCAGTTTATGTGCTTATATTAGAGATTAGTACTTTTTCAGGAACTGGGTACAATAGCCCAATTTTGCATACCTGACATGTAGAGAAATTTCTACATTTGTATATGCAATCCGTTAATTGAGCATACTGAAATCATGACATTTGGTAATCTTGTGAATTGTTTCCACATTTTGTTTATTTATTTGGGGGGATACCCCAGGTGTTCTTTATGAGTATTGCAGGTGATATTGCTCCTCCTTATGGATGCCATATTGCTGTCATCCTCAAGTATATGTGTAGTGTAGCTTTTTCCAAACTTTTTTCTAGTCTAATCAATATTATGGGTGCTTTTACTTTTGGTCAGAAGAGAAGTGGGAATGGAAATTTTAAAAAAAACATATAAACAGAATGAACAAAATAAAGTGTTGAAGTTTACTCAACAAAAATGAGAGGAGGAAAACAGCAATCGTTCACATAGTTCATATGACAAGGTAAACGCTTTATTATACAAGCAAAGAATGCAAAGGTGCAGCCAGATATGCATTACTGTGCTGATGCTTATTGAGGTAGTGTAACTGCAAAAATTGCTACTACATGATTGTTAAATTAGTTTGTTGAATGTTGGTGTGTGCATAGGCACACTCCATGGACAGTATGCTCTTGTTTCTGCTGATAAAGAGTTTCAGAGTATAATATATATTTTAAAAGGTTAGCTAACCTTTTGGGAGAGGTCTGTGCAGGAGATAATAAATGTCAAGATGGCAACCACAACTGCACATTTGAAGCCACAATCCTTTCTTATATGATTTGTAGATGTCCTTGCTTTGGGATGGTGGGATTTGTTTGTGCTGTTGTGTTTTTTATGTTGATTCCTCTGTGGTTTTTTAACACTGCTTCTTGTGTTTGCTTAATGAAAAAGCCAATTGGAAAACATTCTATTGTGTATTAATCTTAGAGGAAATTTTATGTGAACTTTATCATTGTTGAAAATATAATGCCATGGTATATTCATTATAAAATATTGTAATACTTAACCATTTTACTTGATTATGGGATTTTTAAACTCATGGGTATTTCCATGGGCAATGTTATATATATTATCCCCTGAAAAAAAAAATTGCGGTTTTCATATACGCCCCTGGGTCTCTTCTCATTAGAAATACAAAGGAGCTAATAGTAATAATAAAACAAAATATGAAATAATTAAGAACATCAAAATTAGTTATTAATCTAATTCAAAATACCTGCTTAAAGAGGAATTGACACTTTCTAAAAGATAATACTGTGTGGATAACAGAGTATGTATGTGTATGCATAGTATAAATTGAGTTTATAATTTAAATTTCAGATTTATACAGAAAATGTTCCTGATGGTCCATTGGGGTTTAATTATCTTTACCTCAATCAAAGAGGGAAGCCATAATTGGGCAATACATGGACTCTTCTTTGTAAATATAATGCATTTAAAAGTAAACATGAAAACCTTTGCACTCTTGTGATCTCAATTGTTAATTGTGAATCTTTATTTTTTATTTATTAGTCCACATAGTTGAAATCAGAATACTTTGTACACATTGTGACTTTCCACAACTCATTTTTTTTTCATCTTAAACTTCAGAAGGTGCTTTGTCTAATGTGATTAATGCCTTTGAGAAATAGCACAGAGATACAATATTTTCCTTCCACTCTCCCTCCAGTGATATCTCTCTATTCTTTTCTTTCTTTTTTTCCTCCAAACATATAAATTGCATTTTTCACCAAATAATGACAGAACATCTTTTGGGGATAGATGTCAGATGATTCTGTGTCTGCATGTGTCATCCTCTCTTTCCTATTATTCCTCTTCTTCCAACATATAAATAACAAGAAAAAAATCAAGGAAATAGTCGGTCCACTAAAGAGAGAAGATGGGAAGGAAGTAACAGGCAACAGAGAGAAAGCAGAACTGCTTAACTCATTCTTTGCATCCGTCTTCACGCAAAAAGAAACTATAGCTCAACCCACCAAAAATATAACTGTAAAAGACAGACCAGAAATAAAAGTTGAAATAAGCAAAAAATAGTAAGAGAACACCTGTCTGATCTTGATGAAAACAAATCACCAGGGCCTGATGGATTACATCCCAGAGTTTTAAAGGAGCTGGCAGAGGTCATCTCAGAACCACTGCACCATATCTTTCAAAAATCCTGGAGCACCGGAGAACTACCAGAGGACTGGAAAAGAGCTGATGTGGTTCCCATCTTCAAAAAAGGGGGGGGGGAAACAGACCCAGGAAACTATAGACCAATCAGCCTAACATCAATACCCGGAAAGATACTGGAAAAGATAATAAAAAAACAGATCTGCCAACATCTAGAAACAAGTAAAGTAATAACTAGCAGTCAGCACGGGTTTGTTAAGAACAGATCATGCCAAACCAATTTTATTTCATTCTTCAACACAGTGACTAAATTAGTAGACCAGCAAAATACTGTGGACATAATATATTTAGATTTCAGCAAGGCATTCGACAAAGTAGACCACAACCTACTTCTTAGTAAACTAGAAAAAAGTGGAATAGATAGCACCACCACTAGATTGGTGGACTCACAACTGGCTGGCAAACTGTACTCAATGAGTAGTCCTTAATGGGTCTAAGTCTACATAGAGGGAAGTAAGCAGTGGGGTGCCACAAGGTTCCGTCTTCGGCCCAGTACTCTTCAATATCTTCATTAACGACTTAGATGTGGGAATAGAAGGGGAACTTACCAAATTTGCAGATGATATTAAGCTGGCAGGAATAGCTAACACCCAAGAAGATAGGCTCAAGATCCAGATGAATCTTGACAGACTAGAACACTGGGCCAAATCTAACAAAATGAAATTCAATGTAGAGAAAAGTAAAGTCCTACACTGAGGCAAGAAAAACCAAAAGTACACATACAGACTGGGTGAAATCAGGCTTAATAGCAGTAACTTGTGAGAGGGATCTTGGAGTCTTAGTGGACAACCAGCTAAATATGAGCCAGCAGTGTGCAGCGGCAGCCAAAAAAGCTAATGCAATCCTAAGTTGTACTAACAGAGGGATACAATCGAGATCAAGGGAAGTACTAATACCACTCTATAAAGCCTTAGTAAGACCACATCTAGAATACTGCATCCAGTTTTGGTCACCACATTATAAAAAAGATGTTGAGACTCTAGAAAAAGTACAGAGAAGAGCAAACAGGATGATTAGGGGACTGGAGGCTAAAACATACAATGAACGGTTGCAGGAACTGGGCTTGGCTAGTCTAGTAAAAAAAAGGACCAGGGGAGACATGATAGTGGTCTTCCAATATTTGAGGGGCTGCCACAGGGAGGAAGGGCTCAAGCTATTTTCTAAAGTGCCTGAAGGCCAGACAAGGAATAATGGGTGGAAACTGACCAAGGAGAGATTCAACCTGGAAATAAGGAGAAACTTTCTGACAATGAGAACAATCAACCCATGGAACAGCTTGCCCTAGGAAGTTGTGGGAGTGCCATCACTTGAGACTTTCAAAAAGAGATTGGACTGCCATTTGTCAGAAATGGTGTAGGGTCTCCCGCTTGAGCGGGGGGTTGGACTAGATGATACAAGGTACCTTCCAACTTCTGATTATCTGTTATCTTCTACATCTTCTCTTTTAACCTCTGCATTACAGGCAGAAATTACTTTCTGTTCTATGGAGGTCATTATATTGTAATTGGAAACCTCACCATTTTTTTTCTTCCCATCCCCTCCAAATGCTAACAATAGAAACTTCAGTTTCAACTTCAAACTTCAGTAAATAAGTTAAACTTACAAAGGAAAATGAATTTATCTCTCTCTCTTCAGTTACTCTCTTTAATCTTTAAAATAAATTGAAATGCAGGGTATAAGTATTAAATGAGATAGTCTGGAAGTTAAAGCTCCTAAGTGGAATGTTATGTAACTCAGCAAAATATGGCATTATCTCCTGTGGCGGGGGCTGGCTGTTTTAATGTGGTAACCTTTTAAAATAGAAAAGAGTAGCTTCTGCAAAGACAAATAGCCCACTAAAAATACTGAAAACTACATACAACTTTGAAAATAATTGTGTGTTTTCTCAAATTTGGGTTTTCTGTTATTTTTTGAGATAACAATCAAACAATAATAAGCAAAGTATATTAAAGGCTATGATTTATAATTAAATGCAAAATGTCCATAAGGATTTTTTTCTTTTTTCCCCTCCAGTTACACTGGCTTTTCTGTTATATATAAAACAGGTGTAGACACCTGGTGCCTCTATGTTACCCCAGATCCATTTTTTTCTGCCCTGGTGTTCTGAAAGACCATGCTGCTGGAATTTTGTAAGAAATTACCCATGATGGATGTGCTAAGCTTCTGGTAAATGTATTGTTCCTAATTTTTGGAGATTCCTTTAAGAATCTGAGGAAATAAAAGGTTGCTTTTCTCCCTGAAAAATCAAATTACACATACTATGATTACTGTCCTACAAGAGCAGGTAAAAGGTCTAGAAGCAAGCTAAACAGCCAGCTAAAATAGAAAATAAAGAATCCTTGGAATGGACCAAGGAAGTGTTTGCAGATATCTCTGAGAAGGTAGAAGAAAGCTAGACCAAGGGAATAGAGAGAGGTGGAAGAATATGGCACAAAGAGGAGCTTTTATTTTCTGCAGCTTCACGGCATCCTCATAAATGAAGAACCACTGGCACAAGCTTCAGGGACTGCATAAGAGGACTCTACAGACTGTGCAAAGGGAAGGATTTTTGCCTCTGCCGTGAAGAAGAGGAACAGACAGATGGTGGTAGCAGTGGCAAGAGTTTATTACTGGATGAGAGCAAAGGAACAATCTGTTGGCTGGACAATCTGTCAAGAAAAGTGTGACGATACAAGGGATTATGAAGTTTGGGGCTGGAGAGTAAAAGAGCTGCAGCATCAGATGGTGCTGATGATGTCTTCATTCATCCTGTGGAAGGATGTTATCAGGAGAAAAGAGAATACTGAAAATATTACAGTTTTTGTCTGCAAACTGTACTAATGAAAGTTAAGGAGCACCACAAAAAATGGGACTAAAATTAAATATAAAGAAGACCAATGTAATAACAACAGATACTGCAACCAGCTTTAGAATTAACAATGAAGATATTGTAAGAAGATATGGTGAAAGTGCTGCTGTCATTTAATATCAACCATTAGTAATAAAGGAACTAGCTGTCAAAAATGCAACACAGACAAGCACTTGGTAGAACAGCCATGAAATCCTTTGAAAAAGTATTCAGATGTTGGGATAAATCTGTACACACAAAAATTAGAATCACGCAGACCAAGCAAAACCTTGATAACTATCTGTCAAAAGTAACTTTGTGCTAGATTTCTTCCCTGAAAAGAAGTGCACCCAAATGATCTCCAGAGTCCCTTACAACTCTTGCTCTTAACTCTTACCTTCTATTGTATGATTCCATGGTCACTGCATCTGCTTCCTGTCCTCCTTTGAATCCAATGTAACCGTAACACAAGGGTCTTCAAACTTGGCAAGTTTAAGACTTTTGGTCTTCAACTCCCAGAATTCCTGAGCTAATATGACTGGAGGAGGAATTCTGGGAATTGAATCCACAAGTCTTAAAGCTGTCACAAAAAAAATAGTGCAAGGCTGCCCTTGTTCTAATGTACTCCAGTATTCTGTAACCACAGATATAAATATAGTTCCAGCTCATCCAGGAGAATCTCTGCTATATGCATGGAACAAATGACTAATTTGTAGGGAACTGGAGATCTGCATCACATAATTAAGATTTCAGCCACGCAAAATGATATACCCATGCTTCCAAGAGATTCTATTATAATATGAGATTCACACATTGTGCTAAACCATAGATTGTGGACAGTGGTGATATTCAATTTTTTTTACTACCGGTTCTGTGAGGGTGGCTTGGTGGGCGTGGTGTGGCTTGGTGGGCATGGCAGGGGAAGGATACTGCAAAATCCCCATTCCCTCCGCACCCCACTAGCCTGCTTTCCAGCTCTGTTCTCCTGTTCAGGGCAACCAAAGAAGACCCAGCCAATCAGCTGAGACTCGGGAGGCAGAGAATAGATGGGGGTGGGGCCAGTCAGAGGTGGGATTTGCCAGTTCTCCAAACTACTCAAAATTTCCACTACCGGTTCTCTAGAACCTGTCAGAACTGGCTGAATACCACCTCTGATTGTGGAATGAGGTACAATTGGTACATTATACTAAGCCATAGACCATGTTTTTATAGCTACAATAAAATGGTAAAGCAAATCTGAAGTTACCATAATATGGGTTAACATATGGCATGAAGTTAACCATGACATACTATAGCTATTATTCAGCCAACATATGAAATGAAACACAAAATAGCACTAGCAACAGCACTTAGATTTATATACCTCTCCATAGTCCTTTACAGCCCTATCTAAGCAGTTTATAGAGTTAGCATATTGCTCCCAACAATCTGGGTCCTCATTTTAGTGACCTTGGGACGATGGAATGCTAAGTCAACCTCGAGCCCATAAGGATCAAATTCCAAACTGTGGACTGAGTTAGCCTGCAATACTGCATTCTAACCACAGTGCTACTAGGGCTGTGCAGTATATTCAAGCATTTTGGACAGAAAATACTGTTGGACATTTCAAATGACCAGTAATTTTTGGAAGGTTATCATGCCACCTTTTCCTTATCTATTTCTATTGATTGATGATTGATTGATTGATTATATCAGTAATTTACTGTGTCTTGTGTCCCTGTTCTCCCCTCCCCCCAAAAATTGGCTCATTTGCCACACTTTCCAGAAAATAATGAGAATGACCGCAAGTATCATCAGAACTTAAATATGAAATATGACTAGAATCAACATTAGGTTTAAGAATATAATTAAAGTTTTTGAGGCTTTTTTAAGATAGTTCCATCCATGTCAGTTACTAAAATCCTTCTGAAATGTGTAAATATTTGTAAAGAAAATATTAAAACCAATAAATCCCTCTACAAAATTAGGAAACATAAAGGATCCGTTGAAGTAAATAAATGTTTTACAAATAAATATATTACTTTTAACTCTTTTCCAAATATAATTACAAATGTGATTTTTTTTTCTTTTGAAACACAAAAAGACAGAGATACAGATAGTCCTCGTGACCTTAATTGGATCCAGAATATCCATCATTAAGTGGTGTGGTTATTAGGCTAAACATCATGTGACCGCTCCTCTTAGCAATGGCAGCTTTGGTAGTTGTGGTTGCAGCCGTTAGACCAGGACCATGGCCTCATTAGGCAAGGAATTCCCCCATCTCTGCTTCAACTCTCTCCCCACCTGCCTATCTCCCCTATCCATCTCTGTCCTTTTGGCAGTCCTGCACTGCATTGCTCCTGTGACCTTCCAGTGCTTATTTCCAAGGAGGAAAAGTGGGTCCTAAATGTTGTGTTTGTTTGTTTGATGAGTTATACAGCCACAGCATCATGTAATCACCTTTTGCGACCTTCTGACAAAGCAAAGTTAATGGGGAAGCCAGATTCACTTAACAGCTGTGTTACTAGCTTAACAATTGTAGTAATTCACTTAACAACTGTGGCAAGAAAGACTGTAAAATGGGGCAAAACTCACTTAACAAATGTCTCACTCAGCGATTTTGGGCTCAGCTGTAGTCGTAAGTCAAGGACCACCTCTATTTAGTTTATATTCTGCCTTTAATCCAGGAATTCAAGGACTTGGGCTGAAAGGCAGTGACTAGCTTCCATGGCAGAGGGTGGACTAGGATCTGGGTCTCCCATCCCAATGCTTTAACTGCTATTCATTGGCTTCTGAAAGCCATTGTGAGCAAGCTATATCCCTCCAATAGAAGAAAGAAGATACATAAAACTGCATCCCAAGTACAAATGGAAAGAGCATGTAATTCTTTCACTACAAGTGTCTCCTTGCTACATAATCAGATAGCTTAGGGGAAATACATAGAAATAAGTCTCATTTGGCATTGTTTGTTCTTCATTATGATCATGCAATCCCTGGTGGACACGGGTTTCCTTAGTATGCTGGTGTGGGAAAGTGTCATATTTTCAAAGGTTTTGCATGAAAGAAATTAAGCTCCAAATAAAGATTACACCTGCCACTTCAGCAACCATATTAAGCCAATCCATTTTTATTTACTTTAACTTCATTTTTCTTTTCAGTTGCTACACCTTTAGAAAACCTCTTTGGGAGATGTTAATTGCATTTTGCATACTTGCCCCCCACCCCCCAAGAAATGATTAATCTTTTCACTCACAAATGAGATGTCCCTTTTCATTTAAACTCAACAAAAGGAAACTAATTTGGGGTAAGGGATTTGAAGGTTCTTGCTTTAGCAAGGTCTTCTGCTTACAGTGGAAACTGACAGATGTATTTAAGTGAAGTGAAGCAGCAACTCACTGTGCCAGCCTCTCAGAACTTCATTTAATTTTACCACCCAGTTGATGAGTATATTTAAATAAAAATCACAACTCAATGTTAAAAGAAATATTTTATAGAAATTAAAATTTAAAATTTTAATTCACATCCATGGGACACAAACAAGCAAACCAGAATTTAAGTAGTTTAGATGCATTCATGAATCTCTGGGTTTTTTTTTCAGTGACAATGTTCACATGACATGCTCGATCAAACATCTCTACTCTGGATAAATTACTTCATCTCTCTGCTTCTGCAGCACACAAACTGAGATATTTTAGTCAGTTGTCCCAGCAACCAATTTCTAGACGATCCCATAACTGCAGTAGTGCTGGAAAGCTATCACTTTCCTTTCTTTAATTCCTTTAATCTCTAGACACTTCTGTCCATTTTCCATCCTCTCCTTATTCTATGTAGCTACAAAATGGATAACCAAGATATACCACCTAGATAGGATTTTGTCTGATATTGGAAGGATAGATCAATTTTCAGAAAAGTGTTTCAGATAACCCAAGGAAAGACTGTACTTTAATTCCAACACAACTAGATCTCTTTGAGGGTTAATATTAGACCCCTCTAAGATGATTGGCTGAGTCATTTAACTGGTTTTCCTGCTTATACAACAAACTAATTTTCCCCTGACAGAGCTAGTATTATAGAGAGATATTTGTTTTCTTTCATTTGTCTATAATTCAGTTCATATTGGAGATCACTGAGTTGTAAAACCCAGTGGGTTATAGCAAGATAATAAAATGTAGACCCAGAACTGTCCAAGAATATTTTATTGCCTACTGTCCCACTCTAACCAGAATGGACCCTGAATTTTACACAGACAATGCTCATAGGGGATCAATATTGATTTTTAGTCCCTTCAAATAATGTTATAGAACTTAATCTTTTCATTTTTTTTTGTCCCTTCTCACAAACTAAATTATTATTTAAAGGTTTAAGAAGCCTCTTTTGTAATACTACCTATATCCTTGAGACACAGGTGGCATTCATGACTAGATGGTCCTAGTGTTTTCAGATTTGTCGATCCAAAGGTTTCTAATATCTTAAAAGTAGCTAATAGTCAATTCTACAATGTGATTAGAAAAAGGCCCAACTTTGATTTGAGTAATTTGACTGTACCCTCCTATCCCAGGGCTCAAAACCTGCCAGAGATTGTTTTGCAGTCTCCTCATGAGGAGTCACTATTTGGAGCACTACCATCCTTTCTTTGTCCACAAGAGGTTCAAAAAGTCAGTCCATTCACCAGTTCTTCTTTCTTTACCATATTCATCAGCTCCATCTCTCTTCCTCTGGAAGTTCCAAGCACTTGTACCTTTCAACACCTTTCTCTGTTGTCCTCCCTATATGGAACAAATTACAGAAGCAAGTTCTTTTTTATTATTTCCCCTCAGCCTTATCCTTTCTAGACAAGACCTGTTGAGTTGATAACCACTGTTAAATAACTCATACAGTTCTTTCTGCAAGTGTTACAGTTCATATCTAGAAGTGACTGCTAGTATTTTTGATCATCAACAAGTTCTCACATTTGAGAGGCTGGTGAAATAATCTTAGACCTGTTCTTTTTCTCACAAGAAAAGGTTCCATTAAACCCCAGAAGAATGAAGAGAAAGCTCATCAATGAAATTTTTTCTTCGATTTATACTCCAACTTTCCAAAAAATACTTAAGGCAACTAAGAAAATGGTCAAAACCAAATCTAATCATACCAACGCACTTACAGAATTGAAATATAAACACTAAAATTAGTGCTACCATTATGTAACAGCCAAAAAGCCTTGCAAAAGAGATAATTAGATTTTCAGATTTAGACTTTTTTCTAAATTCTGAGGAAGGGAAAGCTACATGCAGCTCCCAATGGAGAATAATCGGTTGCCTGTGAGCAATACAAGAAAAAGCCTCTGACATGGAAGCTATTTTCATAAGGTCTCCTCCTGGAGATCTTAACACCCAGACAGGTTTTTAAACCAGAAAAATAATTCCTTAGATAGGTCCTAAGCAGTTTAGGACTTTAACGTACCAACATATTATATTGTGCCTAATAAATAATTGGATCTAGTGCAGATTTTTCAGTACAAGCATCATGTGATTTCTATAGCTTGCACTAATTAGCAGAGAAGCTGCTGCATTTTGTTCCCACTGCAACTTCTTTCAACACTTTCAAGCACTTTTCTGTCATAAAAAGAGACAAGGTTATCCTGACACGACTTTTTCTCTACAAACTCATGCTGGCTCCTGATAGCCACTGAAAAGCAGTGCCTATTAAATGGTCCAAGGAACATCACAATCAGTGATACTGAAAGCTGTCAAAATATCCAGGAGGGCCAACTCTCTCACATCTGCTTTGCAATATAGGTCTCCCATCAAGGAACCAACACAGTCTCTGTACCATGTCCCAGTTGGAAGTCTGATTGAAGTAGGTCCAAGTAATCAATATCATTCAAATGCCTCTAGAGCTGGGATGTTTCCAGATGGAGGATACTTCCAACCCCAATGTTTAGCTTAGTAATCTAATGGCTGGATTTACCCAAACTGTTTTATTGAATGAAGCTCAGTAAGGAGGACAATTTTAGCATCAAACCCACCCAAGCTAATTGTATATTTTCAATGGCTGTGTAAACTGGACTTATTGTGCAAATGCAGTCAATAACCCAAATTCCAGAAGTTATTGAGGGTCTATAAAATTGGCAACACATATTGAACTAAATAAAAACATGTGATGGTCTGAAACAGTATTTCTTGTACAACCCAACATATTCTAACATTATATTTAATCTTATATATACAGTTCCTGTTTAGGTGAATTGGTGAAAGCAAAGATGAACAAAAAACGAATCTTTGCTAGATTACTGGATGATTTACAGTTGGCAAGTATTATAAAAATAGCAAAAAATAAAACAGCTCCCTGTTTTCAACTTACATTACTCAAATCAATCATCTAACTTAGAATGGCCAAGAATGGATTTTTTTTCCTAGAAGAGAATGAGCTCCATTCAGCTTTAATACTCAAAGCACAATCCTAAACAGTTTAAATCTAAACATCTGCCTTTCACATTACATTCCAATCAGGTTCTAATTAAACAGGTCATAGATCCTGCAAACCTGACAACTATCTGTTCCTAGCACAACATTAACCTAAATGAAGATATTGTACTATTGTACAATGGCTTGCTTGATCGTTTTCTGACCACTTAGTTAAGAAGTTTTTTTTTTCAAAAGTATTCCTTCATAAAAGCAATAGCACTTAGACTTCACAGTGCTTTAACCCCCTCTCTAAGTGTTTTACGGAGTCACCACATTGCCCCCAAAAATCTGTGCCCTCATTTTACTGACCTCAGAAGGATGGAAGACTGACAACTATCTTTTTTACACATATTGGTCTCTTACAAGTATAAAATATAAATTGATTCATAATACGTTGTATGATTCAGCTGCTGTAGCTTCATCCTGAAGAGAGTCACAGTAAAATAGAAGCCAAACAGAAGGCTAAAATCTTTGCTTCTCACCCTTAAATAGGACTTTCCCTTTGACTAGAGGCATTGCTTAAAATGATGGCTGTGCAAAATACAGACAAACAGGGACTTAAATCAATCCAGAACTTGTCTGCCATATGTAAAACACCTGCTGTTTCCACCATGTTATTCTTGCCTGCTTGTGCTGTGAAAGCATTCTGCTGATAGTTATGATTCAGTGTCTCTTTCTTTCTCTCTATTTTATGTGCTACTTTTATAAGCTACTCATTCTAGAGTGGTTCCCAACTATTTAAAAGTACAATTACAGCATACATATAAAATCAGAACCAAAGTGGTATCCATAATGAACAGTAAAAACCCTTACATATGAAAATAATTTTATGGAATAGCTTTTTTTTAACTGCCTACCTAAATACCTGCAGAGAGAGCACCATCCAATTTTACAAGGAAGGTCTTCTAGAGCAGGGTTATCAAACTCATGGACCATGGGCTTGATGCATCACATGCTGGCCCCACCCCGTTTAACGAAGGGGAAAAAAGTCCCCAAATGTCACATGACACCACTGTGATGATGTGAGAAAGATACAACAATTAAGGAAAAACACTCTGCTTTCTTCTCACCCCATCTCCAAACTTCAAAAATAAGAGATAAACACTAAATATTCCTACATGATATGAGTGAATATGATGGTCACTTCTAGTTGAAAGAGATATACCTGAAGGTCCTAAGGATCCAAGCCTTTAAGGCTTTATAGTTTTAAACCAGCAATTTCAATTATACTCAGAAATCTACTGGAAGCACCTATAAAACCAGTGTGAAGCCATTGTAACAATTCTAACTTGCAACCAAGCAGGCTGCAGCGTTGTACACCAGTTGTAACTTCCAGGTAGCCTGGAAATGAATAGACGTTTCCTTTTTTTTCTAAACAAGTGGTCTGGCAAACAGAAATAGTGCACAAATAGTATTTCTGAGATTGGTCATCTGTCACACGTCAACTGACTTCTGCTTTGAATTTATACCCCACCCCCCCCAAATGTCAGATGGAAAATACCAACATGTGATGTATTGCTATCAGAAATTAATCTTATTTAAAATACTGAGAAAGCCTCATGCAAATTTCCTTCCAAAGTAGAAAATTTCCTTCCAAAGTAGAAATTCTTTGCTCTTGAACTTAGAGCATTACAGAATGTTTCTAAGCAAAGCAAAGATTTTTCTGGGCTAATCAATATTTTAATAAGTAACAGCCTTATTGGTGAAAAACACTTGTGTTTCTTTTTTAATTCTTCAACTTATTTATTTTAAAGCAGTTCCTGTTTTATTGTGCATTCTCTGTGATGGTTGGAGAGACGTGAAACTCAAAATTAAGTTTCAGAAGTTAATGTAAAACAGGAAAAGCCAGGAAAGTATCACTAGACAAAAATCCATGTTTATTTTTACAGAGCCAGAATAGTTCTCATCTTCCTATTCACAAAGATCCTTACCCAGATAATGTAGGTTCTTGGTAGCTGGCCAGTCCAAGTAGAAACTGGAAAATTGATGAAAAGGTTATGAAAAGTTTTAAAAAACACAAAACCTATGATCAGCAATTTGTCAATATTGGCATCTACACATTTTAAGATGGCTCCCACGGCTCTTTTATACCTTTTCAGGAAGTTGATTGATACAGCTCACTTACCTTCAGGTCAGCTTAATGGGTAGCTTTAAAATCTGAGAGAATCAGGCCTATATTGACAAAACTATTAGTAAAGAGAAAGGTAATTGCACAAATGCATTTTTAAAATTTAGGTTGCTTTCAGAGAAAGGCTCAAAGGGCCTGGAGAATTTAAACAAATTGTAGGTTGCTTAACAGAGAGTCAAGGGGGATTATATTGGAATAGATTACCGCCTGCTAAATGTTTTAGAACATTTGTTTATACTGAAAAGAAAAAAGTACGAAATCTATAAACTAAACCAAGCAAATAAAAATAGCTTGAGTAAGTCAGTTAGGATTAGTATCACTTTAGATTGCAATTTGATGTGTGTGTGTGTGTGTGTGTGTGTGTGTGTGTGTATGTAATAACATATTACCCTTGAGGGTCTGATTAAAACACACACACTCCAAAATTTAGTATTTATTGAAGAGAATCATTTTTTTAAAAAGTGGATCTCTCTATCAAAATATGAAAACCATTAAATTATGAATGAGTCTAAGTGAAAGAGATTGTTCTCAAGTTACATTGCAGCTCAATTTGGAACCTCTAAATACAGAATTTTCTTGCATTGGGGGGGTGAATGCTTCTTCTGATATTTCTATTCCAGGTTGTAACCTTAATGGGAGGCATTAAATCTCATTTTTCTCAATCATGAACATGTATTGAATGGCCAGGTGTGATCTTTCCATCCAACCTTTCCTAGGGATTAAAGATAGGGTTCCTTTAGCATGCTATTTTGAGATCCTAGAGAAAAGACAAGATCAAAATTTTATGAATAAGTATTTTTTTTTTAAATGTAGCTTCTGTTTAATGGAAATTGCCTATATTTCCTATATTGCTCTGTCCATATGACATCTCTTTTGCAACCAGAAACAAAGCAGAATTTCCTATGATAAAGTCGAAAGTATTATTTGCAAGTATTTACAAGCTATCATACATGTATTTTGAACTGAGCTATGTTAATAATTCCTGCTTTCAACAAACTTCCCGTGTGGTCAGCACCAAGGGTGGGGAGCCAATGCTTTGGCCTTCTAGTGGGAGTATGGTGGACAGTTTACAATAGACAACCCCATAATAAGCATCCTTCATATTTCTTTGTGAGTAGCCTTATGATTTAATGTTATCTTCCCCAATCTTCAGATATACTAGGATACTAACCATCATTGGATTATTTCAGTAAAATCAGAGGCAGTCTTGCTTTCTGCAGCCAGGGCCAGTTTATATATGCATGTTTGGAGGTTGCAGGAGAGATAGCACTGCCGTCAACAGAAGTGGGGAGCAATGCTTTGGCCTTGTAGTGGGAGTATGGTGAACATTTTTAAATAAAATTGTAGCAGCCAATCTAGTGCAGGTTTATCAAGCTTACTTTTCTTGCTATTTTAAGGGGGGGAATTGTGCCACTAAATGTCCATGTTTGACATTGAACTTTGGCATCAAGATGGGGGCGGTATACTAGACACTGCAGAAAGAGGGAAGGGGTGATACAGCGTGAAAGTCACAGGTTGCCCATCCAGAATTAATTAATTGCTTCAAGCAAAAAAAAAAATCTTATCATTGCAGAGAATGCATAGAAGCAAAAGTACTGAAGCAAAAGAGGGTAGGAGTATTTCATTCAAAAAACTGAAGTTCTATTCACTGAAAACGGAAAAATAAACCCTATGTCAGGCAGAGTTTAGGATTTATGTTTTTAGAATAGCAATAGTTAAAAAGAGCCCTTTCCTCCTTCCCTCCATCCCTCTCTCTGATACACATACACACACAACACTACACAAGAATATTAACCAAGAAAAAAGGTAGATAAAATAAGGACAACTTTTCAGTCCTTTCACCTTACGTACATATTTAGTCTTAAGCACAGGGTCTACTTTTGTCACTTTATGTAACAAGCGGGTCTAGTTTCACTGGTGTTGAGCCCCAGAATTTATTTTCAGTGGAAAAGCTGTGGGGTAAAAACACACACACACACAAACACACACAGCACAATGTCTTTAGAAAAGCAGAGGCTCTTTCCATCAACATATTTCCACTCCCTCAGGACTGAGGAGGTGTATTTATAGGATAATGATAAAACTACCTAGGATGGTTTTACTGTCAGAATAAAAATTTTGTGTTGCTGTTGTTGTTTTATTTAACACCGGGACACTTCTGAAAGCTTAATACTGCATCTCTGAAATGGTGATTTGCTTATTTTGCGCTTCCATATATCATGGTGTTGAAAACATTCTCTCTCGGAATCACATTAGATTCCTTTATATTCTCATCACTTTTAAGATTAATATTGGAAGCCAACGCATGTCATGGGAAAATTAATTTCACGATTGATTCAGCTTTTACAATATATGTGGACTGTACTCACTGCAAATTTCATCCCACGATCATGGAAATCTTTAATTCAGAGGGAAATAAGATGTCAAGATAGGTGAGCATGACTAGAGTTGTAGTAAATCAGAGATACTGGCTAAAAAAAATCTGGGATGATTTCTTGTATTCCGAAAAGGAGTAAATAAAGAGAGAAGGTGGTTCTGAAAACACCAAATGAAATTTAGGGTATTTAAAACTCAGTTGAGTCAAAATGAAAATCTCATATACCTCATCCTATCTCTGATTCAAAGAAATCCACAAAACAGCTTCTGGGTCATAATTTCAGAATCCAGAAGGAGGGACAAGCTATCAAACAGGTGGGGAATTTTTAAGATAGTAGTTGTTTATGAGCAAGCATTCTGATGGGAAGAGCCAAATCAAATTAACTTTCTGATTAATTTTGATCATTTTGCCGGAGCTGCTGCTTTTTTAGAAAGTGATGATATCATGAGAGGTGGAGAGAGAGATTCACTAAGATTCACTGATAACTGCAAGCATTTGAGGAGGGAGGAGATCCCACAAGATAATGTAAAGCAATATATGGCTTTGATAGCCATATATTCTGCCCAACCTTGTGCTCTTAAAAGTACGGAAATATTCCAGTCTCACAGATTCTATAATGGCCATGCCAGTCTGTGTTTCAGATTATTGGAAGAAATGAAAATCCAAGAACTTGGTTTATCGACAGAAGGCTGGTTTCCATAGCTGTTGTTAAAAGAAGCCACAGTAAATAAGGAACATTTTCTTCTCAGCAAGAGTCCCTTGAAAGAAGCATTTAATAATCAGAGCATCAGCAAATAAACATTTCTCAGCCTCTTCTTCTCACTCCTAGAATTCTGACTAACCATCAGGTCAGATATACTATCTGTCATTCTGCTTACCCAATTGAGAAGACTGCTTGCTTGCTTGCTTGCTTTTATTATAGTATGAGCAATGTCCTTAGGCCTAGGCAATGAAATTTCAAATGCTACAGCCCTGAACTCTGTTTTCCTAACAGCTACTGATGGGTGCCATGCTGTGTGCCCAGCTGGAATTGAGGAATCCTAATCCAAAGAATAAAGGAAAACAAGAGTAACCCTTTCACTGCAGCAACTACAGCTGAGCATCTTAGGCATTTTCTTTTCATTTCTGTGTTGGCATTTTTAAATATTTATCTTCTAAACTTGCTTCTGACTACATCATGCATTATCTGTAAATTGATGAGCTCCACAGATCATTAAGAATTCCTGTTGATCTTCACTCCTAATAATATGTATGTATGCATATATGTATATACATATATAGTACATATATATTTTACTTTACTAGTTGCTTGTTTCACCAATTGTCACACAGAAGAATATTGGCTCCAACAGGGTAGACAAGATTTCTTAATAAAATGAAATTGAAAAACGCTGTGGAGGACAGGTTATTTCAAAACAGCATGTAGATATCAGTAGAAAATGTGATTGGAATTAACACCATATTTTGGGATAGATCTATTTTACTTCCCAGTTTATAGACTTCAGTATTAAAAAGAATTAGACATTAAGAATCTTCTACTTCTGTTGAGTTGCTCTATTCCAAGTGTTCATCGTATTTGTTAATCAGATATCAGTGAAGTTTTTTTTTTATTTCTATCATACAAGCACTGCATTTAAATAGAAATATTCTATCTAACAATAATCTTAAATTCACTGGGAAAAGGCTTTTTAAATCTGCCAAGATAAAACTTTAAAATGTATATACAATTGCCAAAATAAAATTGCAGCAGCCAAAGAAAAGTTCAAAATGCAAAATGCATTGGCATGCTAAACTGTGAATTTTTCATTCTGCCTCAGGCTTCTTTGATGTGGATCAAGCACTGGGATCTCAAACTGTAGACAGGTCACAGTGCAATAGAACAGTATATTGGACAGACAAAGATTTCTCTTCCAAACAACAGACAGTTAAAATAAGTTAGCTTCCTTTGTAGGGTGCACTCCAGATGTTTTTGACTACAAAAACTGTAATTCCCAGGCAACATGGATTTAGAGCAGGGGTGACTAAGGCCCACGAGCTGGATCCAGCCCACAGGGTGCTTAGATCTGGCCCGTGGACCGCACTGGAAAAAAGCAAAGCACTGGCCCATGGTGCCTCTGCCAGAAAAAAAAACAGCCCAGAGGGCATGTACAGTCTCCCTGGGATCCGTTTTCATCCACAAGGGCCTCCTGCAGCCCTCTGCCAGCGAAAACAGAGCTCAGTAAGCTCCACTTTCTATGGCAGAGGGCTGCAGGAGGCCGTTGCGGCTGAAAATGCAGCCCATGGAGCACCCCCAAGCTCCATTTTTGTTGGCAGAGGTCTGCAGGAGACCATCACAGCTGAAAATGGAGCCTCGATGAGTGACACCGAGCTGGCCAATAATTAGACTGGAAATTATTCTGCTTATGTTATTCTCCATAAGACACACAGATCACCCTTGAGTGCAGTCATATATGTTTATCAGAGCCAACCAACCATTTGTTTTGTTTTGTTTTGTACATAGTATTTGTATGCCAATTATGATCAACACTATTCATTTTACTGAAGGATTCAAAATAATATTTTCTACCAGTGCACCACATAGCTCAATACATCAATTTAAAGTGTTCTGGTTACCAAGTCCACATTGGTATCCACCATCCTTAGTCAAATTTTAAGGGCCCAGTAGAATCAATCATGAGATGTTTGTATATATTAAAAATTGTGTATTTTACAGTATTATTTACAAAAATACTATGTAGCTTCTGTGAGAGAATGAATAGGAACAGAGGTGGAATAACCTGAATGTAATGCATGTAATACTGGAAGGCATATAGCACTGAGTATGTAGAGATAAGTTAATTAGTATAACTCAAGGTTTTCAGTACCTGTATGGTGTAAAAAGAAAGTCTGAATTACGGGGAACAAAAAGCAAAAATTATTTTTAATACAGGAAGGCGTATAGGTAGGTAGTCCTTGACTTACGACCACAATTGAGCCCAAAATTTGTGTTGCTAAGTGAAACAGTTGTTAAATGACTTTTGCCACCTTTCTTTTTACAATTACTTGTCACAGTTGTTAAGTTAGTAACATGGTTGTTAAGTGAATTAGGATTCCCCATTGACTTTGCTTGGCAGAAGCTCACAAAAGGGGACCCTAGGACACTGCAATGGTCATAAATATGAGTGAGTTGTCAAATGTCCAAATTTTAATCCTGTGATCATGGGGATGCTTGAAAGATTGTAAGTGTGAAAAATGGTCATAAGTCACTTTTTTCAGTGCTATTGCAACTTCGAACAATACTAAATGAACTATTGTAAGTCGAGGACTACCTGTATAGGATTTAGTAGGCATTACTGAAGCCTGTGGATGTACATTATGAGTGGAATGCAAAGACTGAAGGATATCTTGGAATAGAAATGGGCCTGATAAAAGGGGAGGACTGATATATGAAGTCAGAATATACCAGCAGAGGGATCCTACCTATTCCACTACTGGTTCAGTGATCGTGAGTGCACCTAATGTGTGCGTGCAGCTTTCCACACACCAGCTGAGGCCTGCAGCACCAATCAGCTAATAGGATAAAGAAGAGAAAAGCGCAGGGGTGGGTGGGAAGGCCGATCCTGCACTTTTCTCTTCTTTATCCTATCAGCTGATCCTCAGAGGCTTTTTTAAAATTACTGGTTGAGGTGAACCATGCCAAACCCGTAGCATACCACCACTGGAACACACACATGTATATATATCCAGAAATTTGAGCATGAGGATGCAGTAAAAATCATTTGAGTAAGATAGACTGAAAAGGAAACAACAGGGATATTATTAATGTATGTATGGCTGGGGCCAGGAATGGAAAGTATTGACTGCCAAACCAAACAGGAGATATAAATAATGCCCTCCTGGACTAGATTACAGAACTCTTATGAAGGGATACATACATAGTAATAATGGGAGGCTTCTACAACATAAACATTTGTTTGAAAACAAACTCAGCCATAATCTGCAAAGTCCCCAACTGAACATAAGATGGTTGGTGAGCACTTGGCTACTATGTCATGAATGAGTTTGTCTTTAGGACCAGATGGATTTCATCAGAGTCTTGAAGGACGTGTGGGTCCTTGAGGTCCCTTTCATAGAGCAGGCATTATGCCAGAATATTGAAGAAGAGCAAATGTAGTTTCTGTCTTCAAAAATGAGAAGAAAGTTGACCCAGGTAACAGATTTGATATTTGCCTAGAACACATTATTGAGTACTAATTTTGTGAGCATTACAAAATAATGCATGGTTTGGGAGGAGCCAGCATGAATTTATCAAAGAGGAATCATGCCAATCTATCAAGGATGTTTTTAACCATGGATTCCTGCACTGGGCAGAGGGTTAGACTAAATTATCTGCAAGATATCTCCCAAGCTTTACATTCTAATACAGGGGTGTCAGATTGGCGGCCCGCAGGCCGGATGCATCACGCTCAGGCCATGTCCACCCTGGCTCCATAAAGGCAAAAAATGTCACATGATACAATTGAGTTTGACACCCATGTTTTAATAGTTTATGAAATTGTGGAATTCATTGCTCACACAAGTTGAAGACATGAGGTAATGTATGTTGATTTATCAGAAGGCTCTGCATTTTCCTTTACAGTTTTGTTATTGTCATTTTCAATCAAACAAACAATCAAAATAGAGCTGGAAGGCATTTTCAAGGCCTTTTCATCTTGAGACCCTATCCCATTTCAGACAAATGACTGTCCAGTCTCTTCTTAAAAACCTCCAGTGACAAAGCATCCAAAACTTCTGAAGGCAAGCTGTTCCACCGGTTAATAGTTCTCGCTGTGAGGAAGTTTCTCCTTACTTCCAGATTGCTTCTCTCCTTGCTTAGTTTCCATCCATTCTTTCTTGTCCTGTCCTCTGGCGCTTTGAAAAATAAGTTGACCCCTCTTCTCTTTGTGGCAACCTCTCAAATACTGGAATAATGCTATAATGTCGGCCCTAGTCCTTCTTTTCTCTAGACTAGCCAAACCCAAATCCTGCAACAGTTTTTCATATATTTTTGTCTCCAAGCCTTTAATCATCTTAGTTGCTCTTCTTCGCACTTTTTCCAAAGTTTCAACAACTTTTTTGTAATGTGGGCACCAAAACTGGATTCAGTGTGGAAATATATGAAAAACCTAAAATAGGATTGTTCAGTTAAAAAGCAGATACCCCTTCTCAATCATCACTACCCCAGATGCGTTCTTGAAGTGCTTAGAAATATTAACATCCTCTCCATCCCCATTCCTTGAGAGAGAGAGAGAGAGAGAGAGAGAGAGAGAGAGAGAGAATTTGTTAAGGTTGTTTGTGAGCATGCCAGAAAGCTTTTTGATTAATTATATGTCTAAACTATAAACTGACCTAAAATAATTCCTCTAGCATAATGCACCTTCTCATCATCAATAGTAATGATAGCAACCCAGTGCTGAGTAACTATTGAAGAGACTTCATAAATATGTATACTAAGGCAGCTTTCTCACTCTATAGGGTGTTTGTCTCCATAGCAACAAATGGCACTGTTTCTAATCTTCCATTTAAGCCCCGTATTGAAAATGACTTTTTTTGGTAATTAAAAATAGGCACACACATGCACACACAGACAGGAAGACACAAACCCTGTTAGGAATGCCTGTTTGTTCAAATATGTACAATCAGCACCCCCCTGTGGCCAAAGTGAATAATTCCACCAGTTTCTAGAACTTGAGTGAGAGCCGGTTAGACTTTTACTCATACATTTCTGCTCAGATAATCATACAATCAACTTGCATGTTATTCAGTTGTTACAGGAAAGGTGAATTACTGTTTCCTATAATAGGACTCACAGTTACCTAGCAGTGAGATCACAATTTCTTTTAATACAAGAACTTTGAGGCCACATCAGAAAACTTTCTTTTGAAACTGCCCTGCAGACAATGGCTACAAAAGAGTACATTTTGGGGGGGTATGTTTTTGAAAACAAAAATGAAAACTTCTAGACAAGACTTTCACAATTGTTTATCCTAGAGGAACCCTTGAAATAATTTTCAGAAACCATCTACATAAAAACTGCAACTATAAATAAAAAATATACCATCCATTTCTAAACTACTGTGTGGTATTTATTTTATTTTATTTTTTTATTTATTTATTTGATTTGCCAATTGTTTACAAGATAATAAGTATAAGTGTATACATAGTTGTGAATACATGAAATGGGTACATATAAGAAAAATAAAAGAAGAATAAGAGAAACAATAGGACAGGGATGGTAGGCACGTTGGTGCGCTTATGCACGCCCCCTACAGACCTCTTAGGAAAGGGGTGAGGTCAATAGTAAACAGTCTAAGGTTAAAGTTTTTGGGGTTTGGGGAAGAAACTACAGAGTCGGGTAGAGTATTCCAGACATTGACCACTCTATTGCTGAAGTCATATTTCCTGCAATCAAGTTTGGTGCGGTTAACTTTGAGTTTGTATCTATTGTGTGCTCTTGTGTTGTTATGGTTGAAGCTGAAGTATTCATTGACAGGTAGGACATTGCAATGTATGATTTTATATTCCATGCTTAAATCAGACCGAAGACGGCATAATTCAAGGTTTTCTAGTTCTAGAATTTCAAGTCTGGTGCCATAAGGTATTCTACAACGAGTAGAGGAGTGGAGAACTCTTCTTGTGAAATATTTCTGGACTTTCTCAATTGTGCTAATATCAGATACGTAATGTGGGTTCCAGACTGATGAACTGTATTCGAGTATTGGTCTAGCAAATGTTTTGTATGCTCTGGTTAGTAGTGTGATATTACCAGAGAAAAAGCTACGTAGGATTAGGTTAACAACTCTTAATGCCTTTTTGGCTATGTAGTTGCAGTGGGCTCTAGCACTTAGATCATTAGAGGTGAGTATTCCAAGGTCCTTTACAGAGCTTGGGTCATCAACAAGATCTTGACTATTCAGCTTGTATTTTATTTTCTGATTTTTTTTGCCAATATGTAAGACAGAGCATTTATTTGTTGAGATTTGAAGTTGCCATTTGTTTGACCATTCTGATACATAGTCAAGATCTTTTTGTAGGGTAGCAGTATTGTCTGTGGTATTGAACAGCTTTACATCATCAGCTAAAAGAACGCAATTGCTCTTAATATGATCACAGAGGTCATTTATGTAGAGTATGAAGAGAGTTGGTCCTAGAACACTGCCCTGGGGACACCACTATTGACAGGTACAGAATTTGATAGGACGCTCCCAATTTTGACCATTTGTTGTCTGTTTGCCAGGAATGCTTCTATCCAGTTATTCAGTTGTCCAGAGATACCATAGGATTTTATTTTTAGGAGTAGTTTGTCGTGTACCACTGAATCAAAGGCTTTACAGAAGTCTATGTAGATTGCATCTATTGCTTTGCCCTGGTCGAGTTGTGTCGTCCATATGTTTTTGCAGTGTAAGTGTTGCAGATTACAGGATAGTTTTTTTTCTGAAACCAAATTGTTTATTGGAGAGCAGGTTGTTTGTCTCTAAGTGGAGGATGATGGATTGGTTAATAATTGATTCCATGACTTTACAGGTGACGCAGCATAAGGAGATTGGTCTGTAATTTTCAACTAGGCTTGGGTCTCCCTTTTTGAAGATGGGGATGACTGTGGCTTGTGACCATAGGTTAGGCAAGGAGCTGGTCCTGAAAGATTTTTCAAAGATTATGCTTAGAGGTTTGGCTATGGCAGTGGATAGCTTTTTTAAGAAGTAGGCACATATTCCATTAGGTCCAATAGATAGAGATGGTTTTAGATTGTGTAGTGCTTTTTCAACATTGTCTTCTGTAAAATCGATATGTATTAGATCATTGTTGTTATCTGTGGTACGGCTAGAAAATACTGGGCATGATCCATTGCTGTTTACAAATACTGAGCTGAAGAATGTGTATGTGGGAATGGCTTTGAAAGATAGGAAGAAGAGCCCCAGACTGGACAACCAGCATGTCAGAGATATCTCAGGTCATGGAAGGAGGAAAGGCATGGGAAGCATTTCAGAAGAGACTCCCTAGTTTTCTGAAAAATAAAAGTAAAGGAGAAAAATGCTTCTTGGAAGGTTGTGTTAATGTAAGATTACCATAAAGATGGGACTTCAAGTAGAACCAATCTGTTGAAACCTCACCCTCAGTCTCTTCCCCTGTATTGGCCAGTATGACAGGGGTGGCAGGACCTACTTGTCCCAATAACATCCGGTCCTTCAACCTCACCAGGAAATCAGTAACATTCCAGACCGAGATTATTCCTTGAGCCTGCCACAAAGCCTTCCTGGAGATCACCTCTGGGATTACCTCCATCCCGATATTTTCTCTTCTGGGGCCAGGTTCAATGATGGAGTGAGGCCCTGGCTGCTCTCAGTCCGATCAATCCACAAGCATACCACCTCCCCTGGTTATAACACCCTCCTAATTCATTCCAAGTTCCACAACTATCTCACACCTTCTACAGCCCCCCCAAAAAAGTTTAAAATAGATGTTAAACAGAAAGGTTGAGAGCTACTCTACCCTAATATATCCCACAAGTGAAGAGTCGTAAGCTCAATCTGTCCCCCTCCACCGCCGCCATATCGAATTTATCAAATTCAGCAAGTGATGTATACAACTGTATACACCATACAGTTAACTACCCTTTACTATTTTTAAATCATTTGGATGAAAAAGAATGAAATAATGGATTGGGACAGTAGATTCCAAATGAACGTGAGGAAATATTTCCAGTTTGACACTAAAACAATTACCCAGAAATTTAAAAAGGCAAACAGATCTTAAAGGTCATATGTCTCCATTTCTATCTTGGGCCTCGTCCTAACACAGGAACTGAAAGTATAGATTAGTGCCTGCACTAACTATCTAAAGCTACCTTTCTCAGTCCTAATGATTAAATCCTTCTGTTTATATGACAGCTATAAGAATAACAAGTTTGGTTCTTAACAGAATCCCCATGACTTGTTAAGTCAGGATTGAAAATGTCACTTTTGCTTATGATACATGTCAGTGAAAATTTATGGAACATTGCAAGAAATTTAAAAGCTTTCTTATGAAAACAAAAAAGAACAACACAAAGCATACAAATGTCAGAAGAAACACTTAGCAGGGTGGGAAGGAGATTTTATTTTATTATTATTCAAAAACAACACATGCATAGGTTGATGTATTTCTAACTTCTGTGCATAAATAGTCTTGTGGGAAAGAAAATCAATTCTACATCTCAAATTTAGCTACACTATGGAAGCAATAGAGATTTGAAATTTCTACTGTATGTAAAAATGTGAAATGTTTAAGTTTCAGTTTTATTTAATATTTATTTAAATAGCCAGCTCTATTACCATGGTAATCCCCAAAGGCATACAAGATTGAAACCAAAAAAGCCTAATATCAGTCCAAAAATCATTTAAAAAAATACATATATTGTATCACACATTTGGGATCTAAAGAGCCATACCATTTCAATCACTATGATCATTACAAAGTGCTCATCTAATGAGTTCATGGACTCTTGGCCCAATTGCCTGTGGGAATATTCAGATCTTTAAACCATATGGAAGATCCACCAAGTCAAGGCCATCTGGATCTCTGGGAGAATGCTGTTCCTCAAGGCAGCATAGCAACAGAGAAGGCATGACTCCAAGGTCTCCCAAGACTACTTTATCTGATAGGACACAGACCATGACAAATCTGCCAGTTCTGACAGCAGAGATAAGTAGGCCTGCAACTAGCCTTGCACCAAATGTCTCTATGAGCAATAACCAATGCCTCGATTGCATCTAGAAGGCCACTAGGATCCAGTGCACCTCACAGGGAAGAAGTATTACGTGGATGGCATTGTGAAATTCTCAGAACTGCTTGTGCTTTTGAATTCTGGACTAGCTGGAGCTCCAAAAGCTCTTCAAGGGCACATTCCATATAAAACACATTACAGGAATCAAATTAGGAGAACTATCTAGAAATTGGCACACATGTTGAACTTGTGGAACAGGTTAGGGTTAGGGTTGCAAAGCATTTATGGTATAAGAAAACAAGGCACATCAAACTATATTAATCCACAGCATGGGTTTTTTCTGGCCTATCACACCACCTATCAATGCTTGTTAGCCATTGTTTGTGCTGATGGTGGGGACAACCTTTTTCAGTCAGAGACTGCTTATTCCTTACTTTCAGACTGAGGATCGCGAGAAGAGCGAGCAGCAAGGCAATAAATAGAATGTCATCAAAGGAGCCACAGCGGATGTTTTCCACTCTTCATTTTTAGGAATTTGGGAGTTTAAAGAAAATAGGTGACTTGAAATCCCAGAAGCTTAGTGGAGTTATTTTACTGGTTAGATTGTTTTTATCATCAAATGTTCTCACTGAAGAGCACCATTTTGCCTCTGAATTTCTGCAAGGTCTGAAAAGGTCTAGAAGCAGCAAAAATGGATTTAGCCTATTGTAAGAGTCTAGGTAACTGTGCATTATTCAATGAAATAGTTCTTTGCAGTCACAGTAAACAAAATTGTGGCTTAATGTGTGGTCTCTCAAAATGACATCAGTCAGTGGTATTTCTATCTTATAAATTTAAATTACTTGAACCTCCTCTTACAGAAAGAACAATTGTAGTTCTATGAGTAAAGTCTAACAAGAATTAAAAGAATCCTCAGCATTTCTGTAACCTACAGCTTCAACAATTTTTAAAGATATTTATTGTGTTTAAGGCAGTATAAATCCAATCTGTTCTTCTAAAGTAGATAACAAAACTCCCAGATAAGAGTACCTGCCAGGTTATATTTCGAACTTCAGACAATTGTGAGTTTTGATACAATTCAATAAGCACAGTATTGACTGTCTGTTCTTGCAGAGTTGTGAAGGAAGTAATAGATAAGAGTTTAATCCAGTCATTATCATCAACTTGGAAGCAAAAAGACGGACTTATTGCAGATTAAGAGTTTTAGAAACTTCCAAGAAGGTAATTTTGGCATGAAATTTTCATGACCACTTCATCCTATTCTTGTAATATATTCACCTTGTCCTTCTTTGTTCTGAAAAGTTTCTTTATAAAAAGTTCCAACACATTCAAAAAAAATCTTATAGAAATTATAAAAATATAATTTCAAAATGTATTTTAACCTAACAATTTTAAAAGTCTTTGCTTGCAGGATTTCCATTAAATATTTATTCTTTTTATTAAATGAAACCTCTTGCATAATTAGGAAGCATGGTTGTTGCATTTCAAATCAGTTTTTAATTGAGCACTTCTTAAAATGTCAGTAGTTGAACAATAGCCTACACAAAATATTTAAGCCTTAAAGATTAAGCTTTATCTGGTACAATAAAAAAGATTTTCGAAACCTCAAATCACAGGAAATCAAGCAATAGATTATCAAAAAAGGGAACATTTATTTTAAAAAATGATGTCCAAGAGTAAGTAAAAAAATCAACAATTAAAAGCATGTATCATACAAACCCTCCACAGATCAATAAAGTGTCCATCTATATTTAGCATTACACATCAACGGTAGAAACAAAAACTTCTAAAGGAATAGTACATTATGATATGTTAACCAAAAGCACAGTTTTGAAGATGTCATATTTTTCAAAGTTTACTCTCAGCTGCATTCAACTTAAGTTCAACTATATATTCAGAGTGCAAGTACAAAAAAATTAAGAAATCAGTCATAGGAGATTTGTATGCAGAGCTGGATGAATGTTCTGAGTAAATTGGCCTTCTGGACTAGCATAAAGAAAATAAAATTATGCACATTTTTTAAAATAGTGCTTCATATAGTTCATAAAAGTTTGTTTGTTTACCAATCATAGATCAAAGCAATCTGTGTACTATACAATAAAATATAAAAATATTAAAAACATAAAACAACATAAAAAGCATAAATACATAAAATTCACCAGTTTCTATTAGCTTTAAATATGGTGAGTTGGTTCATTAAAAGGAAAAGCAGGTATCAGCCATGATTTTGAGCAAAAAGCAATGGTAATAGTAATTATATTGGAAGAAAAATTCTGTATTAAAAACCTGTTTTTCAAAATATAAATTCATAGACAAAAAATGAACAGTATAACATGTAACAAAACTGAAATGGAATTTACAGATTTCCATTACAACGTCATACAGTTCTCATGCCTCTTCCATAGTTTCCACTCTTCAAATTAAAGATACTTTGCACCATTGCTTAAGCTAAAATCCAACTAACCAGAAACTACGCTGGTTTATAAGATTCCATGGGTAATTAGAGTTGATCTTTTTTCACCAAAAGTCACTTACACCTCTCTCTTCTTTTTCCTTTTTTTTTGCCAAACCAATGTTACTGTTTGGCAGAGGTCTCCAAACTTGGCAACTTGGCAAGTTTGGGGACCCCCTGCTGTATGGTGTTTGCTACATTGAAAGCCATCTAGACCTTCAGATGGTGGAAAGTCTCTCAGGTAGAACAGTAATCACAACATGCAAAATCCATCAACTCAAACATTATTTTCTTGATAAGAGTCCTAATTTTTCTGAATTAGTTCACTTTCTCAGAACTTCCCAGATATAATTCACATTTTCTTCATCTTCTTTTTGCTGCGTTGGTTGAAAACTGGTGAAGAGCCCATCAAACTATCAGGGGAATGAGAACCATAACTGCTTTCAGAACCATTTGGGCTCTGTGGCATCCCAGCTTCACTCATGCCTGACATTGGCTCTTCAAATACATCACCACCTAGGACTCCGTGGTGCCCATGAACATTGCCTTCTTCATTCTCTTGTGGTTCCATTTTTACTGGGGCCAAGTTCCAAAGAGGAGAAGTGTTCACCTCACCACCTGGCAAAGGGGGAGGGGGAAGAGACAGAGAAAGAGAGATGGAGGGAAGGTGGTTAGGAAAGGCTTTTCTCATCAATCAGTAAAAAATGCAAAACTAAAAATATTCTGAAGAGAGTGTAAATCCACAGTATTGTTAACTCATCATGTACTAAGTTAAATATTAATATTACTGAAGAGTACATTACTTAGCAATGTACTAAGTTAAATATTAATATTACTGAAGATGAGGGAAAAAATAAGAAGACACTCCAGGACCCATTTAATGGTTCTAAAACACATGTACATTAGGTCATTTTAATATACCAAATAAATGAATCCAACCATAACAAGAGCCATCTAATGAAAACATATTACCAACATATTAACATCAAACATTCATATCAAGCAATGAGTGATTTGCTCCCAAATGATCTAGTAATACTTGGCTGCACCATTTCCCTCAGAATAAATTTTTAAGGTATTGTAGAAAATTCAGTGTCAATTTTAGCAACCACATAACATCGCATGTGCCCTCCTCTCGTACAAATGGAGCTTCACACACAAGCGGAGGGTGCTTGCGCTTGCACGCAAAGCCCCACTCACAAGAGCAGCAGGCACACGAAGCTCCCCTCATGCGAGAGAAGAGTGCTTGTGCTCACAAAGTTCCACTTGTGCAAGCAGAGGGTGCTTGCACACCAAGCTCCGTTCACACAAATGGGGCTTTACACACAAGCGCAAACACTCTCTGTTCGTACAAGTGCACACAAGCGCAAGTGACCTCAGCTTGCATGAGTTGGAGCTTCACACACATGCACTTGCCCATTTCTCCCATGGCCTGGGTTGAAACAGTCCACGGCCCACTAATGGGCCATGGCTTGGGGGTTGGGGAACCCTGGTTAGACATCCATTAAAATTTCCAATGCATCTCAAAGTAAACAAAAGATGACATCATTTCCACATCATACATAACATCTTTCCACATATTTGCATGCATACTTGAATGCATATTTGAATGCATATGTCAGCGTAGTGGCTTAGACTGAAAATACAAATACTTGTGATCATTTTTCATACTTACAACCCTTGCAGCTTCCCCATGGTCACATGATCAAAATTTGGGCAGTTGGTAACAGGCATGTATTTGTGATAGTTGAGTGCCCTGGATCCTGTGATCACCTTTTACGACCTTCTGATAAGCAAAGTCAGTTGGAAAGCTAGATTCACCTAACAACTGTGTTACTAACTTAACAACTGCAGTGATTCCCTTAACAGTTATGGCAAGAAAGGTCTTAAAATAGAGTGAAACTCATTTAACAACTGTCTTCTTAGGAACAGAAATTTTGGGCTCAATTGTGATTTTAAGTTGAGGACTATCAGTAAATCATATTACAGCTTAGTTTCTGTGTTAAGGCAGCCTAAGCAGTTATTTTAAAGTGTGTTGTTTATAAGTACAAGAAACGGACAGATGGCAAGTATTCTGAGCCAGCAAGCATTAAAAACCAAATCACAACTCCTTAGGGCTTAAAAAATTATAAAGACATAGCATTTGTTAACATCCAATTTCCAAGCTAACTTTATCTAACACTGGAAATTTAATTCAGCTAGAAGCAAATTTAACATTTTAAGGGCCAGTTCACAAAAGATATCATTAGCAATTTCCTTCACTCGAGCTGTAGGGTTGTTTTTCCTAGCTGTTTTAATTAGAAAAGTGATTATTGACTTTGTCCTCTAACCTTGCCTTTACCTTCCAAAAGTAAATAACATGTCAAGGCTTAATAGACAAGCCAGTGTGACAAATGATAAAACTGTTACATTGATATCCCAGTATCTCCTTTCTACCAGCACCACAATATAGTCACAACCTTCAGCTAGAACCGGGGAACCCAGAGGTATTGAAGTCCCAAGATGTATATATATATATTTCAAAATGCATCTAGGCTTCATATTGGACCCATGAACTCTCTTAAAAGATAAAATTAAGGAGTGCCTGCAGCCTATACCTTTGAAGTCTTGCCATGTATGTACATGCAAAGTGCAAACATAAGCAGGAATAGGATGATCTGGCTAGATGGCCAAGTAAAGATGGTAATACAACTCATACCTTATAACTAGTGATGTTACAGTGGCAGCCATCTTGTGCAAGTGCCCCAAAGTGTTTATTGTTTTCATCTTTTTTACTATAAATTAGGAGCATAGAGTACTTATAATTAGTTATGATTGATGCAAGGTATAAGCCTGAGAAAAATAAAAATAAGATGTACCAGAAGTTTGTGGAGAGGCCTCAGTTTCCAAGTTGGATGAAAAGCGTTCACTCTGAGCTCCAAGGACTCCAACAGGCAATGATTGGTCTCCAGATGCAAGATCCCCCTCCAGCTCCTCACTCATAGGAAATGTGATGTCACTAACAGGTTCTTCCTTGATTTTCACAGGTTTCAAATCTTCTGCTGCCTTCTCAGGGTTTACAAGCTTTTCATACTCCTCAGAGAGTTGCTTGCTAACCTGTTGATAAGTCATGGAATAAAAAAGAACAGCCTGGTTGTAATCAATTGTTAGATGCATGAAGGTACAACACAGCTACTGCTTCTGTGACAAATTAACCCTCATGAAGATGTCATTTTCATGACTAAGCCTCCAGCATTTTTGTCTGATTTGCTTGGATCTTATAAACTAGAGAAGCAAAGGCTTTGTTCACCCAGCACACTAAGCCATAATGTTGCTTGTTTCTATGGGGTTCTATGTATTCATGGGAACTTGGCCCTTGTGATTTATGGTTCATGATCAGCCAATTCCAGTTTATCAATTCTTGGTTAAGGAAACCATGTTTAGCACAGCATACAAACCAGATTATTTGTGTCGTGATGCAATTAATCCCTGGCTCCTGGATTGCACAAATGCACAGTTCTGATAGTATAGTTTAGTTTTAGTTTATTGTCATTGCACCTCGTACAACGAAATCAAACGTTATCTTCAGTGCACATCATGACCATGAAAATAAAAACAAACACACATCCTTCACACTCCACACATTGAACTGAAACCCCCCCGACAACGCACCATCACTGCACTATACAGTAGAATTCAACAGAGCTACTGCCTGGGATAGAAGCTGTTTTTCAGCCTATTTGTCCTTTTTTTATTATTCTGTAACATCTGCCAGATGTTAATAGTTCAAAAAAAGGGTGCCTAGGATGAGATGGATCTTTGAGAATGTTTTGAACTTTCTTAAGGTAGCAGGAGCTATAACGCTCTTCCAAAGAGGGGAAAAGGCAACCAATGATCTTCTGGGCAATGATGTTAACCCTCTGGAGTGCCATCCTATTTGCCACTGTGCAATTAGCAAACCATACAGAGGTGCAGCGGTAGACGGTCACCAGCAGTTTTTCATTCAGTTGTTGTTTTCTGAGAAGTCTCAGGTAATATAATCTCTGCTGGGCCCTTTTGACCAGGGCTGCAATGTGGGCACCCCAGGTCAGGTCCTCTTTTATGATAACACCCAGAAACTTAAAACTGGCCACTTGCTCCACTCGGTCTCCATTGATAAGCAAGGGCTGGATGTCTGATCTGTTCCTTCTATAGTCCACTATAAGCTCCTTGGTCTTATTGGTGTTGAGGACCAAGTTATTGTCTCCATACCACGAAAGCAACCGGTCCACCTCATCTCTGTAGGCAGACTCATTCCCCCCCGGTAAAGACTCCAGCCAACTGATCAGCACAGTCTTTAAGCACTTGGCCAGAGATACCATCAGGACTGGCAGCCTTTCTAGGGTCCACAGCCCTCAGAATGCTCCTCACCTCCTGTTCCTCCACAATGAGGTGGGGGCTACAATTGGCTGGTGGTTGTATTTTAGCTGTCTCTGATGTCTCTACTTCAAAGCGAGCAAAGAAATGATTCAGTTCCTCTGCCAATGAAGCATCCCCCCAGCAGGGATGACATTGGTCGGTTGATGATTGGTAATTTGTTGAATCCCTTGCCACACCTGCCTCATGTTATTGCTATAAAAATTATCCGCAATCTTCCTCTTAGAATCAGTCTTGGCCTTCCGAATAGGTATGATACATATTTCACCTTTCACTGAATTCATTGTCAGAACAAACTACATAGATGGTAGTTATTTTTCAAATGTAGTTTTTCCAAAAAGTAACTGAAAACAGTCCCGATAGCTAACCTCATGAAAAATATTTTTATTCCACTGAATTATGCACATATAATTTACTTTTTAAAAGTCTTCCGATTCCACAAAAGACAACAAAAGTCCCAAAAATTCAGCCTTGCTTTTTCATTGATGTCACAATGCCATTGTCATACAATTGCCAGCCTTTGAAGGCCAAACAATTCAATTTTAAAAGTGCATATCCTGGCACTGAAAAGGATGCCTAACTTGGCTGATGATTCTGTTTCTTTTGTAACATCCAAATGTGTTACAATTCCATTATTGGAATCATATTTGAGATTCAAGTCAGAACGTTTTTGATTTGATCTGATGTTACAGCATTGGATGTGTGTGTGTGTGTGTCCAGAATGGTCCTTTTTTTCTTCTCAACTCCAAACATGTGTAAATATGCTAAGATCCCAAAACAGAAATCACAAGTCTTGTGATGGAAAGTCACCAGGCATCTAAATTTCACCTGTATAATGGAGATTTTTGCAGAGAGGGGCAGATAGTGCAGGAAAGAATACAGATGCAGTAGGTCACAATCAATCATATGATTACAAACTGCTTTTAAGGTGCAGACTGAACTTATACATTAAAACATTCATATAGTTTCCCGTCTTACATGAAACTCTGGTCAACTCACTTCTTTCATGTATTGACTTGATTTAGCAATCTAGAAAATAACTGCTAAATAATAGGAAATTCTGAAAACAGAAATTTTACCACCTCTAACAAAATCCCAATTTGAAGTGAGTAGTGGAGAAAACCCCCATAAATGCACCAAATTCTTATGCTGTCCTGAGAAATGCATCATTTTAAGATTTCAATAAGTTGTCTTGGGTAATAGCAGAGGATTTCAATGTCTATATCAGGGCTGTTTTGGGAGAACCCGTCCTCAACTTCATGCTAGCCCACTACATTTTAGTTAGAAAATATGGGGTTCTCCAAATTTAACAGACCTGCTTACATTCAATGTCACTCTCTCCAGAACCCACAATGCCCTTGGGGCAGTCACTCTTGCTGAGTCCTGGGGAAGAGGCAAAAGTAAAATACTTCTGAGAAACCTTGCCAAGAAAACTGTTAAAAACTTACTTGAAGACACAAAAACAACTGTTCTGGAAAGCATTGTTATTACTTCGTGTTATAGCTGAATCATTCCCTAATCAAGTCAAAATTGGAAGTGCATAACTTAATCTTCAGAAATAGAAAACTTTTAGTGTCTGATCAGAAGTGGCACAATGAGTAAATGGCTCTACGCCTTCTCCAATACTGTTTCCAGACAGTAGCACAGGGGATATATGCTTAGCCTCATGTCATTTAACTGCAGAACAACACAGAAATCCGTATCTCAGGTTCATCAATATCTACATGAAGCCACTTGAGGAAGATGAACTGTGGGAGCAAGGGGACAGTAATATACAAACTCTCTTTTTCCATTCCATATATAGTGGATGAGGCAGTTTAGATATGTAGGGGTATACTATAAAAGAGCCAAATAAAATTCATGTGAACAAGATGAGGTGTTATTGTTGGGATATTCAAAGAAATTTACTCTGATAACTTACCTGTAGCATATAGCTATGATAGTCTTTAATTCGATGTTGCCAAAACCTCTGCAGAGAGAGCACACTGCCAATGCCCACTTCATGGAAGACCTGTTCCATAACATCTGGGAAAGGGGTCTGTCCAAGCCGAGCTTCTCTATCCACAGCACAACGCAGAAGTTTGGCGAACTTCAAGCAGTATTCATGAGCAATATCTGTCAGAGTCTCCAGAACACTTTCATGGGCACATTCAAAGCCAGCATGAGCTAAAATGGTAGCTATAGATTGATAAAGAAGCTGGCGGCAAGAAGTCCAACTCAACTCTATTACTGGCTCTCCTTTGCCTCTAAAATAGATAATGTACAATAACAATGAAAATGAAAGACAAAAGTCATGCTGATGTATTCAGAACTATTTGAAGCATGTATAACATCCTAGTTAACTTGGAATACCTAGTCGTCCTTCAGCTGAGCTGAAGAAGCTTCTTGGATGAGAAGCGAAATGTCTTCAAAGAAAAACCAGAAAGTCCAGTTGCCTCTTGAAAAAAGCACCTTTGGGACAACCATGACCTGGATGACTGAGAATCTCCATGGACATTTGGAATACCTAGCTTTAAACATAAAAAATATGCCTCCGTAGTAGCATGTTTGGTTTTATTTCATAATTAATTTTTCTGAAATAAAAATATGCAATAAAGAGAATGCTATTGCAAAAAAAATCAGTTAACATTGTTTACTTTAAAATATCATATGTAGCTTTTTAGATTTTAGCTCAAAGCAACATATTCACATTAAAAAAAATTATCTGAAGGATTATTGCCTAAAATTACTGTTTCATACAATAATCGTTATAACTGAACAATAATTGGCCTTTTTTATTTTTACAAACAAGTTTTCTTATGCAATATGTCAAAACTATTAGATCAAGATTCCCTAAAACAAGACATTCATGAGGTAACTACAAAACTTTATATAGAATCTCCATTCTACTAAAGACTAAGATCTTGTAGTTTTTACAAATCATATTCTGGAAAAAATCAGCTTCTGTTTAACCTTAACTTCAGTTCTGTGAAGTATATTTTATATGTATAATTTTTTTTACAATCTAATAACATACAGACAACTGACAAATCTAATTTTCTTGTTCAGATCCCCAAAACTTGATTAACAAAACTACAATACGGAATTATAAGAGTAAAATATAAAGTTGCAACATAAATCCATCAAGCTCAATCTGCCTTCCCTAACTTAATATCTCCCACAGGTATTGGATAGAGTGTCCTTCACCCTTGGTTAGTATCCTCCAACACATCTGGAAAGCATCAGATTCATGCAAATTGAGGAATATCTCTTGAGATTTAAATGGGATTATTATTATTTTTGCAATCATACCAAAACTTTACTTGATGCCTTTTCTGTGTAACTCATGTTCTGTCAAGTTGGTATTCATCATGCTGCAGACACCTCTGAATAGAAGAATATTAGTATCTCCCTATTCTTTTCTGGCTGAGAGAGAGATTATATACTTCCAAAACAACCACTCATCTGATAAGCTAAAAAACCAAACATGACTTAGTATTAGTGACATTTCAGGTATTACAAAATGGCTCTTTACTTTTCATCACTATCCATTAAACATTCTCAGAAGAAATGATACGAAACTCTATCACAATGCAAAGTTAGCCGATTCCAATTCTCCATTTAATCAGTGCATGAAGATGAAGGAATTTGGGCTGATTTGACAGGTGCAGAAAAAGCTGAAGTCCATTCAAATAAAACCATAGGCTGAACCTATTGGCCTCTTCAAAGATAAATGATAGTTTGAAAACAGATCCAGGAAAGCAAAGATGGCTTTCTTACAATTGCTTCTATTTTATAAAACATTACACCTGCTGGGTTGTATTTTCGAGTCACTGAAGTATAACAAAAATCCATTCCCCGATACAAAATTCCTTCCAGATAAAACAAAGAATGAGTAAATTATAAACAAGATTGCCTAGCATCCAGTATTCAAAAATAGAAAAGCTTATTCTCTACCTTTTCTGATTTTGATCTGGCAGTACCAATTCCTTTCCTAATTACCTTTTCCTTTCCCTTTGAAACAGAAATTTGCAGCAGGTGCCACCCTTAAATATTGCCATCAGTGACAGCCAGGCATTTTTCACTAGTTCCAATACTGTATTCTGAGACTCCAGCAATCTCAGAATACATACACAATTTGCTGTGCTGGTTCAAAAAAATAAGAGACATTTGTTCATTGGCAGATTGCTACTGAATATGGGACAGAACACAACGTGATTAATCCATTACAGCCTAAGACCCCAGGACATTAAACAAAAATGGGATTCTGGGCAGAAAAGGTGAGGTGTCCCAAACCTGCCATGTTTAGTTCATCTTATAAAGGCTAGTTATTCATTTCCAAAGATTAAAGTTAATAGTATAAAAGGTAAAAATGCCTTTTGAGTGATTACAAAAATGGACTATATCCTGACAGCAAAAGCCCCCGCACTTATAATGAACAAATGGTCAATTCTGCATTTTTCCAGATTTACTTACGGGACCAGAATCCAGCAAGGGATCATTTCACAAGAAAAGACTTGTTTAAAATTAAGATAATGGAAATGGAAGAGGAAATGGTATTGAGCATCGTGGAATGTAAACTTCAGATTAGTTCAGCCTAATCCAATGGTCACTATAACAAAGCTCTCACAACATACCTGTAAAAGTCACTTTCTGGATCACTGTGCCTCAACTGGAATGGCATCTTGGGTGTTTTACTATCCAAAGTAAGCAAGTCATCAGGGAGAGGTGGGGACCCAGGACAAGTTGGCAAAGGCTCACTTCCTTCCATCTTGATACCCTCCAGGTGCTGTTGGTTCTGAGTCTGAGCCGTGGCAATGAGGCTACGCAACCTCCTGTTATGTTGAATTAGCTGGACCGTATGAATGGTGAGGCTACAGGGCTCTGAAGGACTATCAAGTGTGGTTGTGGGCTTAGACTTATTAGCTGACGGTTGATGCAATGGAGGATCCTGGACCTCTACAGTACGGAACTCCCGCTGAAGCAAGTCAAAAGAGCTGCGGTTGGTCTGACTGGAAGAAACAGGGATCTCACCCCAGTAGCGGAGCATCTTTTTTACTGGTTGACCAAATGGAATATATTCAGGTAATATTTCAGATAACAAAGTAATTGTCCTATGAAGAAGACTGACTCTGTGGTATCCTTGTGAAAAGGTGGCGGGTTTTTTGATTTGGCAAATTGTGGGGAGCAGGGAGTCTAAAAATGTACTATTGAGTTCTCATTGCAGCTGAAGAGTTCATTAAGTAATACAGTCAATTTAAATTAACTCAGCGACATCTTCTTTAAGAAGTAACTTTCTTAGTGTCCCTAGAGGGAAAAAGAAAAGAAATTGGCAAAACAAGTTATGGTTTCTGTCTCACAAAAGACCCATGAGTTTATATCAAACCTAGAGACAAAACAAAGTAACTGTTGCCTTTTATATTTTTCAAGGAACTATTGCCGCAGGGGTTTTTATCTGAGTAATTTTTGGTACAAAAGATAAAGAAACATCTCACTACTATATTTAGCAAGAGAACAGAGGAAAATTTTGTTGATGTTGTTGTTGATGTTGTTGTTAAAGAAAATTTCAAGATGATCCAGTTCTAATCCTAATACAACAAAGGCGATAAAAATATAAACACAGAAAAAAAGTTATATGTCATAACATATTTGTCCACTTTATCAATCCTAAAATTGCCACATCAACTAAAACTAATCCTGGAGATTGCTCCCTATGTCCATCCTACAAATGCAGACATGTAGCACATATGCAAGTACATATATTCATGTCGGCTTGAAAGAAGCCATGCCCCAAAATTATACAATGTAATTGTATGAATTATATTAATTACTGATTAAAATTAATAGTCCATAAAATAAAGTATCTTCTTTATAAAATTAATTCATCCAGCATTGGATATTCCAACTATTTTTTCTCACATAGAAAATACACTCTTATGCAAATACACGTGCAGGTAACACACATACAGGGAAACATGGAGACTGGGCAAAGTTAAAGGGCAAATGTATTGCAAGGAGAAAAACTAATTTACCAAAGAAGTAAAGAGAGAGAAGTTTTATTCAGATATTACAAAAGAGTGGCATTCACTAGGCAAAAAAAGCTTTCCAAGCAACAACTAATCTTCAAAGTTAACACACTTTTTAAACAAACGTTCCAACAGAAATTTGTCCCTTTGGCATTCATACAATATCTTCTATTCTTAGAAAATGGAATAAGAGATGATTCCAAGATTGCATAATGTACCCATAAACATAATAGCAGGGGGTGGAAAGATCAGAGGAAAAGGCATTGTGAAATCTGAAATGGAATTAAGAACATGCTATGAGGAATAATTACATTTAGATGATAGGAAAATTTCCCCATGTCATTACTTTGAAGGAGGTGGATATCTTCTTACCTTCTCTAAGAAAATTAACAAAATTAAATATAAAGTTGTTTTTTTTTAATCTCATTCTTCATAGTGCTCACTGGAAGTTAAAGCTGAAATATCTTGCATACATAATATGAAGGCAAGAAACAATGGTGAAAACTATGATTGGAAAAAATCAAATATGGCCTAAAAAGAGATTGACAGAAAACCAGATAGCTATATACTATGACTATAAAAGCAACAGCTTATAAGAATGTAAAGAAGGAGCTACCAATAGACAATCTATGCAAACTGATGTCTTAATCCCAAAGATTCACAAGTAAGTGAACTACTGAACCACATTACTAACGATTTTAGATCCTAAGACATAAGTTATTTATCATTTCATAACATTGTTAATGTTTAATTTGAAATGTGCTTTATTACTTTTATGCTAATTTTCATATCATCTTTATGAATTAGATTGCAGTTTCCCCATTTAGTAGCATTCTTAAGTCTAAAATTGTATATCTTGTTTTTAAAGCATGAAATCTGACACTAATATATGACGTCTGCCCTTCTAGAAGTAAAAGAACTATCTTATTATGAATTTTAACTAATGTTAAATATGAAATATTCTATAAACACAGGAAAGATCATTCCTAAACAGCATACTTTGCATGTTCTTTATTAGCAGGACATGGAGGCAGAAAATATTTCTAAGAGAACAAAGTCCTATAGATTAGATTTGAGAAGAAAGTTAGATCTCAACAGCAACCAAAGCAAATAAGCTCAGAAATAGCACCTATCATACATTTAAAGAGTACATGAATCAGTCCCTGTTTTTTCCATATTTATTATGTAATTACCAATAGCTTGTAGTCTCTATTCACGGAGCTTCTTGCTGCAGAATCATCTTCAACTTTTGTAGGAAGGAATAACAGTGAAATAAATGAATCTTGTATAGCAAGCCTTACTTTCCCTCTTTTTATACAAATCATTTATTTTTTATTTATTTGTATCCTATCTTTATTATTTTTACAAATAAGGTGGCAAACATATCCAACACACCTTCCTCCTCCTATTTTCCCCACAATAACAACACTATGAGACGGGTTGGGCTGAGAGTGAATGATTGGTCCAATGTCACCCAGCTAGCTTTCATACCAAAGGTGGGACTGGAACTCATGAGCCTAGTGCCTTAATTGCTAGATCAAACTGGTTGCATTTAGGATTTATAATTTATAATCCTAAAGAAGCTGGAGGAATTTTAAAAAGCCAAGCAGAACCCTTTGTTTGTCCTGCGATGTTATTCTTAATTGCACCCAACAGGATACAATTCTGAGGAATGAATTATAAGTTGCAGAATGAAGAAAATGGAACATCTCTAGTTTTCTAGCTTAGATTTATTCATGAAGTAAATACATTTTTAAAGCTCTATATAGGGATAGGACTTTGTTGGTGCCAACCAAGGAAATGCTGCTATTTAACAAATATAAATTTCTCAGTAGAGCAATTAGTAGTAGAAGGTACTGTTATAACATACTATTTCTGTACTACTGCCAAGACAATTACATAGATATCTCCATGAAGCCACCAGCTAAATTGGAAATAGACTTGATCATTTAATACAGACCTACACAAAAAGCTTTCAAGTTTATTTTGAACTTATTCACACTGTCATTTATTAGATCAGCAACAGCAGGTAGTCCTCGACTTACAACCACAATTGGGACATATTTTCTGTTGCTAAGCATTGTGATTAATAAAGTAAATTGTGCCCAATTTTGCAACCTTTTTTGCCATGGTTATTAAGCAAATCACTGCAATTTTTAAGTGCCGGAAGCTGGCTAGAAGATCCCAAACAGTGATCTCATGACTCCAGGATGCTGTAATCATCATAAATACATGCCGGTTGCCAAACACTCAAATATTAATCACATGATCCAAAGGATGTTATAAAGACATACATGTGAGACTTGATAAATCATTCTTTTTCAGTGTCATTGTAAAATTGAACAATTGCTAAATGAATGGTTATAAGTTGAGGACTATCTGTAATATAGATAATAAAAATATAATAAAAACCAAGCTTGATTGCAGGAAGTATGATTTCTGCAACAGAGTGATCAATGTCTGGAACTCACTACCTGATTCTGTTGTCACCTGCTCAAACCCCCACCCCTTTACCCTCAAACTAACCTCTATTGACCTCACCCCATTCCTGAGGTCTGTAAGGGGTGTGCATGTGCGCAATCCTGCCTACCGTCCCTGTCCTGTTGTCCCCAATTAGTTCCTATTTCTTGTATTTAAACTTATGTTTGTTCTTGTTTCTGTTATATTGTAAGCTCTTGACAAAATAAATAAATAAATAAATAAAAATAAAATATAAATCTATTTCTAGCAAGTAAAGTATTGGTGCTTATGATATATAGTCAAATAGTTATTCTGCTCATTTTTATTACATGAGATCTATGCTCATTAAATGTTTTTATATTTCATTTTTTTATCCTTTTAACTGTACACCATCCAGAGTCACTCTGAAAGTGAGATGGGCAGTATCATTTAGATTCCATGACCTGTAAATAGACAAAACAACTTATCAACAGTGGACATATTCTGATCTTGTTATTGTTCACATTTATGACTGGGTTCTAAGCATATGATTGTTTTTAGCCTTGATAAACTCTCCACATATTGTAGATTAAAGCATTTCTATTCCAGACAGCTCTAGCTCTTAAAATTGCCTAAGATCCATTACCAAAGCAATAAGAACACTGTATAAGTCCAAATAATGAAGGAGACAGAAATAATTCAGACATCTTCTCAATTGGCACAATCTAAGACAGGGAGATGGTAAACCAAAAGCAAAATTACAAGTTTCTGTTACTATAGCCAAACTTAATAAAAGTAGTTTTAGTCCCAATATGAATTTCTTGGTCTCATTTTAGATCAAATTGGGCTGGTTTTAGGGCTGACATGCTACAGAGGGATTTGACTAAAATGCTATCCACCCTCCTCTGGAGGTAAAGGCCACTGGAGACCATAGGACTGAATACTTATGGTCAAATTTATAATGCAGAATTATAATTTTGCCTACAAACGTTCTTCAACCTGGTGGTGCCCTCTAGTAGCCATGGTTTCTGAAAATGTGAATATATCCGCACACACCCGATGTGCGCATCGGATTGGAGAAAAGTTGGTGCACAGGTCTTCATCCCCCCAAAAAAGAAGCTCGCACAGCTGCTTCACATCCGAATTCCCCCCGTTTTCTTTGTGGCTAACCACAGAGAGGGTTGTATCCACTGAATGCGATTGTATAGATTTGATATTTCAAAGCATCTCCCAGGCATCTCAACTTAAATCGTAGCAACAACGTGTCCTCGCGCGGTCTTACCATCCCAAAGACTCTCAGTTACCGCAACGCTCAACCAAACCGGATTCAGGAAGTCCCCAGCCTCAGGTATCCCCCCCCCCAAGGCCTAGCTTGGTGATACTTTTTGGGGAGTGGGGGGGGGAATATCAAATAGCGCCCAGCGTTTGGCCCTGAAATCACGGCCGCATCCCCTTTTTCTTTCCGCTCGCCCGCTTCCCCTCCGCCGCAGCCTGGAATGGGCCCCACCCCTTCAAGAAGGGCCGCTTCTCCCGGAACCGAAGCACCAGGAAAGCAGTTTCCTGAGGGGGGCCGTTAGAGAAGCGGACCTGCTAAGATGGCGGCTCCCACAGAAGAGAGTAATGTTGCGGAGGATTTTAAGAAGCCGATTTTGCCCCCTCCGTTGCCTCTTTCTCTAGCTCGAGGAAAGGCAGCTGAGCGGGAGGCTCCTAAGCGCCCCCACGGCCCTGAGGTGGGTCCTTGTCCCCTTTTCCTTCCCGAGTATGAGGAGCCGCCGTGGGGAGGTTGCCCCTCCGAAGAGGAATCCTCCTGCTACAGCCTGGAGACGGTAAAAGGCGGCGCGGTGCTGGACCGCGTTAGCTTCGCCGGTCGGAGCCGGCTCCTGGTAGGCCGCGCGCCGGGCTGCGACCTCTCCTTGGCTCATCCGTGCGTGTCGCGGCACCACGCCGTGCTTCAGTGCCGGCCGCCACGGAGCTCCGCGGAAGGGGAAGAAGAGCCCCTGGCCTCGGAGACCCCCGAACCCGGCCTTTATGTCTACGACCTGAATAGCGCCCACGGCACCTTCCTCAACAAAGCGAGGGTCCCTCCCCGCACCTACTGTCGCGTGCGGGTGGGTCACGTCTTGCGTTTCGGGGGCAGCAGCCGCCTCTTCATCTTGCAGGTGAGTGAAGTGCAGAAACTGCACAACATCTGGGCAACAGGAATCTATGCAGGTAACTCAAATATTGTTCCTTCTTATTAAAGGGGGGGGGGATGTATCCAGGGGAAATATTGCCCAGGATTTGATAGCTGTTCCTAAATTTATCCCTGTAAACTAGTCTTTTTGGTTCTAGAAGCAGTTCGGAGGCAGGTTTCCATGTCTGTATTATTTTGAAATTGATGCTTTGCCATTTTTTGTTTATATGAGCTACGTTTTTTTCTTCTGCATTTATTTTGCCTTTATGATGTGTGACTTCCAAAGGTAATAAGGTATTTGACATTTGATTCTATCCATGCCCAATATTGGGATGTAATATAGATGTCTTTTGCTTTGGGGAGGAGGGGTTGGTTTTTGCTTTTGTTTTGTTCCGGTGCCTTCAAGTCAGTGTTGACTCCTGGCAACTTCCTGGACAAGCTCCTGCAGTTTTCTTGGCAAAGTATTTTGGTTTGCCATTGCCTGCTTATTAGGGCTGAGAGAGAATGACTGGCCCAAGTCACCCAATTGGCTTTGTGCTTAAGGGAGGACAAGCATTCAGAGTTTCCTGCTTTCTAGACTGGTGCCTTCACCACTATACCAGACTGGCTTTTTATAGTATCTGTACTATCAGGCAATTGGAAGAACTCTCCAATAAACAATTTGGTTTCAGAAAAAAACTATCCTGTAATCTGCAACTCTTACACTGCAAAAACATATGGGCGACACAACTCGACCAGGGCAAAGCAATAGACGCAATCTACATAGACTTCTGTAAAGCCTTTGATTCAGTGGTACACGACAAACTACTCCTAAAAATAAAATCCTATGGTATCTCTGGACAACTGAATAACTGGATAGAAGCATTCCTGTCAAACAGACAACAAATGGTCAAAATCGGGAGCGTCCTATCAAATCCAGTACCTGTCAATAGTGGTGTCCCCCAGGGCAGTGTTCTAGGACCAACTCTCTTCATACTCTACATAAACGACCTCTGTGATCATATTAAGAGCAATTGCGTTCTCTTCGCTGATGATGTAAAGCTGTTCAATACCACAGACAATACTGCTACCCTACAAAAAGATCTTGACTATGTATCTGAATGGTCAAACAAATGGCAACTTCAAATCTCAACAAATAAATGCTCTGTCTTACATATTGGCAAAAAAATCAGAAAATAAAATACAAGCTGAATAGTCAAGATCTTGTTGATGACCCAAGCTCTGTAAAGGACCTTGGAATACTCACCTCTAATGATCTAAGTGCTAGAGCCCACTGCAACTACATAGCCAAAAAGGCATTAAGAGTTGTTAACCTAATCCTCACGTAGCTTTTTCTCTGGTAATATCACACTACTAACCAGAGCATACAAAACATTTGCTAGACCAATACTCGAATACAGTTCATCAGTCTGGAACCCTCATTACGTATCTGATATTAGCACAATTGAGAAAGTCCAGAAATATTTCACAAGAAGAGTTCTCCACTCTTCTACTCGTTGTAGAATACCTTATGCCACCAGACTTGAAATTCTAGAACTAGAAAACCTTGAATTACGCCGTCTTCGGTCTGACTTAAGCATGGTATATAAAATCATACATTGCAATGTCCTACCTGTCAATGAATACTTCAGCTTCAACCATAACAACACAAGAGCACACAATAGATACAAACTCAAAGTAAACCGCACCAAACTTGATTGCAGGAAATACGACTTCAGCAATAGAGTGGTCAATGTCTGGAATACTCTACCCGACTCTGTAGTCTCTTCCCCAAACCCCAAAAACTTTAACCTTAGACTGTCTACTATTGACCTCACCCCTTTCCTAAGAGGTCTGTAGGGGGCGTGCATAAGCGCACCAACGTGCCTACCGTCCCTGTCCTATTGTTTCTCTTATTCTTTTATTTTTCTTATATGTACCCATTTCATGTATTCACAACTATGTATACACTTATACTTATTATCTTGTAAACAATTGGCAAATCAAATCAAATAAATAAATAAATAAATAAATAAATAAATAAATAAATAAATAAATAAGCAAAATAAGAAATACCAAAGTGGTTGTCTATGTTGTGGGTTGTGGAACATACAGTACAGTATATTATATGCAATACAGAATATAGTACAGTATATTCAGTACATTACAGTGTATTACAATAGATTTTATATTTTGAAGAGTGCCTATTTTCCTTGAAGATTTGTATTGAATATGAGAAATGGCTAGATAGGTTTTTTTATTACATATTTTTAAAGAAAATCAAAACATGGAAAGCTGATGGCAGAAAAAGACCTAGTGATTCATTGAATCTGCCCTTTGAGTTTGTTTGTTTTTTCAATTTATGAGTTTATTATTTTTAATTATTTTAGATTTCACTTATTTTTATATTTTGGGAGGAGATCCAAGTCTTGTGCTATTATACATAAATATACAGTTTAAACAGTGCAAAATCCTCTCGTGAGCAATGTCAAAAAGCAGAAAATATGGAAAGATTACATTTTTAATGTTAGAATGAATATGCTGATTGAATATGCTATTTGCATGTTACAAAGCTCATTTGATAGTTTTCATTATTCTCATTTTCAATTTGTATCAGACTTTTTCCAGTGTTGCAACCACATTTGTTTTCACTGCCTTAAGAAAATGTTGTGGAAACTTTAGAATGAATGTGGGTAATTAGAATAAATAAGATGCTGTTTTTTCTGGTGTTATCCTGGCCAGATTTATTTATTTGTGGGTGGGTGGGTATTCTTAGCATATAGTTTTTAAGAGTAGCACAGTGGTTAGAATGCAGTACTGCATCTAATTCTGCTGATTGCCGGCTGCCAGTTTGGTAGTTTGAGTCTCACCTGCTCAAGATTGACTCAGACTTCCATCCTTCCAAGGTCAGTAAAATGAGGACCCAGATTGTTGGGGGCAATATGCTGTCTCTGTAAACTGCTTAGAGAGGGCTGGAAAGCACTGTGAAATGGTATATAAGTGCTAATGCTATTGCTATTTTAAATTCATAACTTTAATCTCCAGGGCCCAGAGGAGGATCAAGAGCCGGAATCAGAACTTACTGTAACACAGTTGAAAGAACTGCGTAAGCAGCAACAGGCCAAGTTAGAAAAAACAATGCTGGGTGACGATTCTGATGAGGAACAAAAGGAAATTGAAATAAAGAAAAGTGAAAATAGTCGGAATGATTTAAGCTGTTCCTGGGGAATGGGTAAGATTATATAATATTTTGTTTCCAGAATCTTCAATGATATGTTTTCATAGAACTTATTTTGCATTGATTTGCTGTGTCACTTTGCAGGTGCAATTTGCTTCTGGCTTTAGACCTATTTACCACTTTCCTCAGCCATATTCTACTTTAAGTTCTTTTACAAATTCTTTGTATGAAATGTTGTGATTGAAATAATCTAATATAGGCTGTGTTTACCAGTAATGTGCTAAGAGAAAATGTCTAGATACATGCATTATATTTAGTTCTAGGGAAATGATCCAGGCATGTATGAGCAAGTGCTTTATATTCAGAGAATCCACATTTATATCTCCGGTTTGTTGTCATCTTTATATTTCGCAATATTCTAAATCATCCACTGAAGCAAAAAGTTAATATTAAATCTATTTAAAATTATCGTACTAGATGTAAATTGAGCATATCATAGATTGTATGCAGTCAATTAAGTAACATTTCTTTATCAAGGCTTATAATGGATTTCACTTGATGATCTGTAGAAACCATGCTAAGAAGAAAATGGACCATTTAAGATAGATAAATTTGTTAAGTTACTCATATTTCAGGCTTCATATGTAAGCTAAGATTATACCATCTTATCTTCCAAATATAAATTATTATTGTAACAAAAATCTATTGTAAAGAGATGTATTTTTTCTAAAATAGATTTACTTAGATAAATTTGTTATGTTCAAATATTTATAAATTTATTTGACTGAATTTATTTGAAATACTTTTCTAAAACTTTACTGGGTCAAGTACTTGAGTCATCTGTCCTTGAAGTAAATTCTCTTCTCTGGAGCCCTATGGTGATAGATCATTCAATTTGTAATGGCAAAATTTTGGGAAATCTGAAACTGATCTTGTGTCTTTCCATTAAACCCAGTACAGGAGTGAAAGGTGTTTTTTTTTTTAACTCATAATAAAAAATACTGTTTTTCTTTTTCTTCTGGAGATGTTTTACAATGTTAAAAAGTACTGTAGGTGCTTGTGTACTATAAACAAAGTAATCAGTAATGTGCTAAGAGAAAAGTTTCTTTATTTACACCTCATTAATTAACTAAAGGAAAGAAGAGACTAGGAATAAAAGATGATCTCACAATGGAGAAATTTCAACAATGGGATCATTAAACCCTTGTAATAGAATTAATACTTTTTAATTATCTAAATGAATTATATTTGAAATAGTTTGTGAAATGATATCAATAAATATTTTAGATGGCTACAGCAGGGAGGAAGAGAAAGCAAACTTTCCAAATTAAAATAACTAAAGTTGAGCAGTAAAGTGGCAAATATGGTTCTGTGAAAGCAACTGCATTCACACGCTGAAAGCAACTGCATTCACACACTGAAGCAAACACTCCTAATAGTTGATGACCCATAACAAAATGTTCTCAGGGTTATGAAAAGCAACTTTTTCATAGTTGGAAAAAGCAATGCATAATAAATCAGATACTATGTAAGGAATTATTAAGAAAGTGAATCGATAACAAAATTGTCAATGTTATAATGCAGTCAGTCCCTGATGCTGACTACATAAAAAGGTAAATGTAAAGGTTCCCCTTGCTCATACTATTGTGCAAAAATATTACTGGTAAACACATTAAGAAGAAAAGTTTTTACAATGAAAACCTCTTACAATGAAAACCTTTTAGATGCTGAAAACGCCAGCTGGATCAATTTTCTATGACTAATATGTTACAACATTCAGCCCATGAAAAATATCAAGTAATATGATTTACACAGGGTCAGAGAAAAGTTATTATTCCCCTTTCTTGTCCTGGAACACAACATCCTTAAATGAAGCTATATGATGGGAATAAAAGTACTACTTTACAACATACATATTTAATATTTGGAATTTGTTTCTGGAAAATATGACTGATTATCAACATGGGACTAGATAAATGTATGAAATGAAAAGTTGCAGTGGTTACGAATCATGGCAATAATTTCTCCTATGTTGAAAGCAATATATTTCTGAAAATTTCTGAAGAGCATGTGATGTAGTAGAACACATCTCATTTTTGATTTCTCATAAGCATCTGATTAGCAGTTCTGAGAATAAATTGGTAGCCATGCGAGGTTAGGTCAAGTTTAATGTTCTTATTATCTTGTGAGTCATCTCTGATGCCTAATGCTACCTGCATTTATTTTTCAGGGGAAGATGCAGAGGAAGAAGAGGGTGAAGAAAATCCAATTGCTATTGAGTTTCAAGAGGATCAAGAAGCCTTTTATTTGAAAGATCCCAAAAAAGCATTGCAAGGGTTTTTTGATAGAGAAGGTGTGTCAAACTTGACAAATTTATAGTGGGAAAATCCCAGAACTGATTTCATTCTGCTTTGCCTAGATGGATCTTTCAATAAAGCTACTTTATTGAAACACAATAACTACAGAACCAGTGACATATGTTGAATCTCTATAGGCTAGTAGAGTTGAAAAGGGTCTTACAGGTCATCTGATCCAGCCTCATTGCTTAGTGCAAGATCTTCTAAAGCATTTCAGACAACACACTATCCATCCTCTGTTGGAAGCCTGCCTCTCCCCCCTCCCACTTGAAGGGAAACAAGGCTGAGTTTTTAAATCCCCAAATTCTTCTGTTTTTTTTTTTCTTTTAACTAGCCTGAGAAATAAATTGTTTCCACTGTTTAATATAATAGTTTAATATAATATAATAGCCACACTTACATGTACTTGCTGTTATTAACTTCTTTTTAGAAGCAATTATTATGAAATGTATTGCAGTTGTCTAATTAGATTGTTAGGAAATTTAATAGTAATCAAGTTTGTGGTTGTCAAGAAATGATGCAGCTGATTAATTAACAAGTTGTATGAAGGTACACTAACAATCTAAGAGCAAGGTTGAATTAAGGAACACTTTTTGTGAAAGCATATGGAGCTCCCCAAAGCTGCATTTCTACTTACTTAAAAACATGTCATTAGTATTATAGCAGATCATGTTTTCGGTCATTTGCCAAATAATGTCACATCCAGCATTACTTGATACAGATATCTGTGTGGACCAAATTAGTAAAGTGGGTGTCATCTGCATATTGGTGATACTGAAGACCTAAGGAGCAAATGAGAGCAAGAAGAAATTGCTTGCATAGTGTTAGATGTATTAATTGATAAACGAATCCAGATTAAAATTAATTTCAGGTGAAATTTTATGCAGAGCAAGTGGCATTTAACAACCATCTAACTACTAAAAGACTTCAAATGATTAATGTTTCCATCAATTTGGAAGTTCCAATATGATTTTATCCATTTAATTAAATTAACAAGTTTACAACAGTAATAAAATATTGATTAATATAAACATTAAAATGCTGTCTTTAAAAATCAGTAATTTGATTCCCTTTTCCCTTTTTATCTAGGTGAAGAATTGGAATATGAATTTGATTCGCATGGAACAGGCACATGGCTTTGTAGGGTGAAGTATGTATGTATGTTATGCAGCAATTTTGTGTATATTCATTCAATTAGGCTGCAAAAGATTTTATGTCTTATTTCTAAATATGGATTGATATCTAATACTGGTTTTGGGGGGCAGGTGTGGGGGTTGGTAGTTTATTTTGTTTGTTTTCTGGCTGGTGTTAATTGGTTGGGGGGGTCCTATTTTTTTTTTCATTTGTCTATTACATCTATGCCACTGAGATTTTTATTAGTATATCTAGAATGGAAAGCTAATATGAAATAATTAAACACCTTACCTTTAAAATAACAGGAAAACACTTTGCTTACACCAAATTTAAAATGTTTGATTTAAAAACAAATCAAAGGGCTTGACTGAATTGTTGGTTTTGCTTTATACTTTCACCCCATTAAATTGGATAGGTTGCCTATAGATGATGCCTCAGGGAAACAGCTTGTGGCAGAAGCTATTCATTCAGGGAAGAAAAAAGAAGCAATGATCCAGTGTTCATTGGAAGCCTGCAGAATATTGGATGCTAGGGGTGTGTTGCGACAAGAGGCAGGTAAGTTATGTGGCCAGATTTTTTTCTCAGCAGAAATCTTCATGAAGCTGTCTCGTTATCAAGAACTTAAATTTATGCCTATAGTACTTGCATTATGATTAAATGTAGTTTACTTTGGAGTCTTGGTGCTCTTTGAGCATCATTGTTTTCTTGCGGACATAACATCATCAGTCTGAATGTAGTTACTGTTTAAAAAGGTTTTTTACCTCACCATTTGATAAGAAGCTCTAAACGAGGTTTGATAGAAAAATAAGCCTTCTGCGTCACTAATTGCAGTTTAAATATGGATATTGTAGTAAATGAAATAGGAAAATAATCCTTGAATCAGCTCTTTTGTTACCTGTACAATATTTTATTTCTTCATATAATCACCACATTTGCCAGCAAAGGACAAGCTTTTTAAAACTTTGTTTTTTCAGCAAGGTCCTGACAGTTGTTTGCTTCTTGGGTGACTTGTATTAACACAGCCATTGCCATAAACGTGTGTTCTGTGTGAATTTCAGTTGGAAGGATCCTTCAACAATCAGAAAGTAATTAATGCATAGTGACAAGTGACTGCAAACTTCCATTTCACAAACAATAGCACCACAGCCTTTTTTCATACCATTTTACAGCCTACTGAAGTGGAAAAACAAATGTCAAACAACATGTTGGAATGTGGTTTTTCCAAACTGAGGTGTAGCTCCCTTGAGGATTTATAGACAGATCAGGGAAGATGTGAATAACTTTTTAGTTGCACATTGTAACAATCCTCCTTATTCAAAGTTTCATTGTATTGTTTTCATTGTTCATTGCTGTACATTTTGTTGTTTGGAGGTTTATGGGAGGTGTGTACATTAAATTTACACTAAAAGGAAGTGTGATGACAAAAAGTTTAGGAGCCACTTTTAGAACTTCAAGTATATTAGCACTGCCATCTTTTGGCAATTTACAACATTAGAGTCATTCAATCCTCATAATATATTGCTTATATTTGTTATTTTCCTCACAAATATGTGATCTTATATGGCATGCTTTTTTAAAAAATTGTGTGAAATCATATGATAATATGTGTGGATTACTGACTTCCATTTGCTCATATTTTGTTTCTGTTGTCAATATCTTATTTGCAAATTTATCTGTAGATTATTTGTAAACTATCCAGAGTCATGCAGGTGAGATAGACAGTGTAAAAATTAATAAGTAAATAAAAATATAAATACTTTTTCCCTTAGTGTCCCGGAAAAGAAAAGCAAAAAATTGGGAAGAAGAAGACTTCTACGATAGTGATGATGACATATTCCTTGATCGGACAGGAGTTATTGAACAGAAACGACTCAACAGAATGAAGAAAGCTGGAAAGATAGATGAAAAGCCAGAAACATACGATTCATTGGTAAGAGCAAATTGAGCCAGTGATGCATCCAGCTTTGTTGGCCTTGCTGTTAGAAAAACAAGTGATAAAATTATTTTATTTAAATATCATTCATGCCTAGGGTTGTGACTACATTAGGTGATATTTTTTTTCTTAAGAAAAGTTGTGTAACTTAAGCTACTTTGAATATATGATTATATAAAATTATTTTATTCAAATAACATTCATGCCTCAAAATCTCTTGACTTGCTACAGAATTAAGATATTTAAAACTAAAACCATATTGTCATAAAAGTTGATAGACAAAAGCAGAATTACTAATGAAATTGCTTTAAAAATTGCCTTGGTAAACTAAAACAAAAAAGTTTCTTTTTTTAATTATACAAATACTTTATTAAACAAATTTATACTAATGCAGTAAAATCAAACTTTCCGCTCATTGCAACTTAAGCAAAAGAGTGTTCACTCAATCTGACATCTCAAAATTGTGTAAAATATTCATTCACGGTTGTTACTTTAAAAGTATAATACAAAGTTTCATCTAATTATATATTACAAATCTAATTACATATAGTGTTACTAGCTTCCGTCATACCTTTTTATTTGACTTTATTTTATTAATTTCATGTCTATCTTCTAGCCAACTGTACCAACAATTCCAAATCTCATAATATTCTGATTCCTCTTTGTTCTTAAGTTCCAATGATAGCCTGTCCATTTCTGCACATACCAAAACTTTTTTTATGATCATTAAGTCGGGGGGAGTATTTTCGCATTTCCAATTTTGGGCGAAGGCGAGCCTTGCCACTGTTAACATGTGAAGTATAATATATAATAATTTTTTACTAATTTTTTGTTTTAGAATTGCCAATAGAAATATTTATGGTTTCCATTCAATTTTAACTTTAGTGATTTCTTCAAGCCAATTACTAATTTTCCTCCAATACTTTTTTGCTTTTGGACAGGACCACCACATATGATAGTAGGTGCCCTGCTCATATCCACATTTCCAACAGCTTGCCAAGTTATTAGGAAACATTTTTGGGAGTCTCGCTGGCGGTAGGTGCCAGTGATAAAACATTTTATATAAATTCTCCTTATAAGTTGCAGATAGATTTAATTTATTATTTATTTTCCATAGGTTTTCCCAATCTTCCAAATTTATGCTATGTCCAAAGTTTTTGGCCCAGATTATCACTGTTTCTTTTACGGTTTCTTCCTCCAGTTTATATCTTAACAAATAATTGCACATTTTAGTAATCATTTTTCTATCTGGTCCCTGTAAGATTTTATCCAATTCTTATTGATCTGAATTTATCCTGTATTCTATATCTTTTTTTGTATCTAGATAGTATCTGTATACATGGCCACCAATCTACTTGTATTCCTTGTAACATTAATTCCTGCTTCGATTTTAGTTTCCCTTGTTCATCTAATAACTCTTAATAGCTCACTGTCTTGTTCAAATCTAAAACATTCGGATATATCATAGCTTCCATGGTTGACATCCAGACTGGAATCTTTGTGTAATGGTTTCATTTTAATTTTTCCCATACCCCTAGTAATGTGTCTCTAATTTGATGCCTTTGGAAATACGAATGAGATTTATTTTTCCCTTCCCACACGAATGTGTGCCAACCAATTTGCAGGTCATGTCCTTCTAATATTAACACTCTTTCGTTCTTTAAGTTTACCCAATCTTTGATCCATGTTGTTATTGCGGCCTGATAATAAAGATCCCAATCTGGAAGTCCGAACCCTCCCTTAGCCTTACTATCCTGTAGGAGTTTTAGTTTTACCCGAACCTTTTTCCCTTGACAACTAATTTTTTTTAATCGTTTTGTTTAATTCTTCAAAAAAAGGTTTTTCCTAATTTTATTGGAATTGTTTGGAAAAGATATAATATCTTGGGTAGTATATTTATCTTAATAGTGGCAATTCCTATCAATGATATTTGAAGTTTCCCCCAATTTTACCAAATCTTTTTGTATTTGTTTTAGTAATTTCTTGTAATTACCTGTTTTTATCGATCAACAATTAGCTGTCAACCATATCCCAAGATACTTCAGTTTTTTAAAAAAAGGTTTCATGGTGCCTAAATAGATGCATACATTTGCCTTGTACTTCAGAGCAAAAAGGTTTCATCACTATTTAATGAAAATAATGTGATGGCATCATAATGCATATTTTTCTGTCTTATTTTATGTATTTAGAAAAGCTATTTCCATACAACTTATTCTGAATATCTCAAAATGATTTACAGTAATTATAAAAATGTACAGTAAAAGCAAGAGAAATCAGGACAGCAGAGTAAAAATACATATAGTAAAAAGAAATGTATGGTAAGAGAGATTTAACTGCAGAAGAACAACATAAAAATGAGTTTTGAAAAGAAAGATAAAACAAATCAGCACCGAAGTCTGACTTACTAATGGTATCTTATCTATTTATAGGTTGCAAAACTACATGCAGCTGAGAGAGAACTCTCTGAGATAGCAGAGAAGCTGAAATCTTCAAGGACGAGTAAGACAAGTTTCCATTAAAATTGGGAAAATCTCATAGGAATATAGCATATATGAGTGCAGGCTGTCTTACACAGATTCCTAAGCAGTTAAAACTGGAGTAAAACCTAAATGGCATTAGCCAGATCATGGAAAGTATTGTTTTTACATTGTAAGCTGCCCAGAGTTGCTTTGAAATGAGATTGGCGGCAAATACATTTCTAAATAAATAAATAAAATTGTTTTGAACTCATTCTTCAGTAATACATTTATGCATCATGCAGAGTCAAATTGTAGAATATGGTTGATTAACGTGCAAACATTGAAATAATTTTTATTGCCACCAACGTGTAATAGTATAAGTTTATTTTCATAGACTTAACCGACTCAGCAGTGACCAGAGGAAAAAAGATAATTAACCAGATAAGAAAGATCATTGATTTCATCATGTCATATTTTTTGGTCTCTAGGACCTTTCTAAAGGCTCACAAGGTAGAGGAAGATCTGTTCCATATGTCAAGTGTTTCAACAAAAAGCATGCTTCATGGATCTCACATGGTGAGATTGTTTCATTAATGGGTTGTGGAGCATGCCAGCCCAATCAGATCTTATACAATGGACAGAGATAATTAGAGCTAGATTGTAGAGAATAAGGAAAATGACCTTGATAAATATATGCAAGAACCATTATCTAGGTAAAAGGACTAAGGCACTTTTTAAGTTTAGAATATCAGATAACATTTGTAAGTGACTCAGACTGACACCTTCTTAATTGACTGAAATATGTATAAGAAGGAAGAGAAACTACAACACATTCTTACTTGCACTGCCACACAGTCTTCAAAGGCAGCCCCAGAATAGTCCAGTTAACTTTAGCACAAGTACCGTATTTATCGGCGTATAACACGCACTTTTTTCCCCCTGAAAATAGGGGGCAAATGATGTATGCGTGTTATCGCCGATATAATGTTAAGAAGCCTTCGGTGAATGCTGCTGGGATCGGGGATCAAGGACACAAATGAAAGAAGGGGAGGGAGGAAGCAACGAAGCCTGTCCTTCTCTCTGGGTCAGCTCTCTCAGTCGCTCTCTCGCTCCTCCACCAGCACAGGAAGAAACTGCTTCAAAGAAGCGGGGGGCTTTTCCTGTCGCCTTTCTCCCCCACCCCGTCCGCCCGCCCGCCCGCCCGCAGTGCTCCGTTCTGCCTGCCTGCCTGCCTTCGTTAATGGTTGAATCGGAACAGCTTCGGCTGAGTAAAGAGGCGAATAGTTATTATTCTCAGCGAAGCTGCTCCCAAACAACCAGAAACTAAGGCAGGTAGGCAGGCAGGCAGAATGGGACACTGTGGATTGAAGCGCGCGGGGGGTGGGAGTGGGGGTGAAATTTCCCTCTTAAAATGAAGATGCGTGTTATACGCCTGTGCGTGTTATACGCCGATAAATACGGTAATTATGAATAAGACCCTCTGATCCAGAAGAGGTGCAGTTGTTGCATAAGGTGAATTTGTGTAAAGGCTGTCTTAGCCATAGCTACTAGCGATTCTTCCAGGAATAACTGGAGTCTAGGACAGCTCACATATTTCCCATTGCTTCTGCCTGAGTTGGCATAGCCCCATCCAGAACTAAGGAAGATGATTTCCCAGGCTAAATAGCCTCCAAATCTACACTCATTCACTTTTACTTGGGTTGAGCTGTTTGTCCACATCCAGACTTCCACAGCCTGTATGACAGAATGTTGACCTGCTGCTATACATTAAGTGTGGGCGTTGAATATTTGAAATAATCCTGTTCTCAAAGAAAACTGCAACCCCTGAATCAGGGCAAGTATTCTCTCATTTTCTGAGAGGAAGGTTCTCTTACTGGTGTGAGAATTCTTGGATTTTTGTAACACTTTTTTAAAATTTAAGTAGGATAGTATATAGAAGACAATGCAAATCAAAATACATCAACATTATTGAAGTTAATAATATTGCTTGCTTTTATATATAACTATATATGCATATTTTTACAGATATATATTTTAAATATATATTTTATAAAAAGATATATATTTCAAAATATATTTTAAAATAGAAATAGGATTACAGCACATTTCTTTTGAAAGAAGGTACAATTCTATGGCTGTGAGATTAAGAGATCCATTATTGGGAATCAGTCTTAAATAATTTATCACTTTGTTGTTTCAGTTTTTGTATAAATCAAATTGGAGATGTAGCTAGCCATTATCTTAGCAAGTTTTGTGAAATATAAGCCATAAGATGCTTATTTGCATTAGATTTAAAGTTAAACATGTACTTTACAAAGCATAAAATGTTTGTTTTTACATAGGACAGGTTGGTTTTAGACTTTCCTTTGCTTAAAAAATAGTAATTTTATTAAATAAATCAATATTGTTTTAATCTTTAAATGAAAAGGAGAAGGGAGAACATTACCACAAAAACTGTTATAAGAATAATTGGATACAACAATGCATTGAAACGCTAAGCTTTTGCAGATATTCTCTGTATTATCTATTTATTTACAAATATGTTTGAATCTGTCACATATATGTTTTAATATATAATTTCCCATAGCACAGTCCCATTCAGCAACTCAGGATTCACTGGATGAATTCATGACAGAAATCAAGTCAGGCTGTTCCGTAGACAGTGTGACACGTAAAAAACTTCATTTGAGAACCTTTGAGCTGAGGAAGGAACAGCAGCGATTGAAAGGATTAATTAAGATTGTTACCCCTGCATCCATGCCAGAGCTGAAGTCCCAGTGAGTCTGATTACAGAGCACTAATCACTTTGACTTTTCCTTTTATTTTAAATGTGTAATGTAATATACTGTACTTTAACCATTCAGTGCGCTTATAATAGAACACAGGTTATATTTGAACTTAAAATATTCTGGCTTTAATTTAAATTATGGTTTGAATTAATTGTGGGTGGTGTGGGCACCATTGTAATATGTAATAATCCCTGAGCAATTGCAAGAGACACACAAGTTCATGCTTGATATAATAAATTCACTGTTGTGTGAACTGGGCTTGATTGGCTGCATTGGGTTCCTATCAGTCATATAAACCTGTACTGCATGAAGTCAGCCCAAGTAGAGTTATGTAGGTTATTCGTATGAGTAAACTTCGTCCTTCAATATCTTTAATTTTATATATATATATATATTATTTTTTAAAATTTATTTATTTTCCATAGGCTTCAGAGTCAAGATCTGGAATCTCAAAATAAGCCCAAAAAGCTAACTTTACCCCTATTTGGTGCCATGAAAGGGGGAAGCAAATTCAGACTAAAAACAGGGACCGTAGGGGTAAGTAAGAAGAAGAAAAGGCAGTGGCTTTTAATTTTACTCTGTAAAACTTTTCCAAGTACACAATACTGTGACAGTATAGGAAAAAGCTGCTGCTGGGTTTCAGAATTTGCATCTGACATGTTTATTATAGGAACTATATATTTTCTGAAATAAACATTAGATCATTAACCTCTTATTCTTAGACATACATATAAAGTCAGTTTTTAATGCACCTTTTCCAATTTTCCTTATTTGTCAATGTCAGTTGAAAAACAACCTTTACTGTAATTTATGTTTACAATATAGAAGCTGCCCATGAAACGTCCAGATATACCAGTAAACCTATTAAAGATGAAAGATGAGGAGCCAGAAGAGGAGGAAGAAGAGGAGGAGGAGGAGGAGGAAGATGATGTGAACAACAGTGTAAATCAAAGCTCACAGAACACAAAGATTGAAATGGTTAAAGAAGGGAATCTCTCCAGTTCTTCTTCAGCCAGAAGGCAAAGTATGGAATTCTTTAATGATAATTATTTATACTGTTTTTTAAATATTCTTTCAACTTGCACATATTTTAATTAGTTGGAACTTAATAAAGTGAATAAGAAGATTTAGTCATTTTATTAGCAATTTTATTTAGTTCTGGTTTCCTTAATACAGTAAATTTTCAATTTTAATGGGCTAATAGGGTAGAAAGGATGTTCAGGAAAATGTTCAAAACACATGAGGTACATCTGCTTTCCTCTTCTGTGGTCACAATCAGAGGGAGCTATAAAGACAAAGTTGGTGACACCCATTGCACAGGTGGCAGCACTGGAGAGTGACTACATTGTGAAGTGATTGCACCCATGCAGTGCCTGGCCCATTGGGGCACATCTCACTGGGCTGCCATCTTCCATGTGTATTAGCCAACATTTCCATTATCTAAGTCTCTTTTCAGCAAAGTCCATTATTTCTCAATATTTAGCTCCATCAGCTCCAACATTTGGTACAGTGTTAAATGGACTAAGAATTCTTATTGAGCACTACACAGTGCAGTGGCTATGTGAAAGATGCACAGTTCTCATATTGCCCAGAATATTTTTAATTTTTAATTTTATATTCTGTATCATCAACCCAATGTAGTTACAAAATAGCATAATTATAAATTTAATACAAAAGCATTACCTAATAGTGGTATAAAACCTCTATTTTTAAGGAATGAAAAAGTGTAGAAGTTACTATTTCTATTCCTAATTAACTAAATTTCTGGGGTATATTTATATTTTTATAGGACTTAACTGTCAGTCTGAGTCTTCAAGCAAGCATACAAGCCCATTAGCTCATAATTCCCCAGTGAATGAATTGCAGATAAAACTAGAAGGTAAGCTGTTTTTTATCCAGCTTTGTTTCTGAACAATCTATGGGTTATGAATACCAGGACAAAATTATAATTTCACTGATACTGAAACAAGTTATATTTCACAACTGGTGAGACAAATAGTTGTTGGCTCTTAAGAAGGTCACTTTTTTCTAGTTCAAAATGAAGGAAAGTATTTTAAACAATATTTTGCATTCAATGACTGCAAAATTGAGAATGAAAATAAATGGAATAGCTTCCAGTCCGTAGGCCTGGGCTGAACTTTCAGCCTCTCCAGATGTCTGATGCATATCAATCTCAGCCATTTGAAGATGTTTCCCAGTGACCTGAGGGGCTGTCAGAAAAATTCAGGTGCCTCAAACCAGTCATCCTGAGCCTTGCTGAAAATTTTACTCACTCTGCAAATCCAGAGAGATCTTGGAGCTTTGAATGTTCAGCTGATTTCTATAAAAGTTCAGTTCTTGTAAAAGCATTAATTTAGAAACTTGAGCCTTTTCAGAAGAATGAAGAGAGAAAAAAAACAATAGTAAATGGTGCTTTAGTGTTGGACATTTCCAGTAGGAGTGGAATACATATATAGGTGAAGAACTACTTTACCTTTTTTATATAAAACCTAACAGAAGAATAATTATCAGTGATAGTACCATTTTAAAAAATACACGTATAACAGCAATTGAAACAAAATAAATTTAGAGGAAGAAACGTTGGAAAATATATTTCAAACAAAGTATTAGAAATGTTAATACTTCACCTAAGATATATTACAAAGGCAGCGTGACAGTCCCACTGATATAAACTTTTCTGCAATATCAGCACTCTTTGTTTTGTCAGATGAGACACAGTGCTTTATTTTAACAACTGTGTCTTGAAAGGATTTATTTACTTTGAAAATAACCAAAAAATTAAGAACTGGTGTTATAAACTTCATTTTTCTAACTGTTTATTTTACTAGCATCTGAGATGCCAGCAGAAAAACCAAAGAATCAGAAAGTTAGCAGTAAACCTAAGGTGAGTTGGAAGATCAAAACTTTTTGTTTGTTTGTTTGTTTGTTTCATAGATTTATATAGCGGTCCAACTTACAGCATTAAAATATTTTTTTAAAAAAAACATTTAAAATATAAAAAGCACAGCAGTTGAGAATCACAAAAAACAACAGCAATCAACATAACCAGGAGACTACCTGCAGTTTGAATTGTATCTGGAAGTATTCTATTCGCCAGTGCAAATCACGGTACTCTATGTGCCAAAAAAAAATAGACAGCACAAATTGCCCCACCACCCCATTATACACTAGCTGCAAAAGCACTTCAAATGGAGGCTCTTGTAGAGCACATTGCAGTAGCCCAGTCTAGAAGTCACGAGGCATGACTTCAATCCAGTGCACAACCAGTGCATAACCCAGAGCTGGGTAAAAGCCCTCATAGCCTCTGTTGTCACTGTTCCTTGAACAAGATTTGTGAGTCCCAGATTGCAAACCAGTTTGGTCTGAAGCAGTGCAATCCAATCCAGATAATCATGATTATAATTATGGGTAACAGATGCTTAATACTCTTTACATATTTAGGGGTGGGATTGATGGGGAGAGATGTTCCCTTATGAATTAGAAGAAGAATTACTTGATAAGGAATTTGAATACAATTGTCTCCTTGTCTCAGCCTGATCCTGTAGCGTATTGCTCTTGGAGGGACAACTTTTATACTTGTCAAAAGGAGATACTTCTTGATATATTGGGAATAGTAGTTTTCCTCACAAGTATTACAACAGTTTATATAAAAGAATTATAATTCAAATACTTCGTTTGCATTGAACCAGCAATGATTAAAATATCTCACCTAATCATAGTGCAGTAGAGCTAATGATAGAGAAATTATGTGCAGCTATTTTACCATCTGCTGTCAATCTTACTCTACAAATATGCTGTAGTGCTTAACTGAATGTTAGCCAGTACTGCATTAGTCAGGAGATACTGCATTTTTTTTCTCCTTCACAAAGCAAAAATCGACTAAAAATAAAACTATATAACAATGTGATGTCTGTCCACAAATTACCTTATTTGAAATGTCTTGAGAGAAATTTTGTATTCTTTTCCTGGAATCTTCCAGTAGAAACAATTATTTAAACAATTGTTAGTGTTTTCCTCAATTTAAATCCCAATTTTAAAAACCCTACATATTATTTAGATTTTTCCTCATTTGGTACAAAATCCCTCACAGTAAAGCAAGTCTCGGAGTACAGTCTGACAAAATAGTACTTTGCCCACAAATCATAATTGGAAATGAATTCTAGGCAGAGGTGGTATTCAGCAGGTTGACCACTTCTGGAGAACCGGTAGCAGAAATTTTGAGTAGTTCGGAGAACTGGCAAATACCACCTCTGACTGGAGATTTTACAATATCCTTCCCCTGCCACGCCCACCAAGCCACGCCCACAGAACCAGTAGTAAAAAAAAATTAATCCCACCACTGATTCTAGGTGTGTGATGGCTGGCCAAATATATGACTTTGATACTCCAGTTTACATTTTGGCTTCAGGCTCACTCATTCTCAATCTCAGCAATTTTAAAATATGTAGACTTCAGCTCTCACAGCTGGATGGGGAATTCTGGGAGTTGAAGTCCAACATCTTAAAATTTTTGAGATTGAGAAACACTGCTTTAGAATATACAAGTTATATTCAATCTATTATTCTCCCCCTCCTTCCCCAAATCCAACTGGTTACACAGCCAGCTAGCAACATTCCACTACCTCTGTCTTATTTTGCTACTGCCAAATATTCAAGACTTGAATTCATCTCTCTATACAGGGCAGAGTGCTTTGAGGTGGGGGGGAGGGGTAGGTTTGTTACTGTACTTTCTTTTAAACCTTGGAATCAACTGCTTTACAAAGAGATGGGAATCATTGTAAATAGCTGTGTTAACCAGTAACAAGAATTTAAATTATGCAGAATAATTATATTAGCAAAATTTAACATTTAATAGATTTATTCTATTGATTTGTTTAATCAGCACTAAATTTAAATTTTGCCTCCCGCTCATTTTAAAAATGAGATTCTGAACCTTTTTGTAGCATAATCCCTGGTGTGCCCACGGAGCAATGAATGTTGTACATACTGGCATATGTTTACAAAAAGTAAATTACTTTCTGTCCTACAGATTCAGCATTCATCATCCTCAAACTATCCAGAAGATGATCCAGATTACTGTGTATGGGTACCACCTGAAGGTAAAGGGGCACTCAGAGTAATTGTGGAACATGAGCTGCTGACAAAATGTAGTTTACATATGACCAAAGAAAACTTAGAGACAGGTGTTCTAGTTCCATTTAATCACAAAGTAAACTGGCTAACCAAAGTGAACTAACTAACTCTTATCAACCCTGTAGAGGAGGCAGTGGCAAACTAATTCTTCAATCTTGCCATGAAAACTGCAGGGACTTATCCAGACAGTTGCCAGTAGCAAGACAGACTCAAAGATACACATACACATACAGAAAAATCCTAACTTATTTGAACTATAGAATAAACAATATACAATCAGAATGGTGCGGGGGGGCTTATGCTATAGATTCCTATTTGATCTTCAGAATGGAATTATGTAAAGTATTGACAAATCAGTGTTCCATCTCTGAATATAATAGGATGAAGTGGATTTTGGTAATCACACACTGTTATAAGAAGTGTACATACATACACATATTTATTAGGTTTCCTAGCTCCATTTCTCAAAATGGCAAATAGCCTGCAAGTTCTACATATACCTTTTGTGTTTCTAACCTATCAATTTCTAATCAATCAATTTGCTAAAAACATTTTATCCTACTCATTAAAAAAATATTCCCTGGATTTAAAGCTAAAAGTATATAAAAAATAAAATATTGAACAAACTTAAAAAGCCATTGAGGTAAAATCATTGAAACAACAGTAATGCAAATTATTTTTTAAAACACTACAGCAAAAAAATATGTTAACTGTAAAAATATTATTTTCTTTTCTCTCTGTTGAGCAGGTCAAAGTGGTGATGGCCGAACCCATCTGAATGCTAAATATGGCTACTAAATTACCCTGAAAAGTAAAGAAGTATGGCACAGCAAGTGATAACTGGTACAATATGCCATTGAAATGACAAGCAACAATTTTTTCTTCATTTTCTTAAACACTGTTTAATGATTCCTGATCCTTACTTAAGGATGTTTTTCCCTAGAAGTGAATGTGTGTATAATGTTCATCCTAATGTATATAGTGGTGATAATTAAGAATTTACAGGTAACGTAGATATAGCAATGTTGGTTTTATAAAAACTTTTTTTTAAAATGCTTGTTTTTATTTCTTTAACATTATTTCTTGATGTAAAAGCAGTAAAGGAATTAGTAAATTATTTCTTGATGTAAAGAGGTAAAGGAATTAGTTTTAGATTTCTATTTAGTCAATATGTATGCTAAGGGCTACTTCAAATACTTTGATGATTGGGTTGATTATCAAAATGTTTTCTGCCTGTCCATGTACAAGTATACATTTCCACAAAATACAGTTGCCAATTGCCCTCTCCAGGTGGAGCTGCTGAAACTTAGGCTAATTTTTATCCTTCCTTTCTGTTGCAGTCTTTTCTGTAAAGGTTCTTTGTTATTGTTTTTCTTTTTTCTGTCTACAAGAAGGTGAAATACCAACACATTCATATCTTGGCCAGTTGTAGATTAGTATTAATGTGGGTGGGAAAGTGTGTTAATCTTTGGCAGTTCCTGAAAGAATGCTAAATATCTAACACTGGATAGTTAAGAGAGTCAAAGCTAAGATATGGAAGTACTATGAATTAGTACTGAATAGTATATCTGAAATTTTTTGGATAAGCCAGAAAACAAGGCTTCTGCCCAAAAGGCAATTATCCTTGGTCTAGACCAGGTTTTACTGCATAATTTCTGCATTTAGGCTGCATCATGTTCCATATGAGAAAAGAATAGAAATTGCATTTAAAAGGAAAAAAACAAGCTAGGGGCATACAATATAGTCTTATCTACTATGTAAACATATTAGTTATGAGAATGGAACCAGTTCGGGACAGGAGAGGGGGAAGCACTGGAAAATGTTTACTAGTTTCAATGTTCTTTCAATGGTAAAATAGAGCCTGTAGTTTTGAAGCCTTACATTAATGGATTTGCTACCAAGTACCGTGTTTCTCATATAATAAGGCCGGGTCTTATTTTTTTTTGAGCCCCCCAAAAATGGCTAGGCTGTCTTTTCAGGGGTGACTAATTCCCCCCTTGCATCTTCGGGCGGGCAGGCGGCGATGGCTTGGATGTTGACCTCAGCGTTGGTGGGGCACTTCGTATCGGGGTCAATGCAGGCACCATATCCGGGTGTGCAACAAAGTACTTCCTAACGGCAAGCCCCCACCATTCCCCCATTTCGCATGTTTTAATATAGGCCTTAATTTGGGGAGGGGCTTAATTTCATTTCATGCCTATAAAACATGCTGGGACTTCCTATTGGGGGAGGCCGTATTGTTGGAGAAACAGGGTAGGAATATGAGAATTGCACAATTCATAGACAGAAAGGAGTATTGAGCTCATAAGTATGGTCCTGAAGTTAGTTTAATTCCATAAATTATGCGTGAAAGAAAGGATATGGTATTGGGCCTGAGACAGACTTTATGAAATATGCTAAACCCCCATATTTATCTAAAGCATAAAAATCTACTTCCATTTTGTTCCAGCTGTAACATTCACATACTAATAACCATTTCTCTTATACCTAAAAGATTTTAAGATATATTTATTTTACATTTATGCGAAAACCCAGATTTTGGAGATATATGGATCAGAGGGAGGTTTATTTCTAAGATCTCTAATGTGGCTCTTTTAAGGATCAGAGTCCCAGTAATTTTAATCTTTTAAAAAAATGGAAATGGGCATGCGACAAAGTAAAGTATAGATAAAGTAGCATTAGACTTATTTGCAAAATACCTCATTCCTCTGAAATTCCGAGAAAAGAAACGTAGCTAGTGGCAGCTTATGCTTTGGAGAGTTCTGCCCATTTGCATATTAAGTTAAGCTTGGGATATAGGAAATATCCTGGGGGAAATAAAACAAGTAGCAACTTCAAAAATGTGTCTTTATCTGGAAGCAAAATAAATACAGTTTTCTTTCTACTAAGTGGGAATGTTAGGACTGGTTTTGCCCAATATAATAGCAGTTTGAAATAATTAAGCCTCATGAAATCTGGCATTTATGAGGGCTCCTGAAATTTCAAATGTCCAAAATGGTTGTTGACCTCTGGTTTATCAAATATTTCACCTTGTTTAGAGATAAGCTGCCATCTTCAGCAACAGCTTTTCATTCCTTTGAGTCATCCATTCTTAGCAAAGATTACTAATCTATTCTTAGCAAAGATTACTAAGAACATAATGAGTATATTATAAAATTATAGGGATTTTTTAGCCATTGCTATAATTTAAAATTCTCCTCCAACTGTTAATTCATTTCTATCACTCATTTGTAACTACTTGGGGTTTAAGCTGTGAGTGTTCCCAAAGTTTCCTTTAAAAAAACAGATTTTCACTTATCAGGCATACCATGTCCAAGACTGCAAAATATGGAAGGTCATAGATGGCAGCAAAATGACTTAGAGATACAGAAGTCCCTCTGCTGCCATCTAATGACCATCTAGATTTTTATAACCTAGAAACATGTCAAAGCTACCCTTCCAGTGTTCCTCCTAAATATACAAATGATAGGAAACCTTTTTGTTTTTAATCCAAATGAACATTCTTTATTTCTTCTCCTTTGTTTTTTCTCATGCTAGCAGACACAGAAAGATTTAAATTATTAAGGCCTGCACATGCGTGGAAGCTGTGAGGGTATTTTAGATAATTCAGTCTGCTGTTCTTTGTTCCACATTACAGAAAGCTCTTGTCGATGTTCTCCTTTAGTCTTGTGTGACATGAACTTCCCTCAGCAAGCCATAATTGTGGCCAGACTCTCTGTGTGATCACAAGAGTTAAATGAAAAGAAGACATTCCTGATTGCTTGTAGTTTAACTCTGCAGAGTTTTACACAGCAGCTTCATACATTAAGATGGAAATATAAGCCAGCTGAATGGGGCAGGAATAATAAGGTACAGCACAGTGATTGAAAGTTAATCTAATAATAGGACCAAACTTCAGATTAATCCAGTTCCATTGGATCAAAGCATACCTAATCATCATCTCCTCCAGACTGGAGAAAATGTCTCTAAATAATCCAGGAATATGAAAAATTGTGAATTGGGATGGGTTGTTATTTAAATCATTATAGAGGCAATGGTTGTGTGAAAGGAGATGCTGCTCAACCGTTGAAAGATTTGAGACTTTAAAAAAATGGGGGAAACCAGCCAAGTGTCTTTAAGATGGCAGAGTGGATTGGCAGTTAAGCCAAACTGTCTCCTTAGAAGCGCTTTAAGTTTCTAATGTGGATGGTAAATAATTATTCATATTTTATTAAGGTATATAAGGTATATAATGGAGGAGGGAAAAGGATAAAGGTATAGGATAAAGAAAAACAGATTTCTGACTCTTTAGCTCAATAGAATGACATCATGACAGTCACAACTTTTTACTTTTACATAATATGTATTAGCATTTCTATAACAACAACCTAGCTAATCAACAAAACCCAAAGTCAATGTTTCAATTTTTTTTCCCATCTCAAGCACAAAATCCAGAAATGGTTTCCAGGTAGAAACAAAGTTGGGTGTGTTCTTTTCCTTGTTTAAAGCAGTTAATTTAGCCATCTCTGCCAGTTCCGTCAGTTTTTCCAGCTATTCATCTGTCGTGGAAATTAAAGTATCTTTCCATTTTGGGGCATATTGGTAAAATAATTATTAAGTTCAGACCTATTAATGCTCTGTTTAAAATAAAAGGCTAGTCAGTTATTAAATTGGAGTTGTTATTTTTTGTTATTAGATGATCAGAAGTGTATGCATGTGAGTGTTTGTGTGCATATTTTTGTAGCTGTTTTTTCCCCTGCCCATTTGGGTGGGAAGCTGTTATTTCAGAATCCTTTAAATAACCCATGTGAGTTTTGCCCTCATAAATTTTCATCACCCTCTGTTAATAAAATAATCACATATTTTTCTTAAAAACAATTTGGCTTTACTGCTTTGACCTTTACCCAAGTCATGAAAGATTTATTGTTGTCTCCAAATGCATCTTTCCAACCCAGAAAGAAACTTAATTTCTCAAAGGCTGTTGTAAAGCTTGAGTTTAAAAATGTCAAGTGGACAACCAAATTGCAGGAAGAAATTCAACAGACACAATGCAGCATGTGTGCAATTAAACAGTAAAAGAGGTAGAATTTCATTGTATACCGAACAAATCCTTTTATCAGCTGGCATCTGATCATCATTTACAAGTTTTGTGGTTAAGTATTTATACACACTGAACTTATTTCTGCCCTTCCTGGTAAATCTTGGCTGTTTAAAATAAAAAACAGATGCTGGCAAACAATTCTGTTTTTTGTAAACCTATGTTTTGGTGAAAATCTTGCTAGGATACTTTTGTACTTTCCCTCAATTGCTTGCATGTGTTTCCATTTTGTAGAAAGTTGTGCTTGAGACTATGTCTATCTTTTTGTGAAATGCTAAGATGCCATTCAGGACAACTTTAAAAAGAGCTTAACTAGTTTATATCGCCATGCTTTTGGAGAAGAGACTGCTTGCCCTTTTTTAAAAAAAAATCATCACACAAGAACTCTACAAAAAGAAAACTAGGATCAGATTATTAAAGCAGCAATTTATAAATTCAATTGCAGGCTATGGGATGTGACCTTACTCAAAAGCAGCCATTAGTATTAGTTTTTAAGCATTCAAACCTACACATGACTTTATTCACAAGCAGAAATAACTTTTCCCATGCAAAGTTGGTGGCATCTTGTTACTGGTCATCTTGTTGGGACACCAATGTGCAGCCTTTTCTCTGATGTAGGGAGAAGGCGGCTATGGGGTTGAGCTTGAGATCTTGACCCATATTCTCTGAATAAAATCTGTGATGACCATAGAGATTACATCACTTGTCCCTGCAACTGCTGCAGCTGGATTGTTCTATCAGGGTGTCCAATTGTAGATTGAGGCATTAAGCAATGAGAGTGATAGGAACAACTAAGTGTATGGCAGAAGTTTTCTCATTTTCACGGCAATGCAAAGCCCCCAGCAGCTGTCATATCCATACACAAAACATCAAGCTCTTGCCACCTTCACACATCTGCTACATTTCCAAATGCTTCCACGCTTTTTTTTTTTTTAAACTGTCAATATGGCATGGTGTGGCATCTTTCAAAGGTTCATATGCAGAAAAGCATTTCTGAGGCAATGACTCACATAGCATATGAACACAGCCATTTGGAACATGTTTACTCAGAAGAAGATCCCTTGTTTTCATCAGAATCTTCATCCAAACTCCTTGAACACAGAAGCATTCTGCATTCCCCAGGCTGCAGAGAACAAGTCCATCATGAAAAATTCACTCTGAAATAGGAAAAGAAAAGAATGTAGAGGGGCTTCTTAAATGAGAGGCTGTCATTAAATATATCTTCTATGATTAATGGAACTAACCTTAATTAATCTGTATAATAGTGAGCTAGGAATTAACCACATGTGATGCATTTCCACAACTTGCTAGATTAAAATGTCATAATTTTTATGGTTCATTTCCATATGAATATAGCTAATAAGACATGGAGAACTACAGAAGAAAAAAATCGTGTTTAATAAATGTGTTTAATTAGAATTGGAATCATAAAATGGAAATGGCATGGCCACTTGATAGAAAAGACAGAAGAGCTTTTATCTATGGATAAAAATTCAATTACAGTTGATTTCCAAACATTCAAGACCATTTAACAGAACAAAATAACTGAAATATAGGATGACATCATACTTTGTTGCAAATAGTCAAGTAGTGGTGTGCATTATTCAGCATAATCATACAATGCACTCAAATCTTGCCATTTTGTGCTTGTGCTCTCAAAGTTTAAGTTTAGGATAGGTATTTATTCTTACCAGTAAGGAATAAAACTAAACTTAGTAATTGATTAAGAAGGAGAAGTAAGAGAAGGAGGAGATAGTAAATGTGTTCTTTCCACACTTTTTATTTAAACTTCTTGTCAAAGTTATACACAGTGAATAAAAACTGAGAGTTAAACTTCTAACAAATCCTTCAATACATAAACAAATTAAAGGTCAGACTGAGGTTAGCTTCTTCAAAAATAGAAATAGTATCAATCACCCTTTCCACATGAGCAAATCTATAATGATTAGTTAGCCACATAAAAAATATTCAAAAATATTTTCCCTTGTGAATTGTTTTTGTGCTGCAAGTAATAGAGTAAATCCCATGATGTACTGGAAAAAGGTAAATCAACAGTGATGGGTAAAGGGAATCATTCAATCAAAGGTCAACAAGGGAAGAAAATGGTAGGAATCCAAGGGAGGATGAGAAGAGATAAAGGCAAAGCAGCTATACCACATCCCCGTTCAGATGTGGAGGAGATGGGACCAGAAATTTTTGCTGGTGAAGAAACCATAATAGTGTGTAATAATCTCCAGCTGTTAAAATAAAAGGCATATTCTGGGATACATTAATAGAAGGAAAGGCCTCCAGACCTTTCATGGAGAGCTCAGACAAATGTGATGATCAGTTAAAAGCTGGGGAGAGGGCACAGACAAAAAAGATTATTTTAACATCTGCTCTGTGTGAAGCCTAGTTTTTTGCAACAATAGGTTGGGCCCATCAGAACACCACATGTTCACCCCAAAAGAAATTACCTATTGGAGATGCAAAAGATGTCTTGATGTTGATAACAATGTATAAAGTTTTATGTTTTTAAAATTTGGAAACTTAATAAAATTTATTTTTTAAAAAAATTATCCTTAAATATCCCACTAGTTGTGATAGAAGTTATTTACACCAAATGGATATATTTACACTGAGAATATCCCTCTTCTTGGATGTTCTCCAGATGGCAGAGAATTTTTGGTATCTCCAGATGGCAGAGAATTTTTGGTATGGGCAACAGTTCACTCCATCAAGATCCCTTTGGCATTCTAAAATAGTATAATCAAGACAAGCACTTCTCAACTTTTCCTGGCTTAAATCCTACCAAGCTATCAAAAAAACTGACTCCTACCACAATAGAAACAAAAGCCCACTTTTTGTACAAAGAGTAAATATGTGTTCATATGTATTTAATTATTATGGTTGGTAACAATCAGCCAAATATTTAGATTGGATTTGGCATGCCAAATAAGTGCTTCCCAAGGAATTGGGATATGCAGATGTTGTTTAATAATTATATAATTTAAAGATTAATTCAAGTTTTAGTGACATCTTCTGTGTTCCATGTAGATTCAGTCTCACATTTGGTTAGCATACCAACAATTGAGAACCAACTTTGACCCAATAGAGGCATTCCCGTCTGACTAAAATCAGAGGTCTATGCATTCAACATAGTCAGATCCTGAATCTCCTCAGGTGAAAGTTGTTGAATTTTTATCCATTTATTTCAATGTTTTTTTTTAATATTTTCAGTATATTATTACAAATTTTAATGTATAGCTAATTAAGCTGTGCTATTACACGCTCTGTATTTTGCTTTGAGTGCAAAATATTAAGTTACAGTTTTTGGAAAATGATTTATTTACATCTTTATTAGTTCTGTTTTAGAGTTGTTAGACTTTGATCATGTAACTGTCATAAGCCTGGGAACCAGTCATAAATTTACCTTTTCAATGTTGTTGTTAGTTCAAATAGTCACTAAACAGGGCAGGGTTGGGCTGTAACCAAAGACTACTCTTGCCAAAATAATCATGGTTCAGTAAGATCTGCCATTTACTGTCTTAGTCTACAAGGAGATACAACTGAAGTTTCTTGCTATGTATGATCGCACACCAGGATTTATAAAGAATCAGAGTTCAAAGAGAGTATCAAATCCAAGATACATCCAGAATTTTTCAGTCTAATCAGATATGACAAACAGCCAGTAAAACTATGCCATTACTGCAAACCAATTGAGTTATGGAAAAAGAAGGAAAACCCCAAATGCCATTTGATATATTCAAGAGTAGAGTGATTCTCCATGAAGTATAAAAGAAAGTTCTCATCTAGATGAAAGGACTCATATTTTAAGCACTTTCTGAAGCCTTGACAATCTGTTGGGGATCATTTTTCTACAAACAATCCTTATAAAACTCATACATAAGATGGAGTATCTTAACTGAGGCAATAATTATGATCAACAGCAGGGGTGTCAAACTCACGTCGTCACGGCAGCATCACGTGACATATTGGGACTTTTTTCCCCTTCGCTAAACCAGGAGTGGGCATGGCCAGCATGTGACACATCTGGCCCATGGACTGGAAGTTTGACAGCTCGGATCTACAGGATGGAAGTGAGATTAGGATTCCAAATCACATGCCAAATTATTCTCCAATCAACCTACCTTGCATTGGAGCAAAGGAAATCATCACCCCCTCTGATCCCAGCTTATGATTTACAATATGTGCAGTGGAATGAATCAAGGTATAAAGCCTGTTGATTCCGTATGCAAGACTGATCTGATTCAAGCTCTTCCTCCTAAATCAAAGTAATGCTAAAGTAACCCTATAAGAAAAACTGGAATGTAGCTCTATAAGAAAACAAAGTTAAGCTATTTCAGAGAAGCTGAAATTTCAAAGAGCACTGGTGTTTTGGAAAAGGACACATTATACTATGGAAATACACCTTTATTTGTCTTATTTACATACAGATTACTAAGCAGTTTTGGCTTGGTTCAAAATCTGCCTGCAGGAATACCATGAGGGACCCCAAGAATGGAATGTTAATGCAAAGTTGTCTGAAATATTTCAGCGGGGAGTTGGCTAAAGAAACATGTCTTCACTAGGCTTCCTAGATTTATTGCTTACATTTTTTTGTATCTATCCAAAGATGAGCTTTCTTTTTTCTTTTCATAAACACAAACAATGGCACCTGGTGTTCAGCCAGTTACAAAATTATACCTATTGAAGTCTAAGCTTTGTAAGTAGGAGTTGGCCCAATACACTCATAGAAGAAACTGTGATCCAAAAGAAAATCACATTTGAGAAAAGGGAAAGGTGACTTTTGCTAGTTTTCCCTCTACCGTTTTCTTGTACCACCTTATCCATTTTTACAGTGGGTTTCTACAGCCTCCAGAATATTTGTGTCTCCCAATGGAAAGAGCCAGCCAAAATAATCTCCCGTCTCATTTATTCCTAAGGAATGCTCCAGAAGCAGACTTCCAGTCATAGACTTCAAAAATCAACTATAAAAAATCGCCAAACATAGGGTAGGAAAAATATTTGCTCTCTTGCAACAAAGCAACCTTTGCAGTCTTACTAATTGAAAACAGTATGCCTGTAGCTCCATTAGGCAACTGTATATAGGCCACCTCCTTTCTTTTCAATGCCACAGTGCAATTTCTGGAGAAGGGTTCTAAAGATAAGTTCTGACCAAAGAAATATCTATGCTATCAGTGTATTTAAAACATAATATTTTTGTGATGACCCTTGAAGATTCCTTCTGGCTATTATATATTATATAATATATAATATAGTGGCCATTAAAAAAAATCTTATCAGGTTTGCACAGACAAAGTGGAACATAGCATGCTGGCTGAAGAATTCTAGCAGTTGAATTCCAAACATAAAGTTGCTGAGCTTGAAAAACACCAGACAAGATCTTCAAAAAGCTGTTGCTTTTAAGATGTTCCAGGTTTAAGAACTTGTTTTCAAAGGAAGTCCCTTCAATCAAGACAGTAGGCTTCAAGGTAGTCTGGGTGGGGACTCCAAACCATTGGTAGGTGATTATCAAAAGTAATAGCCTGAAAGTACTGTTTTCCATGATCATTGATCCAGGTTGTTCCCAGACTACATTCCAACTAGCTATGAAACTCCTGGGCTTGGTCTGTTCGGCTGCCAAGAAATAAACTGCACAATGTCAGTTTTCCAAACTGACTGTAGACATCTTTCAGGCTTAGTTCCAGCTTTCAGTAGTTGTCACCTTCCAAGCATTCAATAAAATCTCTTATTAAAAGTGTATTTCGAAAGGTTTTGGACCAACTCTCATTTGGTAGTTCTTCTTTGAGGCATATGGTTTTAATAATGTATTTAATAATGTATTTTATTTATAAACCAACATGATGTTGTTAAATCTGAAAGGAATAACAAAAAGCCACTTGTTGAAGGTCATTTTATATAAAACGACTAACTTCATGAGCATTGAAATTGCAAGGGGAAAAAAACAGTTTTTCCACTCAAAATTGTTTTACTTCTCCTTGACCATCATGTTTATCTATAAAAGCAGTGCACTAATCACCTGCACAGTTAAAAGCTTTCTAGAAGATTTAGCAATGGTCTAAAACAGGGGTGTCAAACTCTTAACCCACAGGCCAGATGCGTTCACATGCTGGCCCCACCCCCACCCAGTTTAGCGAATGGGGGGAAAGTTCCAATACATCACGTGACGCCACACTGGTCTAAAACCTGAGAGAATTCAATTATTTAAATTTTTACAATGTCAATTTCTTTCATATTTTTTGTTTCTTTAATTTAGTTATTTGACATAGTATTTTAGGGGTTTTTCCCCCCACTAAAACTATTTTGCCTGTCAAGTTTAGGGCATCAATTAATTAAGTTTGTTAATTTCTGTTGCCTCACTTTTTTTACTCTGACAAATAGATTACAGTTATAGATTGGTGGTTACCTATTTATGTATCCATGTCATAATCATAAAAAGGATATCATACCAATCAATTACATCTACGGTGGGCAAAACTTTTTGGACATCATATTGCAACACTAGAGGCAGGCAAAAAAAGAACAATAGCTATATATTACTTCAAATTTGTTTGCTTTTAGTTTTTAAAAAGAGTTTCCTTATTTGGGGCACCTATCTTTTATCTATGTCTATGTCTCTAGCTGAGGGAGCATTTAAATAAATAAGATATCTCAACTGTTCTGAAAAACTCCAGGCAGTTCTGTATGAATTCTTCAATCATATTTTTAAATGATTTGGGAATATTCTGTCAATATAGCTGATTGCCTATTGTATTGATTTATGTAGTGTAGCCACCCATCTTGCAATTATGATTCTGGGCAGTGAACACAGGTTTAAAACTAAGAGAGTGAATGAAAATAGTGAATAATAACCATCAACAAGAATAATAGCACAATGGCTTGTATGGGCAATCAAACTCAAACCACACAACCACAACATGACAGAGAAAGCCACAGTGAGATGTGTCTATTTTGAGTTGAGCCTTACTTTTTTTTTAACTTTACATTTTGTCTCAAACAGTAATCTAGGAGGAGAAAGAACAAGTTAGCACTTTGCTACATTATTGCCATAGTCGTTAATACAGTGCTTATTTGTGCTTTTGAATCACAGTCTCAACACTGAAGTATACAGAAAACCCACACATAAATCAGTATTTACATTCTCACCACTCCAGGAGCACAAACTGGGAGTAATTAGAACCATACTCCACTGGGTTGAAGATTTGCCTATCAGCAAAGAGGAAAAAGAGAAAGACCAAAAACACATCAAGGAAGTCCTCAGAATTTGTGGATATCCTAATTGGGCCTTCATCAAATCCACAAAAAGGCTCTCCTTCAATAACAGACAAAAAAGAGAACAACAAATGGAGCAATGTTGTCATTCCGTATGTTGCAGGAATGTCTGAAAAGCTCAGGAGGATTTTCAACCAATACAACATTAATACATTAAAACAGAAGTTTGTCCACCCCAAGGACAAAATACCCAGACACAACAAAGCAATGTGATATAGACCGGTGGTCCACGAGAAAATTTTGGTGGTCCGCAGAGAAATGTCACCCCCAAAGCAATTAATCCAGACTGTGCAGGAACACAAGGCTGCACCATCCACATGGCCAGCGGGAACACAAGGCTTGTGTCACTTGCATTGCGAACAACATGAGGTAGTGAGGGGATGGGAGAAAGGGTGGAGGAGGGGAACTTGCCCCATGCGCCCCACGTGCCTTGCCTGGCCACCTGGCTGCTTCTTTCCACTTTTGACTGCATGCAAGGAAAGCAGCAAAAGTCTGTCTTTCTCTCTGCCAGAAATGAGTCTTTGGTACCCTGCAAAGCATCCTGCTCCAAGATGCTGCGCCGGCATGACAAGTCTCACAAAGACTCATTTCTGGCAGAATTTGGGAGAGAGAGAGAGAGGAAGTCTTCTGCTGCTTTCCTTGCATGAAGCCAAAAGTCTCTCTCTCTCTCTCTGCCTGAGAACGGAGATGGAGATGGTATCCTGTGATCCCAAATAAAGAATGATCAATTGGTAGGAAAACAGGGTGGGGAATTTTTCTGTAGACTTTTTTTGGGATTTTCCCAGAGTCTCTGGTCTGCAGGATTTAAAATTATGATCTTGGTGGTCCCTGAGGTCCAAAAGGTTGGCAACCCCTGATACAGACAATATATTGCAGCAAGTCATGTGCGGACCTGTGTATTTGGGAAACAAAATAACTGCTTCTTGCATTCTTGGTTTTCTCTTCTGAAGATGTGTTGTGATTTTGGCAACATAGAGATTCACATTTGGAAAAATAAATTTAAAAAACTTCAGTCTGTAAAATTCTGCATTTGTTAGTCCTATCAGATGTTCATGATTGTCCCCCATAAAATCTTAAGGAATTTGGAAGGCTTTGCTTGAGAGTCATCAAAATGTTATTGTCAGGTTTGTCTTATCATAATTTGGAATGGGGTTGTTTATACATGGCAGGGAACCAAGTACTGGGAAATAAATTGTCACAGCCAAGGTCACCCATGATAGAACGTTAGCTCCTCCATGCTTATTGTATTGTTTAGTGTTTAGTATAACAGGGACTCAGGAGAAGGCTCACATTCTAAAGCATTTGCTAGTTTAAAAAATAAATCAAAACAGTTTCACCAACATTAGGTGGTATTTTAGTAAAGGGAGGGGTTGTTTTAAAAGCACCAATTCACTATCAAATCTTTAACAAAGTTAGTTTTTTGAGCAAAACATCTGGATTTATTTGATTTTTTTAGTCAATAAGGGCAGTGGAAGTCAATAGTACTGGTTTCCAGAAAGACCACACACTCAAGACTTCTTTGGGAAGGACTTTTATCTTAGGAAGACAGTTATGCTGAATCAGTCCAAAAATGTTGGCACAGTAACAATTTCCAAGGTTTTAGACTTCTTTTTCCCCCCAATCTTTACTGGAATTTCATCCAGTCAAACTAGATACTTTCTGAACACCACACAGGTGTTTCACTACAGAGTCACAACCTTGGATCGCTGCTTCCCTCTTAACTCTTGGAAATATTTTACTCTGGAATGTGGCAGAAGGTTAATACTGGCAAATCTTCTTTTGTTTGTCTCAACAGAGGCATTTTACTCCTAAATGGGGTTTCCATGTGCTAGCAATCACCTAAAGCAGTGTTTCCTCAGTCTTATGGCTAGGGATTTCCATGAGTGAAGTGGACACATCTTAACTTGCCCAGGTTGAGAAACATTTACCTAAAGGATTTTATTTTTATTTATTTATAAATTTTATTTGCTGCCCATCTTTTATCCAATGTAAAAAAACATTGAAAGACATTAAAATCAGACATTGGAAAAAAACAAAACACCACAGCAGATAAAAACATTAACAGGCAAAATCATGGGCACAAGATGGCAAAGAAGAAAGCCAGACACATGGGGGGGAGAGGAGCTTTAATTTTAATTAGTCAACCACCTCCAGTATAAAGCTCCCCCATTGGAGCTCCAAGCCTCTGGCAAAGGACTTAAGGCTTTTTCAAAACATCAGGAGGGTGGGAGCCAATCTCACTTCAGGGGGTAAGATGTTCCAGAGGACAGGAAGAAGGCTCTTCTCCTGGATCCCACTAGTCAAAATTCATTGGCTGAGGGAATCCGCAGTATTCCCCCTCTTTCAATGCAGCTGGGGTGAGCCAGTCCCATCAAGTGAGATGTAGAGGATGTGATTGCCTTTATTTATTACTGTGATTACCAGGCATATAAATGTTTAAAAAATGTTGTTCATCATCATCATTATCAAAATTATCTGCTGACAGAGAACTTAATGGCAAGGTAGAAAGAAAATCCTATGGAAGAATTTCATGTCCCCTTTGAAGATATCTCTGATGATGAGGGTTTGGACATCAGATGAAAAGACCCTTGGACATGATCATTAACAACTGAAGTGGACCACATGTCCTGGAGAAACAGGGTGAGGAAGGAAGGCTAACTCATGTGGCAGCTTTGTTCTACTATTGTCTATGACAGAAATGCAATAAAGTTGCCAGGAATAGAAATTTCACTTTTAAAACCTGTTAACACTTGCAATAGGAACTGGTTCTATTCTCACTAGCCCTCAAGATGCTTCCTAAAATGTGAAGCCAACATAAATTGTATAACCTATTCCATTCAGATGTTTTGTGTACACACAGTGCACATTTTTCTTGCTTTGGGGATCATGGATTGTTGCCCACAAATATATCCCACTACCCTCTGCTGTTTCCACCCCCCTTCCCCCCCAAAAAACAATTTCCCAACTGTAGTGGTATCAGCAAAAATTATATAAGAAGGTGGGAGGAGCACAAACTATTTTAAAAGGTGAATACTACTATTTCTGCATTAATTGAAATTCTCTTTCTGATACCTCTCTTTTCTGAGAGGTATTATAGATGTTAAAATTAGCTGGTAAAATGGATTTACTATACATATAAACCTAAAGTTGAATCCAATTAAGTTCCAGTTCTATTTAAGAAATAAGGCAGCTTTTGCTTTCTGCCATGGGTTTTCTGAGCTTCAAAACTATAACCATATGTTTTGTGACTAGAAGTGCTAGATGCATATAAACATGTACAGATTGTGCTGGATTAACAGTCCAGGTGTCAACAATTTTAGCTTTGCCAAGAGAAGAAAATACAAGTAGAGGCCTGTACCCGAGAGACATTGCATGGAAAGTTGCTGGATTCATCTTTTCAAATTTATTCCAGAATTTTGCAGTCCTACTTTCTTAATTTATCCATTGTTAATTTGTACTGGCAACTCCAGGTTTCCTCTGAGACAATTAAAACTAACACTCTTTGAAGCAACTGTGATATAAGGCACCAAGCCATATATTTTCTAAAATAAACAGATCAAAGGTTTGGCCTTCCTTTGATATGTGACACAGATCTTCTTTCCTAAGATTTTTATCCTCCTTTGCCACCTTGACATACTTTAATTAACACATTATGATCAGCCAGCTCATGAGGGAGTTAGCAAACTGCTCTGGTATGAGCCAGGTAAATATATAATTACTGACAAACTAGCCCTTCTTAGCATATCAAGCGCTTGGTAACTGGGAAAATGTCCAGCTTTATGCAGCTTTAATCCTGTACTATGCTACCTCCTCTGCCTCCCTGATCATAAGCAAAGCAAAAACACTTGATTACCAGAATAATGGAATAATTACATTCCAGAGGAGTAGCTGTGTGAAAGCTACTTTTCAAGAAGCATATCAGTAGGGATAATATACCTTTGTTCCTCTTTTGCATGCATATCTTGCCATGGGGAGGCGAAGGAGAAGAGGAATACTACTTAGAAAAATAAACCACTTTCCCCAAAGACAAAGAACTTATTAAGGGTCATAATTAACTGTTCCAGATGCTTGAAGCAGGCAGCGCTGATGAAAGGACTAGCCAGAAGATCTGTAAAATGACACGTTTTATTTTTCCAGTGAAAATGGTTAGGAAGCAGAGGGTGTAACATCTTAGAACGAATGCCCAAGTATCCCAGCTAGGCAGATCCAAATACTGGAAATGTTTTTTTGCCAACAGGATGAATCTATGTTCTGGCTAGAATAGAGGGCAATTTCCTAAAGGCCTAAAGTAACCTTGGAAAGTCTCAGTCCTCCGGCAGGGAAAAGGCTGGTTTAAATCATAATAGACCAGGTCTTTAAGATTGCATAACCACAGACAGTAAAAAATGAAATCATATCCTAATCAAAGTCAACACTTGATGACTACATGGAAACAACCAATGCAGCTTTCTTAACCACAAGACAGCAGTGGTTCTCCATGGAACTCTTCCAAGATGTTATTGGCCTACCAATCTGATCTGCAGCCCTAAATATTGCCTGGTGTTCTCCCATCCAAGTATTAACCATGTATTAACTTGAAAAGATCAGCTAGATGCTGCCATCTGCCGAGAGACAACCACAGAAAGCATTGCAGTATGCACACTGAGAAACAGAAAGAAGAGATAACAAGCAAGTTTGGGACTTAATGCATTCTTATGTTCTTATGGTCTCTCTCTTTTTCTCCTATCATAATAAACCTGTTTGAAAAATAGGTAAATCCAAAATGAAGACTTATTAGGCTGTTAAATATCTATTGTTGAAGAGATGTTTGGTGTTTATTATTGTATTCAAATATTGATGTTGTGGCAAATACATGTTTGTGTGCCAACCTGATTATAAGGTAGTTCTATAGTCATATGTACACATATATCTCTTGGTGCTCACAATCTCCAATTATTATGTTCTTGTTAAATTATTTATAAATGATCCCGCCACAACAAATTACAATAGTCTCTATAGTACCAACGCAATATTTGCGTACATTTGCCAGCAAAGCAGCTAATGAAAACTTGTTCAGATTCTTGGAAGGTCAACTTATAGTCAAAATATGTCCTATTATTTTGCATTAGACTGTCTACTTCAGTGAAGCAACAAGAATCGAGGGAGAAAGACAAGTCTTATATTTAATACATATGTTTTAATAAACATTAATTCAAAAATTCCCAGGACCACTATCTGCATTATAGTATTGTTCATGATACAATGCTCATAAATACATTTTAAATAATCTGGCTAGGTTTATGCTATTTAGCAAAGGAGAGAGAAAAAATACTAAACTTTTCAAAATACAGTAATGAATATGATTAATCATTCATTACAAGAACAGTCATTACAATAATTCTTACTCTTTGGTTTGCTATGTGTTCCTCTGGATGAGTTTTTGTGTACTACAGGACACCTTTGCATCAACAAAGCTTTGAAATTAATTTCTGAAAAGATATAAAAATGTGTTTAAGAGTAAATCCATTAGACCTATGAAATATGAAGTCAAATCAATTCCCACTTCCTATCCAGCATTATAATTTCCAAGTAAACAATAGTTGATATCACAATTCTAGAACTGTCTAGAATACATTTTATAGGGATCAGTTAAAATTATCTCAATTGGTTTTATAGAGGTACGCCAGGTAAGTAGTTTGTGCTTTTGTTCACAAAATTAAATGTGAGGGAATCAATGACATGCAGTTAGCTGAGTTAATAGTACAGTGGGCCCATTTCTACTTAACTTATTCCAGTGTTATGTTAATTTAACCATGTACCTCCCACCCACACTGCCCCAAAAGATTCTTAATAGTAGTAATGTGGCAAGATGCTAACATATCTCTGCTCCTTCTCACACAGATTATGGCTTTACTTCAGATTCTTGTGAGTAAACAGAATGCCTTTTAAACCACTTTATTACAAAGTCACAAATCTGCCTGGCAATAAATAGCTATTAAACAAAGATTAAAAGCTGTTAAAGTGAAGCTTACCTCTAGGCTAAAAGGTAGGGAATTGTGGTATGACTTTTATTTCCCAATTTCCCCCTCTCTGGCTTCAGATCCCAATGAAAACTTTTAACACAAACTGAATTCATGTAAATAACCCTGAAGGAGTTTAAAAACAAACTATGAAATCTAACCCAGGCCAACTCCTGGTGAGACAGTTTGACAAGTAGGATCTAGAGTGTTCCATAGCCCTCTGTGAAAGCTGGAAATGATCTTTCCTGACCAGTTGTTGACTCTTCTCAAGCAAGCGAAGGAAGGGGGTCCTTGTTTGGACAGATGTCGGTTGTATATCACAGGCAGAAATCCTAGCAGTGTGTCAAATCCTCAGCTGTTTAAACTGGAATTTTTCTTTTCCTTTCTTTCCCTTCACCAACCTCAATTCTCCAAGCAACTTTTAACCATTGCAAAAAGACTTTTCCCTCCAACTGACACTCAACTGAATACTTTGATTCACTAAAAACTGCACCAGTCAGGCTATGTGGAAATGCTTGCGCTAGTACGCAAAACTATCTTTTTACAGGTGACTTTAAATTTAGAGAGGCACAGTTTAGATAGCAATGCAATGCTCAGGTCAGATCAGAGTGGACACCATTAATCAGCAAAGATATTCATCAATGTCCACATCCTGAGAGATCAACCACCAAGAACTAAGATGGGTCAACACTTTTTCCATTGAATGGTACTCCACTTGCCTTCCCAGCCTTTGACTCAGAGAACGTAAATGAACAGCTGTCATTCAATGAGCAGCTACTGTTATAGAGCTCAAGGTATATAGAATCCCCCATTACTAGAACCAGCAGTTACTCAAATAATGGGGGAAATGTTGCAAAGGCTTACTGAAATTCAAAAACAACATAGCCTAATCTTATTTTCTAAGACTGGTAATCCCCATTGAGTCTAAAAACAAGTATGATAGAAGTTACCAGAAAAGGCAAGACTAGTCCCTGTCCCTTGATCTAAATTTTCAACATTTAAACAATTATTGAAATATTGATCTTTTTCAATAAATTATTTCAACACAAAATTCTTTCCATGGATCACTATAGGGAGAGAAGCATATAGCACATATGGACAGGATAAAGCTCTGCAAAAGAAATATGGGGTCTCAATTTCTTTTTCATCTCTGCTCTATGCTGAACTTCTGCTTGTTCAAGAACTGGAGATAGAACAGTCACAAAATATTTTGATTTGATTTTATATTTTATTTTATATTTAGATAATTATGGTGCATACTAGCAAGAGTATGCTGTCTTTAAGTACATTTATTCTGACCACTGAATCCTCCAATATAATTTCCTGTTAATAAAAATAAAAAATATTTTCCTTTGTTATGAAATTGCCCATCTATGGTATTTTATCTACGACAGTTCTACTGTAGAAAGTGTATACTTCCTTTCACTTACTAGAATGAAAGGCAGCTCACGACAGTGAAAAGTACAAAATAGTCAGCTTCTTAGAAATCATACTTTGATTGCACTAACAAAAGCAGAAGATCTAGTTCATATGAAATAATTATTCCAGGCTGTCCTAACTGATTACACTGCACTTGGAGTACTGCTTTAGAATAACAATAGCACTTAGACTTATATACCACTTCTCAGTACTTTACAGTCTTCTCTAAGAGGCTTACAGAGTCAACAATCTGGGTCCAATTTTACCAACCTCAGAAGGATAGAAAGCTGAGTCAACCTTGACTCTAGTGAGAATCAAACCACCAAACTGCTGGCAGCCGGCAGGCAGGCAGCAGAAATAGCCTGCAGTACTGCATTCTAGCCACTGAATCACCATGGCTCATATGGTACAACATTGCCTGTCTTGGACTCTGATGAGATCTCCTTCACTGAATCTCCTTAAGCAGAGGCAAGAAGGGATGATGTTGCAATTGCAAAATTTCTCCACCGAGCAAAAGGCTGGACTCAAGAAATTCCAAAATTTCTTCCAGTTTTATCATTGTACAATTCTGTTTCTATCAGTCAAAGCTGAAAATTGTATTACCCAGAACCATGCAGGGGGAAACGGCCATGAAATTCTTGATTTCCTAAGTATTAAAAACTATGTTCTGGATTCAGTGAAATATTCTTTTCAACTTGACTGTGGGGACACTGCAACAATCGTATGAAGTCCTGTTATAAATCACTTTTTTTTAGAGCAATTGTAACTCTGAACAGTTGTTAAATTAATGGACATATGTCAAAAATTACTTTTACTTACAAATCTTCAGCTGCAGATCTTTGGCAGAAAAAATACTTCCCCAGAGCACACAAAGAATGTGATATTAAACACAGAAACCTAAGTAAGTACTGAAATGAAAAAGAATGTATAGAGAGGCTCACCAGCCACCTCCAACACTTAGTTGTAAATATTTATCTGGCGGCCTCTAGTGAAAGACATGGACTGAAATCATGAAAGCTTCAACATGGCTGCTCTCCAGAGCTCTGAATTTGATCAGCTGATGGTGTGGTGATGGCTGGGCAGGCAAGTCCGTGCTTTCTGATATATAACATCACACATTGGGAAAGCCAAAAGAAAGTGTGGGAATGCAATCCGATTCTAATGCTGGGAGTTTAATGAGCTGAAGAAACGTTCTTTTGAGGGGACAATAAGACGGCATTCATGAAAGCGAGGAGAAAGTTTTCAGGTTACTACAACTTTAGAATGCTTTCCCTGAAACTGTAACTCGCATACTTTGTCTTCTGAACTGCTTAATAGGCGGATTAGCTGTGTTGTCACTTCTGAACTGCAACATGTGCCATCATTTAAATGGTATACTGTATGACAGAAATGTGCTCAGTCAGAAACTTTTAAGTAAACGTTGAATAAAAATGGGGAGTGCTTTGTGAAGTCTTGAAAGCAGAGAGCTAGATCCAACCCTTCTTACAAGTACCAACTAGAACAGCCCTTAAGAGTAATGAGTATTACAGTGGAACCTTGGGTCGTAAACGCTTTTGTTCATGACCAAATTGGGTGATGATCAGAATTTTTGCTTCTGTTTTGCTTCTGGTCATGAACACATCTTCAGGTGGCAACCAAGCAAACCTGAAAATTGCCATGGCAATTTCCCCTGCTGCACCGATTTCCCCTTCGGCGCCATTTTTTTTTTTTTTTTTGTCTGCACATGTGCAGACAGTCATGTTTCCAGTCACTACCAAATCGGGTTGTGACCATAGTCCTGGAATGGATTACGGTCGCAACTTTACTGCACTGGATTCCACTGTACTGCAATACAGAATTCTCCACTGCCAGCCTCTGAAGACTGTCCAAAGGCTTTTATGATCAATGGTATTGAATGCTGCTAAGGAACCAAGATGGACCGAGAAGGTCATACCACCTAATCATGATGCTGCCAGGAATCATCCATTACTGCAATCAATGCAGTTTCAGTGCTGTACCCAGATCCTGAAGTCCAGATAACTTCTAGAGCCCTCTAAAGTTTTCAACCATATCCATCCTCTCCATTAACTTCCCCCTCCCAAAGGATGGCAATTGGATATTATCTTTGTCACTGTAGATACCCCAAAATGGGCCATTCCAAGTGTTTAATTATCAGACACATTCTTCATTTTTAGAACAGTGGTGTCTTTTCAGATGCTTTGTTTCCTGGAACTCCTCAGAAAGGAAACCCACTAAGACTGGTATGTTTAATTAGGTCAGAAGTCCCCAAACTTGGCAACTTTAAGCAAAGCTGACTGAGGAATTCTGAGAGTTGAAGTCCGCAAGTCTTAAAGTTGCCAAGTTTGTATTAGGTGCAAGTGAAAGAGGTCTTCCGACTTCAAGTCTCTGAGGTATGCAAATCAAGACATGGCTAAGGCAAATCGCCCCTGCATTTATATGGTACTTGCCTCCAAAAGGGTCTGCACAGTGTTTTTAGAGGATCTGCAATTAGGCAGTTTAAGAAGGATGTTGCTATCTCACTCCAACAAAATTGAACATAAAACTTTTGAATCTACACAGATCCAACCAAGTCCAGTGCCATCTAGTGACAATGTTATTTCATGGAACTAGTCACAAATGTGAGAATGGCTTTATTTTCATATCAATCCTGTAAAGTAAGAATGTCTTGGGGAAATTGTGTGATTACTCACAATAGAATAGAATAGAATTCTTTATTGGCCAAGTGTGATTGGACACACAAGGAATTTGTCTTGGTGCTAATGCTTTCAGTGTACATAAAAGAAAACATACATTCGTCAAGAATCAAGAATCATCAGGTACAACACTTAATAATAATCATAGGGTACAATAAGTTACAATAGGATACAATCAAATCATACTAGGAAACAGTCAATATAAATCATAAGGATACAAGCGACAAAGTTACAGTCATACTCACAAGTAGGAGGGGATGGGCAATAAGGAGTGATGAGAAGATTAATAGTAATAGTAATGCAGACTTTGTAAAAAGTTGGACAGTGTTGAGGGAATTATTTGTTTAGCAGAGTGATGGCACAATTGGTAGTTGTGGGGGTGTTCTGCACTTTCTTTCCTGAAGTAAAAGGAGAAAAGGGGTGAAACAGAGATGTTCATGGGGAGAACAAAAATCTGCAAGATGGAGGATGCAGTGTCAGGATCAGATCATGCCCAAGGCTTCTAAGTGAGGAAATGGTGAAGTAAATATCTCTGAAGAAGTGAAGATAACAATAGTCAGGACTTACAGATCAGCTACAAGCCTGGTCTAAAATAACCCCTCTGAAATAAAGGAGAGGACAAGAGATTTCCCATTTGTGTTCTAAATAGCAGCTCCTCATCAAGAGAGAATTGGACAGAAATTTACCATGGATCCGAGCACCAGGAGGTGAGGTCTCAACCCTCGTGGAGACTTTAAGGACATTACCCTTACTTTCTAAACTGTTTTGAAATGAAATTAATTTGAAGTTGAAAAAAATCTTAAAAGCAACAAATATGAAAAACCACTTGGTGAGTTAATCTTTGTTCCAATACAAAACACAAATTAACTAACAGCCTAAACTGAAGTAAACAGCAAAAAGCTTAATAAGAGTTTTATTTTAAAAGATTACAAAGGAATGAAAGGACCAGGCAACTCTGTAATGTAAAGACTTTTGCTAACATATTTAGGAGATTATTAACTTTTTAAAAAACAATATTTTCATGGATTATAAATTGTTTAGTCAATTATAAAGGAAACAATGGGAATTTGAGATTTTGCAATTTTAGAAATGAAACACTAGAAATGACCTCAAGTAGGAGAAATATGGACAGAAAAAGGTCTGTTTTGTATCAAACCTATAAAGTGTCAGACAATACTATGATATTTGAGACATTTTAGGAGATGTTTGAAGAATGGGGCAAGAAACTAATCTGTAGAATTTCAGTAACAATGTTTTCTTATATGGATATATTATTTGCAAAAAAATAAAAAATAAATGAAAGATATGAGGGAGAATATTTGGAAGATAGATAGGATGAAGGGAATGAACAAATATCTGACGCAGAAATACTGGAAAATAAAGAAATTCTTGACTATAAAACAGAAATTACAGTCAAAAGGAAAAATAAATTTTAAACCTGGATAATGACTTTTTATTGGATTTACAAATTAGAGTTGTAAAAAGTTGAAGAAATTTTTGAGATAGGAAAAGAATAATTGAAGAGATATCAAATCCTAACCAACTGAATGAATTAAGGACGAAGATTGTTAGAAGCAGAAGGAAGGAATACAAAGTCAATTTGTTTGATCAGGCTTAAAATAAGATGTATCTTTATAAAATACTGGGAAACTTTTACAAAGTTTTTGCTGACACTTGGACAGAAATGTTATGATTCATGGAACACTAAAAGATTTTAAGTTTTAAGACTAAAAAATAACGTTTACTTTTGTTAATTTTCTCACTACAGACTTCATTTTTAGGAATATATATCTGTTGACCCAGAATTTGTCTGAAGTTTTTTTTTTAATGTTTTTTTTAATCAGATGAAGACAGAAATGTGTACTCTCTAATGCTAAAATCTATGTTTCGGTAAATTTTGCTGCTTGCCAATCAAGCATCTTTTTAATGGAATCCAAAGCAGATACATTCATGCATTAATTTGTTTTCAATGAATAAATTGGGGAATGTGTGCTGCATCACATAAGTGAGGCAAATGTTTCAGTATTATTAAAATACTAGGGCTGATAAGCCCCTAAAATCATTTTTGAAATGCAAAGAAACATTTCAAAGATGTCTCATTTATATATCATGGATAGTATTTTGCTTTAAGCTCTTCAAACATGTATTTTGTGGATATTAGTGGCTCACAATCAGAAACATGAGGTCTAACAATATTTCTCACAATTCAGTTAGGGTTACAAGTCATTGTCTCCAAAATCCCATAGATAACCCATAGATGGCAGCAATGAAGGATGGTGTCTGATGCCTGTTTGATGCAATCTTGTGGTTGTCTGGATTTTTCAACTGACATCTGATACTTAAATGATCAGATTTTAGCCTATTCAATTAGAGCGTTCAATAAGGCACACCTGCTGAAAATGTTTCTTCTGAGTAACTATTGTGCAGGGAAGTTTTTCCTTCCTTCCTTCCTTCCTTCCTTCCTTCCTTCCTTCCTTCCTTCCTTCCTTCCTTCCTTCCTTCCTTCCTTGCCACCCTATTATTCCAACCTTCTACAGTTGTGGGGATCTGGCCATTGAATGACTGAAATGGAATTAGCTGTAGCCCATGCACCTCTTTTCTCCATGTCTCCCATGTTCAAACACTTTGCAAACTTCTTTCTCCTTGGTTTCTTTCTTTTGTAGTTAATCAGAGGCTACACATTCCTTTCATTTGCAGCTTATGTAGGAGAGCTTATTGAACTCTCTCTTGTTAAGGGATGAAGAGCCTCTGGGGATTTTGAAAAAGAAAAGATAAACTTTGCATTTCCTCAAGTCCCCCTGGTCTTCTGCTAGAGATTACACCCGAGCATAAAAGAGAGGCTGCTGGGCAGCTGGGATTCATGCACACCCCTTCAGTTACATGTAGACAGCATATGATTGCCACTGAGGAGAAGCAAAGGGACTAGTGTGAGTATCTCACAAAGCCTCAGTATGCTCAGGTTTTCATTTGTTGTGTGAAAGGGCCTTTTGTCCTAAGCCAGAAAGAATGGTAAAGGGGCAAGATTTCCCCTCAGACAAGCAACTTCCCCACATCCTAGACTTTTTTTGTTATGTAAAGGAAAAACAGTTTCCCTACAGAGTGTTTTAAAAATCAATATTGGAATAGAAATCCTTGAAAGACAATGCAATTCCACCTCCCTCGATTCAGATTTTAGAACACCTCCCAACTCTTCAATAAGACTAACTCCCACCCATATGAGTAAGTATTGGATTGCCATCACCTGAATAAATCAAGAAGTAAATGCATGAACAATTTGGCCTTATATATAGGCATCCCATGTCTAGGCTGCAACAATCCAGACAGCCGCTAGTCACTCGTCAGCAAGATTCTAATCTGAAATAGCAGTCATTCACATCCCCCCTCCCTTGAGCTTTTCAGAGGAGCATGGAATGTGTGGCATAAAAGTGCAACAGAGAATACATTCATTTGCTTGGTGCATGCTAAAAGGCAGCAGAAAATATTTGCAAACAAATCAAGTTTCAGAGCTTCATGTAATGGGTTTTGTAGTTTGAAAAACATACATTGCATGAGAAATTTGACCTTTCTTTGTATCACTATTTTACTTACAAAGTTAAGACTTGCCAACGAAATTCATGTCATTACCAGCCCCTGCCTCCAGGAAGTGAGGATGTGGTGGCCTGCTTCATGCATCATTCTAAATGTACTTCAGGGGAGACCTTAGGGTGCAATTGGCTTTATTATTTCACTATTTCACTGCTGAACTGGTGTGCTGAAATCAGCAACCACTTTGAAAGTAGGGTTTTCTGTTACACTGACCATCAGGAGACATTGAACAAGATTATTGGGACTCTTCAGACAGGGTATTGTTATTCTACAGCAGGAATTCTGGGAGTTTGGGTCTCAATATCTTGTTTGTATATTTGTTACCAGAACTGGGTGCAGTATTCCAAATGTGGCCTTCCCGGTACAGTGTAAAGTGGTACTATATTATAAGCAGCGTGTTTATGTTTATTTAAATAGGCATGTGACAATTAGTATCATGGGTTGGTCACAAACAAATTAAACTTTTCTTCATTTCCTATCTTTGATAACCTTACATACCAGGTTAGTAGAGCAAGGGATTGCTATAGATATAATGAATGTAGACCTACATTAAACTTTTAATATAGTATGTCATGACATTTTTTTCATCATAATATGATAATATGATAAAATATAGCAGTGGTCGCCAGTGGCTGGGGACCACTGGTGGTCCAGGAGAAAATTTTGGTGGTCCGCAGAGAAATGTCACCCTCAAAGCACCCCCAAAGCAATTAATCCAGACTGCACAGGAACACAAGACTGCACTGCCCACGTGGCCCATGGGAATACAAGGTTTGCGTCGCTTGCATTGTGAACAACATGAGGTAGTGAGGGGAGGGGGGAAAGGGCGGAGAGGGGGAACTTGCCCCATTTGCCCTGCCTGGCCACCGGGCTGCTTCTTTCCACTTCTTTCTTCTGCTTTTGGCTGAACGCAAGGAAAGCAGCAAAAGTCTTTCTTTCTCCCCCAAACTCCACCAGAAATGAGTCTTTGGGATGGGTCTTTGGCAAGGCATCCTGCTCCAAGAGGCTGCACTGGTGTGACAAGTCTCACAAAGACTCATTTCTGGTGGATTTGGGGGAGAGAAAGAAAGACTTCTGCTGCTTCTGTTGCTTTCCTTGCATGAAGCCAAAAGTCTCTCTCTCTCTCCCGCTGAGAACGGAGCTGGAGACGGTATCCTGTGATCCCAAATAAAGAATGATCGATGGGTAGGAAAATGGGATGGGGAGTTTTCCTACAGACTTTTTGAGGGATTTTCCCAGGGTCTGCGGGATTTAAAATTATGATTTTGGTGGTCCCTGTGGTCCAAAAGGTCCCCGAGGTCCAAAAGGCAACCCCGAAATATAGGGTAGATGATGTGTCAGCTAAATGGGCTCAAAACCTGCTCATTAATGCCACCCATCCCCTTCATCTTGGAGGGAAATATTTAGAATAGAATAGAATAGAATAGAATAGAATAGAATAGAATAGAATAGAATAGAATAGAATGGAATGGAATGGAATGGAATGGAATGGAATAGAATAGAATAGAATAGAATAGAATAGAATAGAATAGAATAGAATAGAATAGAATAGAATAGAATAGAATAGAATAGAATACTGGTACTGATGAGATTTGCTCTTACATTTGGAAATGCCATCACTGAACTCCCTGACTCCTACTGTGGGTCCTAGAATCTTCCCAGGAAGAGCAATGGGAAGAAGCAGGCTGCTTGGTAAAGGTAACCATTTCTCCATAAGATGAGAAGTAGATATTTCACCTAGTTCCTGTCTTCTCCAGTTCATTATACCTTCTGCTCTGGGCACCATCCAGATGATGGGGCTGGTTGCCTATTCCTCCCTTCCCATAAAAGTCCCATTGCTTGCTCTGAACATCAACTCTCCAAGGGGAAGAAGCCCAATTCTCTTGCCCAGCATCACAAAATCCTTGGTTAATCTGTGCAAAATGAAGACAGATATAGCTCTCGGAATCTTTCTTTTCTTTTTTTTAAATAACTAATTCACTTGAAATGAATAACTTCCTTGAAGTTATTTTTATTCTAGAATTTTTAATTGTATGTTTATTGAGTATTTTTTTTGTTCTAGTCTCTGGTCTATAACTGTAATAAATAATAAATAAATTCTGGTTCTGATTCTAACTTCCTTGAAGAAAGAATAAAGTAAATAGGCTTGAATTATGTTTTGCAAAAATATAGACCTGTGTCTACTGATGGTTTACTATGCTTGATAAAAGTGAAAACTTCATGAGTGGAACGCTTACACAATTTTTCAACACTCGGTGGGGAGTCAGATACCCATTTCCAGCAGAAAAGCCTCCATGCTTTTATATTGCATTCAGAGAGGATTCTTGGACAACACATTTCCCAATAAAAAAACAAAACAAACCCTGAGTACTTTCTGGAGCCCTTTTTAACCTGCTACCTCTGCAATAAAGACCTCTGCAACTATCACCAGCATATTTTTTTGAAGCAGATAGTTCCTGATATGCTTCTGTTTTTAATTCTTTCTGAACTTAGTTTAGCCTCAGCTAACCTTAAAAAATAAAGCTTTGACTTCGTTTCAGGAATAACCTCACCCTTGTTTCCAGTCAATGCGCACCATGGTGATGGAATATAGCCAAGCTCTTGGGGCCAAGATCCAGGCATGCCTGCTCCCAGGAATGGGTGTTGGTTTCCCTGCTGAGAAAGAGATTTCACTTCCCCCTCCCTGCCATCCTCCCCAACCCATTAATCTGGCTCTGATTCCAGGATGGATTTTTCCTCCCTTCCCCCATTTTTTTAGCCTTTTCAACTTCGCTTTTTTCCAACCCTTTTAAAAGGCACCTGGCTCATTGACCCAGCAAGAGATTTATCTGGCACTTCAAGAAACTCAGCTTATGTTTTCCAAGAGCTGAAAGTTGTAAGTTTTGGTCTAGAAAATCTAGGAGGGACTTCCTTATAGAAACCACCAGACAGGTAAGACAAAACATTGGATTGCAGGTCTCATCACCTCCATTGACATGGCATGGTCTGAGGTGGGCGTTGCATCCAACACATGAAGAAGAACCAGATGGGGAAAGGATGCAAAAAAAAAACAAACCCGCCCAAAAAACTGCAGCAAGATGTAATAGAAAACAGCAGGCATCTCCAACAAACATTATTATTAAGAAATAGCATTTTATTTCAGTTTAGTTACTATGGTTACCCCCTTTTTCCCCCTCCCAAAATACGGGGGGCGGGGAAACTTCATAGTATCGTAGTGTTTGAAGAGGTTTTGGGAGTCTTTTAATCCAACCTTCTGCACAACACAGAAATCCAGACTCTAATGTTAGACTGGCTGCTTACTGCTTTTTAATCCTGCACATCCAAAAGTGTGTGTGTGTGTGTGTGTGTAGATTCTGTGCATGGGGTTCCCATAATAGACTGCTTTGCCATATTACTGTACATCAGGAATATAAAAAAACCCATCAGGCAGGACACTGTTCATTCTGTATATGAGAATAAGAGATCAATACCCACTCGTTCCCAATGAATAAAAATCCCTGGGGATGCCCTCAAAATCCTGGTGATCACACATGCCAACCGATATAACATTCTTAACAACACATAACTGGTTTGCTTCTGTCTTCTATTCAGTTGTTCTTTGTTTTCCCAACCTAGCCTACACATGTAGACCTTCCTGGTGGCCTCCCATCCTAACACTATCCAGATGTGCTGATATTATTCCAGTAACATGGGTAGTGGCTGGTGATTTCATAATAAAACAATAATTAATAATGATTGCTAATATAAGTCCTTGGAATTGAACAATGAGATCTGTTTTCTTTATAGCCTGAGCACTCATCATTTGCATTATGATCTCATTACCTGACTCCAATTCAGAGCAGAGACTGGTTTTTCAGGATGATCCTTCGAGTCAAGATCTTAATTTACTCTTTTGTTAAAGACCAAAATACCTGCAACATGTGTTAAGCTAGATTCTCCCTCAATATGTATCAGTGATCTCTACTGACATATTCATAAGAATCCAGACTTGGGAATCATAATCATAAGAAGCCCTCTTCGGCTCATTCCTATGCAAGTATGATCATCAGCAAATTTTATTTATTTATTAAATTTGCCGCCCGTCTCGCCATAAGATGACTCTTTTAAATCTTTTAAAGGAGATGCCAACTTGAGAAGAAAAAAAAGCACAGATAAAGGCAATCATGGTTTTTTTTGAAATTTTCAAAGGCTTCTGCCCAATATTTTCAGGCAACTGGAAGAACATGAAGTGGTTCCGATTGTACAGAGACAGTACCTGGAAGCAACTCTTACATTAGAAGCCAACAGTTGCATTTGTTTGGTCTTCATAACACAGTTTATATTTAACATTGGGCAGAAAACATCTTTCAAATTCCTAAAATGTTATTCCCTGCTGAAAAGAGAGGCAGTATTGTGTCTGTAGGCAATCAAATGTTCCTTTGATGTCCACCAAGCTGCCTCTCAACTTGCCAGTGTTATTGAGATAAGAATGCTGCAAACCTGGCTACGCTTTATCCCCTCTCCTTCTTATATCCCTGTGAATCAGGAACATGTTTGCCTGATCTATTTCCAAATAATATCTTGTTCTGCAGGACTTAAAAAATGTTTCATCCATCTTTACCTCAGTAACTTTTCTTGCACATTTCTTTCAAGGTTATCTCCCTGATCCTCTACATAACCAAATTATATTTGGGAGCAGGGAGATGCTGGAAAATAAAACACCCTACGTAACATCATCTCTGGTACAGTGGTCAAGGTGTTCGGCCAGGGGTTCCCAAACTACCAGGCTGTGGCCTATTCAGAACTGGGCCGTGCATATGGCTGGCCAGAGCACATGCGTGCAGCTCAACTTGTTTAAGCAGCGGACCTGCAGGCATTTGCACACTTATGCAAGTTGAGCTTCCCCTCTCCCTTTCCCCAGCTGGTCCAATGAGCCATAAAGTTCATAAACCACTGTCCTGAAACACCAAATGTATCAGTAACCCCAGAAGGCCTTCACTCCATTTAAACTCCAGTATGCTTTAGATTATGAAGAACTATCTATGTGGTCATGAGGAGTCAAAACAATTTGATGGCACATAATCAACTGATTGTTTATAATTTCCCTTAGGAATATTGTGGGGAATGACTTATTATTCTTCAATCATAGAGTTTGGTTAGCTTGTTAGCTTGCTACTTTTCATTCTATTACACTACAGTCTTTATTTATTTATTTATTTTTTATTTATTTATTTATTTGATTTGCCAATTGTTTACAAGATAATAAGTATAAATGTATATATAGTTGTGAATACATGAAATGGTTACATATAAGAAAAATAAAAGAATAGGAGAAACAATAGGACAGGGACGGTAGGCACGTTGGTGCGCTTATGCACGCCCCCTACAGACCTCTTAGGAAAGGGGTGAGGTCAATAGTAGACAGTCTAAGGTTAAAGTTTTTGGGGTTTGGGGAAGAAACTACAGAGTCGGGTAGGGTATTCCAGACATTGACCACTCTATTGCTGAAGTCGTATTTCCTGCAATCAAGTTTGGTGCGGTTTACTTTGAGTTTGTATCTATTGTGTGCTCTTGTGTTGTTATGGTTGAAGCTGAAGTATTCATTGACAGGTAGGACATTGCAATGTATGATTTTGTATACCATGCTTAAGTCAGACCGAAGACAGGCGTAATTCAAGGTTTTCTAGTTCTAGAATTTCAAGTCTGGTGGCATAAGGTATTCTACAGCGAGTAGAGGAGTGGAGAACTCTTCTTGTGAAATATTTCTGGACTTTCTCAATTGTGCTAATATCAGATACGTAGTGTGGATTCCAGACTGATGAACTGTATTCGAGTATTGGTCTAGCAAATGTTTTGTATGCTCTGGTTAGTAGTGTGATATTACCAGAGAAAAAGCTACGTAGGATTAGGTTAACAACTCTTAATGCCTTTTTGGCTATGTAGTTGCAGTGTGCTCTAGCACTTAGATCATTAGAGGTGAGTATTCCAAGGTCCTTTACAGAGCTTGGGTCATCAACAAGATCTTGACTATTCAGCTTGTATTTTATTTTCTGATTTTTTTTGCCAATATGTAAGACAGAGCATTTATTTGTTGAGATTTGAAGTTGCCATTTGTTTGACCATTCGGATACATAGTCAAGATCTTTTGTAGGGTAGCAGTATTGTCTGTGGTATTGAACAGCTTTACATCATCAGCGAAGAGAACGCAATTGCTCTTAATATGATCACAGAGGTCGTTTATGTAGAGTATGAAGAGAGTTGGTCCTAGAACACTGCCTTGGGGAACACCACTATTGACAGGTACTGGATTTGATAGGACGTTCCCGATTTTGACCATTTGTTGTCTGTTTGACAGGAATGCTTCTATCCAGTTATTCAGTTGTCCAGAGATACCATAGGATTTTATTTTTAGGAGTAGTTTGTCGTGTACCACTGAATCAAAGGCTTTACAGAAGTCTATGTAGATTGCGTCTATTGTTTTGCCCTGGTCGAGTTGTGTCGTCCATATGTTTTTGCAGTGTAAGAGTTGCAGATTACAGGATAGTTTTTTCCTGAAACCAAATTGTTTATTGGAGAGTAGGTTATTTGTCTCTAAGTGAAGGATGATGGATTGGTTAATAATTGATTCCATGACTTTACAGGTGACGCAGCATAAGGAGATTGGCCTGTAGTTTTCAACTAGGCTTGGGTCTCCCTTTTTGAAGATGGGGATGACTGTGGCTTGTGACCATAGGTTGGGCAAGGAGCTGGTTCTGAAAGATTTTTCAAAGATTATGCTTAGAGGTTTGGCTATGGCAGAGGATAGCTTTCTTAAGAAGTAGGCACATATTCCATCCGGTCCAATAGATAGAGATGGTTTTAGGTTGCGTATTGCTTTTTCAACATTGTCTTCTGTGAAATCGATATGTATTAGATCATTGTTGTTATCTGTGGTACGGCTAGGAAATATTGGGCATGATCCATTGCTGTTTACAAATACTGAGCCGAAGAATGTGTTAAAGATGTTGGCTTTAATGGTGTCGTCGTTGCAGTCTTTACCATCAGGTCCTATCAAGGGAGGGATGGACCTTGAGTCTTTTAGTTTGTTGTTTACAAAATTGTAAAAAGCGCGGGTGGAATTGGTGCTTAGAAGGTTTTCCTCTTGTTTAATGTGATAATTGGTGCATTCGGTCTTTATCTGGTGGCATAGATTTTTGTATCGGTTTTTGAAATTGGCAACGTGACCAGATTTGTTTTTCTGCCAGAGTGATCTCTTTTTGGATTGAAGTTTCCTTATTGATATGGGTAATCTGCTTTTTTGTTTTGTTTTGGGAGTTGTTGTTGGTACATATAGTTTGATGACTCTTTTGACTTCAAGTAAAAATATGTTATAATGGTCTTCAACAGTATTGCATCCAGTGAATAGAGATTGCCAATCAAGGGATGAGAGATCGTTGTCTATAAGATCATAGTTGCCTTTTTTGAAGTTACAATAGGGGATTACATCATTGTGGTGATTTTTGTGTGGATGTATGTTGAGACAAAAGTCGATCATATTGTGGTCACTACTGGAAAAGGGTTCTTTAGATTGTATTCCGTAGATTAGGTTCAAACTGTTGCAGAAGATGAGATCGAGGCAGTTGTTTAGTCTAGTGTTGTTGGTTACTAGTTGTTCCAGTCCCAGATTTGTAATAGCATTGTAGAAGGTTGTGTGTATGATTTCAGTTGTACAATCATTTAGGGTCCAGTTAATATGAGGTAGATTGAAATCACCAAGAAGGATAAAAGGGTATGGGCAGGATGCAGCCCATGTTAGTAATGTATTTAGCTTGTTTACATGTTCGATGTCATAATCAGGTGCTCTGTAACATAGTAAGAATCGAATTGTGATATTTGAGGATAGTTCACAGATGATGGTTTCAGGAAGGGCAAACTCCTGGGTAACTTGGATATTTTTTAGATGTAAGGATTTTTTATAGAATATAGCAACTCCACCTCCTCGACGATTTTCACGATCTGATCTGTAAACATGATAATCTCTTACTGTGGTAATGGAGTCGGGGAGAGATGCATTGAGCCATGTTTCACAGACAAATATAATGTCGAAGTTAGCCATATTTAGGAGGGAGAGAAATTCAGGTATTTTATTCACGAGGCTTCTTGCATTGAGTAGTTTGCATTTAAGGCCGGCAGAAGTTGGAATTGAGGTAGTTGGGGGCGTGCGTGCCTAGTCTTGGGTGATGGTGGATGGGTTGAGGTAGGGTTGTGGTTGAGGGTAAAAGCTGAGTATTGGGTTGAGTGGTTTACTTTTGATACAGTCAGCATGGTAGTCAATGTACAGGTCCTTCTCTCCATTATCTAGACGGTTTTTGAGTTCGATGCGGAGTGCACGGGAGTGGGCACGTTGCTGTATGGTTAGGTCAGGGCGGCAACGGAGGTTCTTATGGATGGTGTTGGTTTTGGCGAGTGAGTTTATAGTATAAATGAATTTACGTTTGCTTGATTCATTTTTGCAAATGACCCTGCACATCTTCCTGGCTCCTCCTGTTTCCAGACCTGAAGAACACAGCTTAGCTGAAGCTTAGAAGTCAGAAAAACTTCAAATCCTAGATGAGATGACCAGACATTGAAAGGCAGGACACTAGCATCTTTAGCCACCATATCAGTAAAGTAACAGCAGGAACATAGTCCCCAAAATGAGAATAGCAATAGTGCTTAGACTTATATACCGCTTCTCAGTGATTTCCAGCCCCTCTAAGCACCTTTACAGAGTCAGCATATTGCCCCCAACAATCTGGGTCCTCATTTTACCAACCTTAGAAGGATGATAGACTGAGTCAATCTTGAGCAGGTCAGAATCAAACGCCTGGTAGTGAGCAGTGAGTTTGTTCACAATGCTATATTCCAACCACTGCACTACCATGGCTCTTTGTACTATAGCTATTTATCACATTTGGTGTAAAGTTATAAAACAAATTCCCCCCATCAAATAGTGAAAGGCTGGATGAAGGATGAAGGATTTTGATACATAGGCCTGTGATGGCGAACCTATGGCATGCGTGCCAGAAGTGGCATGCAGAACCCTCTCAGTAGGCATGCGTGCCATTGCCTGCTGCTCTTCTGGTTCCTGGCATGCACAGGAGTGCTGGACAGCTGGTCTTCACGGGCGCCAGAGCACCGGAAAACGGCCCGAAAATCGGCCAAAACACAGGCCGTTTTCGGGCCTTTTTCAGGCCGTTTTTGGCCCGAAATGGTCTGAAAAGAGTTCATAAAACAGCCTGAGAAATGGCCCAGAAAATGGCCTGAGAAATGGCCTGAAAATGGTCAGAAAAATGGCCTGAAAATGGCCTGCGAAATGGCCCAAAAAACAGCTGGAAAAACAGCCGGAAAAATGGCCTGAAAAAATGAGCCCAAAACATCCAAAAAAGAGGCATGTTTGCACCGGCCAGCTTGTCTTCGGTTTTCCGGCATGCACGTGTGTTCTGGTTTGGGCACTCGGTGCCAAAAGGGTTTGCCATCCCTGCCATAGGCTTTATATTTAAGCTTCCCAGGTCCTTTTTCTACATATCCATATTTACATGACTAAGTACAGAGTTCATCAGGAATTCTGAGACTTGAAGCCCAACTCACACGGCAGGTCTATGATGTTGGATAAACCCAGCCAATTGTGGCTTATTGCTTTGCTTTGTTTATTAACAAAGCATTGTTAAACAAGATGCAGCTTAGCAAGAAACATTTTAAGAAAAGGGTTGCCAGAAATGTCGATTGGCAGATAAACATCATCAGTCATTAGAATGGTAACTAAGAAAAACCTCAAATTAAATGATAACTCCCTGAGAAGCAGAAGATTGGAGAGTCTGAATTAACATTTATAGCATCTCAGGATGAGAGATGCTATTGTGCCAGGGCAATAGGTGCAGCTGGGCAGTTACTTTGTGCCTGGTAGTGCATTTGGGCTGGGCTGTTATTGTATATCAAATTCCAAGGACATGAAGGCTTGGATATGCTAATAACCCCAGGGGGGAAGAAAAGCAACTTTCTATTGTTCTTTGGTATAACTGCTAAAATTACTTGCTCTCAAGCCAGAAGCATAATTGGCTTGATTAGTAATTCTACATGAAAGAAACAAAACAGGGCCTCCACATGGCTTTTGAGTGAACATAGGCGGGAATTCATTAAGAGAGACCATGACAATAAAAGGAGACACCACTACACTCTCAGTATAGAAGGGTCGCAAATGATCTTTGATTTCAAGGATGTCTGCCCATTCAAAGCTTATATAAGGCTGGTTGGTTTATAATAGAATAACCTTATTGGAAGGAACCTTGGAGTTATTCTACTTCATTCCACTGTGCAAGCAGGAGACCCTATACCAGGGGTGTCAAACTTGTGTCATCACGGTGGTGTCATGTGACGTATTGGGACTTTTTTCCCCTTCGCTGAACTGGGCAGCGGCGGGGCCAGCACGTGATGCATCCGACCGCAGACTGCGAGTTTGACACTCCTGCCCTATACTATTCCAGACAATTGGCTGTCCAGTCTCTTCTTAAAAGCCTCCATTGATGGAACACCCACAACTTCTGGAAGTTATAGATCAGTGATGGCTAACCTTTTCCACATTGCATACCAAAGGTGTACGCGCTTGTGTGCCTGCACCCATGATGCAATGCGTGCACTGACTCCCCACTCCTCCCTGCGCATGTGCACCTGACCTCCCTTCTAAATTCTGTGATAATCCATAACCATGATAGCAAACCTATGGCATGCGTGCCGGAAGTGGCACGCAGAGCCACTTCTGCCAGCACGCGAGAGGTCACCCGGAAGAGCCTCACTGCGCATACATGCGCACCCACTAGCCAACTGATTATCGGGTATCTGCTGTGCATGCCAAGACGTGTGCATGGGAGATACATGTGCAGAGGCATGTGGCATGTGGGGGGTTTGTGTGTGTACTGCACACCTCTGCACATGCTCATGCAAACCCCCCGCATGCCACATGCCTCTGCACATGCATCTCCCACGTGCGCATTTCCCCCCGCGCATGCACAGCAGATACCCGACAATCAGTTGGCTGGTGGGGGGCGCACACGCATGCGCAGTAGGGCTCTTCCAGGTGACCTCTTGCATGCCGGCAGAAGTGGCTCTGCGTGCCACTTCCAGCATGCGTGCCATAGGTTCGCCATCATGGTTATAGATTATCACAGAGTTTAGAGTTTCAGAAGCTGGTTATTCCAGAGCTTACTAAAAAGAATTGAATGTGATCACACCCTGGTAGATTTGTAGGCTTTTCACAGTAGGGTGAGCCTTTCCCATTGCCACATAATCATAGAAACTGATTACTCAGAAAGGCTTTCAAATTAAAATGCCTTGGCAAGCCTGGATTCTACATCTTGAGGAAGAAAAGCATGTGCCTTGTTTGACAGCCTAAAAGTTGGTATCTATTTCCTATCCTTCATCTTTCCTATCCTTCATCTTTTTAAAGAACACTTGGCCTTGTACAATATATTAGACTGTACAGTATATACACACTGTACGGTATATACACTCACACCCTTCTTGTGTTTGTAAGTGGGTATAACTATGAAAAATGTACCTTCATATTGAAACAATCCAGAGATAGAAACAATTCAAGGAATATGGCATTGATTTTTACATGTATTTATTGTACCTGCATAAAGTTTTGCAAATTGTTGTACACATAACTCAGGGATGGGATTCTACCGGTTCGTACCTATTCTCTAGAACCAGTTGTTAACATTCTAAGCAGTCCGGAGAACCGGTTGTTAGAATAAATTACTGGCCTAATTATGTAAGGAAGGCAGGAAGGAAACATTCTGGTGTTGCTTACAGAAACTGCCTCTCCGTTACATTCTTGGCAGGACTAGACTTCCTGTCTCAGGAACTTTTCTGGAGTTTTTTTCCCCTCCTTTGCTGGTACTTTGCTTGTGTGGAGTGACCATTCAGTTACAATGGCACTGAAAAAAGTGACTTATGACCATTTTTCACACTTACGACTGTTGCAGCATCCCCGCAGTCATCAGAGGCCAGGCGAGGAGATGCGTGCCTTGATGTGAGTGATATTGAGTTGGCCACGCCCAGCCAATAACATGACCACCAAGCCACACCCACCAACTAAGCCATGCCCACAGAACAGGTTGTTAAAAAATTTGAATCCCACCCCTGACATAACTTGTGCCGTGTTGTCTTCCAAGAACCTCAGAACAGTTTGCCCATCAATTTTGATAATTTCGCATTCCTATGTGCCTATCTTTTACTTAATGCCTGCTGTGATACTATTTTCATACACAAGAAAAGGATGTCTCATATACAAATTTCCACAAACCATACTACCTGGAACAGATGAAAGTTTAAGTCAAAGCATCCAAGATCTCCAGATTGCCTGCCTCTGCCTTAAAATGTATATTACTTACCAATTTAATCACATGTTATTGTTGGTGGAGACAAGAGAAAAAACCTGAGCAATCTTATTTAGGACATTTTGGGTACTGAAGTCCAACTCACAAGGTTGAGCAAGCTCATGTGGATTTTTAATTTAACTTCTAGAATGCTCCCAATACCCCAAGGACTGAAATTTGAAAAACATAGCTGCTTCTTTGAGTATCTCTCTGTGTATATTAGAATCAAAATAGTCTACTTTCATCTTTGAGGGGAAACACCTGCATGATTCTAGTCGAGAAACAACAGGATGAGGATTCACAATCAAGTTAGAAAAACTGCTCTTGGCTGTTCAACCACAAACTCAACTTTTAGCCAGCTGTGTCAAGTTAATACTACTAAGGCAATCTCTCAACAATAACCTAAGACAGCTTTCCTCAGCATGAATGGAACATGTAATGTCAAGCTGTAGCCATGTTTGAAACTAAGCAAATTGGGATTTGGTCATTTCCTGGGAATTTTATGTATAACCATTTTGAGTTCCACCAGATGACTGCAGAGCAAAAAAAATGGTAATGATGAAAATGTAACTGAACCAGAATGCATGAGATTTAACAATCCAGAACCAGTGTTCTGGTTGCTGCACTGTCAATTACTTGGTAGGCTCAACTCGATGGCTAATTTCCAACTACACAGCCCCATGGGACTCAGTCCCTGTGATATTATTTTCAAAAACATTGCTGATTGGATACAGACTGATATTGCATTCTGCCCAAGAAGTGATGCTGAGGGTCCCACTCTGTGTGAAGAGGGTAGAGACCTCTAACTTGCTCGGTTTCAAGAAGGGGATGAAGTTGTCTTCTGTCGCGTCGAGCGACCGGTCCGTTGATTCGATTTTCCAGTCTGTTGCTGAATTCCCTTCAAGAAATAATTTAGCGGAGCCCTCGCAAGGGTGAGTGCCAAAACACAAAGAAAAAGACACAAAACAAATAGTTTCTTTAGGTGAGGAAACACATCGCGCCTGGGGCAGATGGAATTGTCCCGGCGGCCCCGATTGCTTTGCGCTGTCCTCTTTTATTGTGCTGATTCAAAGACGGGGGTGCGGGGTGATTGCAGGAAACAATGAAGTTACAGAGTTAATCATTGAAACCAAGCTACGTGACACAAGGAGCAAACTTCATGACTGATACTTTTCAGGTAAACATGTCTTAATACCAAATACACAGTTTTTAGCTGACACAGACTTTTGGAGTTAATCCTGTCAGTTTCAGTCCTGTCAGTGGAATTTGCCCTGAGAGGTGTACGTGCTAGGCAAGATTTGTTCTATGGCAAAATAGCTAAAGCAGGATAGCCACAGTCTTCTTCTGGCAGACACCAGGTCAATAGATGGATGTGCTGTGTTGCCTTTTTTCCTTCATCTGGTTTTGATTTTATGGGACTGTGAACTAGCCAGTTTGATGTAGTAGTTAAGGTACCAGGTTAAGGAAACCAGAAGACAGTCTAGTCTAGGGCTGTCAAACTCCCGGCCAGCGGGCTGGATGTGTCACATGCTGGCCACGCCCACATCCAGTTTAGTGAAGGGAGGAAAAGTCCCAAGATGTCACGTGATGCAGCCATGACAGCATGAGTTTAACACCCTTGGTCTAGTCCTACCTTAGGCATGAAAGCTGGCTGGGTGACTTTAAGCCAGTCACTTTCTCCCAGTCCATGAGGTCAGATTCAGGTAACAAGCCAATTGTCAATCCCGTTGCAACCAATGAATCAACACTCAGTTGGTGTTAAAAAAAAAAAACCATGGACCCTGCAATTGCACGAAATCTTCTAGGAAGGAAAAAAATATTAGCTGGTCAATGAAGTTGTGACAGAATATGTGGCATTGTTTTATACATCTATGCTTATATAGTATTCACTTTAACCTTTTAGAATATCCAAAGCGGGTAAAACAGTAAATAAAATCAATTTAAAAATCCCTTCTTTTGAGATCTGCTGCTACTGCTGCCTGTCAATATAGCTTTCTTAGCAAAAATATTCCCTATAACGTTCTTCACCACAAAGTAGCCTCCATCAGGTCCCGTTGCAACATGGCCGCTGCAAAATTCATTCACTTACTATGATCTCAGGATTCTGTTGAAAGACCACAAATGCAGCTATGTTTAGATGGCAATTCTCGTTCATTTTTCAGCGGTTGCTCATATAAAGTTGGCCAGGAAAGGATGCAACTAAACTGCGGGACAGGCAAGAATCTGTTTTTCTATTTAAGCTAAGGTTGCCTACATACTTTTACTGAATTTGCACAAGAGACTCTAGTTAAGTAACTTCGTGTTTTCTTCTTGAGGGATGAAAATATTTTAATGTTGACTCCAAAGGTAGACTGCTATACAATAGTGACATTAAAAATGCTTTGAATTTGCTTACGGCTTTAGAATTCAGACAGAGTAAAGGGAGAGAAAGCAGGAGAGACAATAACAGCAGTTAAAATATAATTTTATTTTTTCTCATTAAAAACCAGAGACAGAGAAATGTTACAAAAAGTATTAAAGAGAAGCACTTCATCAGCGGTCATCTCAATTTCCAGACCTTCATCTTAGAGTATCATAACAATATCTTCTATATCAGTCAGCACCCCCCCCACACACACACACTCAAAAAAAAAAAAAAACCCAAAACATTCTGCAGTATCTATGGAACAAATGAGGGCAGTTTTATACGCATGAAAACACATTCCAAATTATCCTGACCATGACAGGTGCTGGTGGTTTGTAGGTCAAGTCTAATCTGCCAAAACAGCAAACTCACATTACAGTTTGCCCTTATCATTACTATATGAAGGCCAAATCCTTTGGAATTATAGATTCTCAACATGTGCACTGACCTATAAAAACAATCATCTTTAGGATTAGAAGACAAAAGGGAACCTCCCTCCTTTAACGAGAAGAAAAGAACAACTGCTTTGAAAAACAAAAACTATTTTGTTGCATGTCAATTTTGAACTTATTCTCAATAAACCAATTAAGAATATCATCTTGTCTTATTTAATTAGTAGTGGTTTAAGAAGGATTGTGCCCATCCATCCCTGATTTCTTCTTAAATAGACTGATATAGCTAAGAAATAACTCATGTATTCCTTTACTCTCATGCTTTTGCCCCCAGGTTTTATAAATCCAACATATTTACAGCTTGGATTAAAAACAACTGAGTTAATTCATTCTGATGAGGAAGCTTCTGGCCTTAAGATTACAATGATAAAAAGAATCTCTGAGCTGTTGTCTATTCCTCTCCCCCACCCACCCCATTTGAGCCATCTTCAACTTCTATAAGTCTACTTTTTTAATTGTAGAAGACAGCAAAAAAGTTTTCCAAACAGTGGTCAAGTTATAATTTTCAATATTCTTTAATTAAAAATATGTTACATAGGAGTGCTTTCTAGATTGTTCTTCATATGGTTAGTATACAAGTTGAGACTGAAATGTCTTTGACATATATAGAGAAGACAATATAGCACGTTGTTAAAACTTACTTTACTAAACCTCAGAATACACTATAGGCTTCATTGGATTAGCACAAAAACCTGACAAATTGGGCCAACTGGTTACATGAATAATTGGTATCTCAGGTGTCAATGCAAAGCAGAACCTAACACCAATGTGTAGAGAAGAGCTGAGCTTGAAATACATGGGTGCCTCTATAAAATACATGGGTGCCTGCTTTGCCCATTACTCCTACCAGCAAAAAACCCAAAATTAAAAAGACATGATGCAAACACCTGTAAAGTATTTCCACCCACATATGTATGTCTAACATAACATCCACCTAAACCAGTGGGTTATGCATCAAAAGCAATTTATAGCCATATTCCTGCCTTCTGTGTTACCATCTTATGACTAAAAGCTGTTTACAATGTGGGTGCTAAAAGGCATGTTATTGGATGTGCAAACCAATCATTGCAGTATTCATTCCAACGTCATTAAGAAAACATCATGTGACATTCACAAGGCTTTATAAAGGATGCCCAGAGGCATCAAAGCAAATTATAACTTCTCATTTATTCTTCTACCTGCAAATATCTATCCAGTTATAGAATATCCTATGGCTCTGTAGAGCTCTAATTCTATTTGTGCTGAACAAAATACATAGCTTTCTCTTTAACTTCATACTCTACTAATTTCAAAGCAATTCAGATGCTGCACAGCTCAGTAAGCTTCTTGCTCTAGCCTTATAACTTGGTGGCACAAAACCAAATAAGTTTACCTACCCTGGGAGATGAAGAACATATGTTTTTAGTCTTTCAGGACTCACTAAAAGCAGAGATCCTTCCAATTCCTGGATAAATCCTAGTCTACTGAACATTCCTACATAGAAGGAGTAATTCTATTAGATAAAGAACAAGAAAGCAGCTTACAAGTCGGCATTTCATGGGCAGTTGCTCATTTATAATATATCGTGAAGATGGTCTCAAGCTGAGCTCAACTCCTAGGACTGCATCCATGCTGTTTTCTTGGTGATGTTATGGAATTGGTTTATGATGTCCTTCCCCCCCTGTGAGTTGGGATTTCTTTCCTATTTACCAATCTGGTTAACAACTTTGGACTGCTCAGGTGGTTTTACATATTAACCAGGCATTACCCACCTTAGCTTCTGAAATAAGCCAAGCTTGGCTAAGTGCTACCACCCACTGAAGATCAGTTATAAGGGTAATGTGCTCACTCCATTTATAAGAAACCTGCCTTCTGACAATTGTATCTTGATACTTACATCGCAACTTATGTGGCTAGTTTGCTAAGTACACACAGATTTCCTTTCTGAAAATCTTCAGAAATTGTAATGGCATGTAAAACAGACAAGAGACAAGACACCAATCTCCTGACACCAAGGATCCTGGTACCTATTGAAAATATGTGCCCTCCATGTCCCGGGGCAGCTGATTGATATGATGATTCCTGAGACTTTTGAGTACATCGGTCAGTAGGCACATGATGGTTCTTCAACTGGAGCTATTGGGCTCAAAGGCTTCAAGGTGCTCAGGGATTGGAAGGCAAAAATTGATGGATCATACACAAAGTGAGGTGGGGGCCGGCTGCTGTTGATATGCTGCATAGAGGAGGAGAAGAAGAGAGATAATTACCAGTGCCCATGGGGTGAATGTATGACAACATATCCATTTATTAAGCTACAGCATCACAATTGAGGTAGCTCCAAAGCTTAATACTGTAAATATTGTAAATTATATTAAAATCAGATTGAAGAAATAGGAAAGCAGAAAATATGCCTTCAATACACTGTAATATAAATGAAGTCCTGACAGTGTGAAATCATGACTGCAAGTTAAGTTTTCTTATGCGTGGATGTTTGGTTTAAAGGGTACTAGGAACTTTACAGTACTAGAAAATTCCCTTCAGTATATTTGTATTTTTATACTTATTCAAGAAGAGAAAAGTAATTAAAGAATCGGGACTACAAAATAATTATTGACCCATCTTTCTATCCTACATTAGACCATCAAAACCATATAAAATCTTTTCATCAGAAATCTTCTCAAAAATTAATGTCTTTGCATAAATGCTTTCACTAATCTTAGAAGGTTGTGAAAATGAATTAACAAACTGTTTTTAAAAGTTCAGTTATAATGACCTAGCAGTAACGGGCCTTATTATAAATTCCAATAAATATAGGTAAGTCTTGACAGAATGTTAATGGAGGGCTTGAAGCGGGGATATGAAGAGAATTGTAGTCCAGCCTATCTGAAGGATAGAAGAAAATAAGCTATTGCTTTTAGGTAGGTAGGAAGGTAGGTATGTGAAATAAAAAAATTCAATAATAACAATTACTAGAACAAAATTGTCAATCAAACATAAAAAGAAATCAAACCAAAACATCTCATCTCTCAATTTTTCTAAGAGTAATTTTATTCCACAAAAGCTGGATTGGCATCAAGCTGCATTCTTTGAAGAGAACTGAACCCTGGTTATAACCAGATTAGATTTTAAACACTTTGATTATTCTTTTTCTCTTTTCCTACTTCATGACCAACTTAGCACACAACTTTCCAAATGCCAGGGTTTGCTTATTGCATTTTGGATGGCTAGCCTTTTTATAACAGATTTGGATTTTCAACAAACAATTAGCAGATGTTTTGTCTAGATGTTTTGTCCCCTTACACTTCAGGGTCATGTTGTCATGAAGTGGTCACTGTATTCAGGATTTCACTCCTTCATCAATGCATATTCCTTAAGGGATTTTGATTTAAGAAATCATGAACTGAAGGCTTCTGTACGGCTGAGCCAATGAAAAGGGTCATATCTTTTTGTCTGATGGAGAAAGGTCCATCAAATCATCTGCAACATTCTTTCTTTCATAATCTTGGAAATAAGGCAGGCATTTTATTTTTATAGAAGATACAACTCAGCAGTTTGGCAGCCTGGCCAAACTGCCTGTCTAAACATTCTTATTTACAATATAAAAGATACTGCCTGCATGCATGAACTTTAGATATTTTTACTTAGCTGTAGCTAAGAGGTTGCTTCCTAATGCAACACGAACATTACTTTTGAAGAAAAATGTTGTGGTGTTATTGATTTGACTTGTGCAATAAACCACAGCAAGAGATAGGATAGATAGGCTGAGTCAAAGCTGGAACAGTCATGCAAGACACAGTGTCCATATATGCAGCATGCGGAGAAACAAACTTGTTGATCTGTTGCAGCAAAACAGAGAATCTTCTAGCACTTTAAATCTAATTGATTTGTATAGCACAACATTTTTCATGGATTGGAACTCACTTCATTCTATCTATAAAATACTTTCCTTAAGAGTATTCATATAGCTAACTAGTTCTGGCATAAATGGTTATATATACAAACATGTATAAATGCATTTCTTTATGAACCCATTAAAGTCTTTTAAATAATGGTTGTTATATTATTTTTAAAAAGTTTCCTTTAAAAAAAAATACATAAAAGCATGCTATTGGACATTATTGCTAGGAATGCCTTATTCTAATTTGCCCCAAATGCTACAATTTTTCAAGTTATAATTCTAATAATATGTAATTACATGCTATAAACAGTGACCGTAAAGTAAAACTCACAAATACATTAGTTAGCATTTTATGAATGTTTACACAATCATTTGGTTTAGAGACCTACAGTTGATTTTTTTCTCTAATGTTTTTTCCAAATATGTATATTTGATACGTGCAAACTTTTGCAGTTATGTTATTTTGATTCAGTTTTGCCAACTGTGTCTGCAATTCTGCCTATCAGTTAATCTACAAACACATTTTCTGAGAAAAATAAAATCTTAAGAATATGGATGTTTTTAAATACAAATGTACCAGAAGGTAGCATAATGGACAACTAAGTTATCCATTCTCTCTCTAGGGTTTTGAAATAAAAATGGATGTTCCTGTTTTAAAAGTCACAAAAGTAATTGGTTGTATATTCTGAGGGTCAATATGAGAGCACATTCTTTAGCAAGCTGAATCTGCTGGACAGAGAGACAAATTAAGCAATCTGAAATCTAAATAGTTGAGACTGAGTAATCAAATATTGTGATATTCTCTTATCCAGTTTTATATCATGCAGAACTTCTGACAGCAGCGAAGGGTTAACTTTTGATTTGTTTATACCTCTTATAGCTATCTTAATACAGGTACTTCCTAAAACTTAGATATTCCCCCCCACATTATGTGTTTCAATCAATCTCAAGTGACATACCTGACTATCAATATTTTGCATTTTATTCTCTGTAATTTTAAGTAATCAGTCTAGTTACCCATAGCTGTTTTTAGATTCAAAATAAGAAAAGAGTGCAATAAACAATATTTTAAATTGAGAAGTTCACATTCCTGGACAAATTGCTTTTATTTCAGCCTCACCAATTGGCGCTTCAGCAAACATATGTTTCATTTCTTGTCAAACAAACCACTGCAGTTCTTCTATGCATGAATGTCTGCAATGGCAGCCATGACACTTTCTCAAATATAAAAACATTGGAGACTTCTGCTATAAAAAGAGTTTTCAACTCTTTGTGAAACAAGTAGTATTATTTAGCTCTCTCTTATACTGAGATGGGTTTCAGCACTATCACACAAAACCTTTGTTATAAAGCAAAACATTTATAGCACAAAATAATTTTAATATGAAGGGAATTTCTGACAAAGATGCTTCATTCAGATAGCAAATAGATTAAGATGAACCTTCCATTTCACTTGGACAGTCGAGTTCTTCTTATTTCCCATCTTTATGGTTTGTAACCTTTTTTAGAAAAATCATTCTTTCAGCTACATTTTTCTAAAAAATAAGGACTTTTGTACAGAACACTATTTAATATATGGATTTTTGCAAACTACTGTCCTTACTAGTATATATTGTTGCGTTTGTGATGTTGTGTAAGGCTTTGTTGTTTAAAAAGATCATGATTTTGCATACCAACTCCATTTTGGTTCATACTTTGGCTCTGGAAGGACAAGTTAGGGCAGTGTGCAGACAAATGTAAATCAAACACATTTTTCTCCCCCCCCCTCCCCATGCCAAGGTGCCAGCTTAAAGGAAAAGAAACTAGTGCTCAGCCTAGAAATTAACCAACTATAGCTCAGTTTCATGAAATCATATCCAACATCCTCCTACACAGCCAGAAGGCTTGGCTAACAGCAAGAACACAGCAGGAGAGGCATATTTTAAAAAGTCTCCATTCACCAGCCGCCTGCTGTGGCATTATGGATGGTGTGTGCTCTGGCAGGCCTCAGAATTGGAGACTAACATAGCAACCTTTATTTAGAATTAAAGGGGCAGAATTAATCAGACAGATTTGTCCTTCCCCGTGCAAGGAAACTGCTTGCCAGTACTCTACTGAGAGGGAGGCAAGGAAAGTGGACAAAGAGTTTGGCACTTCTCTTCAATGAGAAATGCCAACCAACAGGATCGGTGAACAAACAGCAACTGGAACTTTTGGCTGCAGGCAAGCAATGGAGCTAATCCATCAAGGAAAGGGAGAAGAGAACTTAAAACTCCCTAGCATAGCATTGCAAGAGTAAAGCCAGGGTTGGAGTTTTTATGGGGTCATATTAATGGAAAACAAAGATTTCACAGAAATATGGCTCACTGGACAACATACCAGTTATGATGAAAATATTCAAGTATGGAAAATCAAAAAATGTTGGATTATTAGTTGGCTTGAAGCATTCTATGGCTTCAAAATTTTGACTTTGTTTTGTAGGTACCACACTGATCCATGAAGGTTGCATGAGAAATATATAAAGTATATCAATATATAGTATCAAGTAAAGAAATACATCAAGTAATATTCCAAGTATATATTTCCTTAGATGCAGTCATTTAACATACCCCAGTTAGACATAAGATAGGTTTTAGGGCAAGTCACAAGAGGTCTTTCAAGAAGATGATGGATAAAAGTAAGACATGTACCACCTGCAAGGTTGCTCCTCTGCTTTGGAACTGCCTTTTTGCCCCTCTGTTGGCATGTTAGAAATACCAAGGCAAAGGAAAATCTCTCAAATGGAGATGTAACTAGTCTGTCCTGGAAAGAAGAAATGATAGAAGAGAATATATGTGGTTCAGGGTTGGAAGTGTGGGGTTCTTGGTTGCTCTCTGAGTGTACCTGTCCACTTTCAGACGTGGAGCAAATCTCACTGTTATTCACACTGGTGATGTTGTTTACCAGTTGGGTAAAGTAACAAGCAGCCAAACTCAAAAGGCACCAAAGACTCTGCAAGAAACAAAACAATAATTTCCTACTTTGCATGCCCTATTTATATGATTTGTGTATATGAAAGAGATTATTTCTTTCCCTAAATATGTATTCTTTTAAATGATAAGGGGTGAAATCACAAAGAAAGAGAGAGGAGATGGTAAAAGGAATTTGAAAGTATCTTTGAGTTTCTTTGGATGTTTTGGCAACAGATCAAAAGAAAAGATTCCTACTGCTATCAGAATGCATTATGATCTTATTTTATTTTTCTCTTTTTAATGGATTTTCTTCCTGACTATAATAATAATTTTTTAAAATTTTTTTGAAGGAGTGGTAGAAAACAGTACAATAACTGAAATAGAAACAAGTATTAAATGCCCCTTTTAAACCTTGGTGAATTTTAGGATGTTTTTACTCTAAAAGTCACATTTAGAAGCATATTTCTCCAACTAATAGATGCTCTCTGAAGGAGAACAACTACCCTGTTTCTCCAACAATACGGCCTCCCCCAATAGGAAGTCCCAGCATGTTTTATAGGCATGAAATGAAATTAAGCCCCTCCCCCCAAATTAAGGCCTATATTAAAACATGCGAAATGGGGGGAATGGTGGGGGGGCTTGCCGTTAGGAAGTACTTTTGTTGCACACCTGGATATGGTGCTGCCTGCGTTGACCCCGATACAAAGTGCCCCACCAATGCCAAGGTCAACATCCAAGCCATCGCCGCCCGCCCGAAGATGCAAAGGGGGGGGGGGGGCAATTAAGTCACCCCCGAAAAGACGGGCTAGCCATTTTTTCAGGGCTCAAAAAAAAAAAAATAAGACACGGCCTTATTATATGAGAAACACAGTAGATGTTTCCCTATCAGAAACATCTGATAGGCTGCAAATCTTGGTAGGCTGCAAATAAGAAGCTATTTTTAAAACTATTGTTACCAAAATTATCTTGTAATGCTATCATGGGAAATAGAGTAAATGTAACACACTATAACTCTATGGTTCTGACTATTTATTTTATTTAGCATATGGCAAATACATGGACTTACAGTGGTTCAAATGTTAATGTTCAATCCACCCAGCTATTCGAGGACAGGGTGGTCTATGTTGAAAAAATCAGACATTGGGCCAGTGTAAGCTCTTGATGGACATTTGGACACAATGTGATAGATATTTTATCAAGGAGCACCACAGCCACTAATTTTCAGTTAATTCTCTGCTCTTTATGGCATGCTTGCCACTTACCAACCTAGTACGAAGCATGCATTCTCTTTTGCAGATTCAACTAGCAAATTAGTTACCAAAAACAATCTAGACAGACATAAAAGTTTACTACCTGGAAAATGGAGGACATGTAAATATAATGAAGGAAATCTTACTGGTTTTCCATTGTATTTATTCGTTATTTTGGAGTTCTCATTGACCAAAGAACTCTGTAGACTGATTACATAAAATACAGAGAATAAAATCCAAAGGATTGATAGTCAGGTATGTCAGAAGCTTGGTTGTTTCTGCTTCTGACCTTGGGCAGACAAACTTGTTACAGCATGAAAGACACCACAAGAATGCAGCAATTTGCTTTTCTTTACTTTTATAATGCCAACAGCCTGAAACAGGTTGCTTTTTGTGCAGTCTTTTTCAACTTGGTCTCCTCAAATTGATTGAGATTAGGATTCCAATGACTCCAAACTACTGAAACTACTGATGATTGAGCCAACTGGAGCTGTATTCTAAGAAACCTGGAGGTTAAAAAAAAGTATATAATTGTGCCTAAGGCACAAGAGATATATTCTTGGGAACAACAAAGGTACTTCCAATTCTATTAAAGGCATTTTCTTATCAGCCCCCATTAGGATTTCCAATTATTTCAGAGGTATCTTCCTAACATTCTCTTTAAAGTGTATATCGCAAATAAGCAGGAAACAATTGTATTAGATCAGTAAAGATTTCAAAATCTCAAGAATAATACCATTCCCAATCCACAGTTTTACATTCTAATGTTGATCTTTTATCCTGCTACTTTTTTAGCCCACCCACAGGCAAAAATAAGCTGACAGAAAGCCTCGTCTGTTTTAAATCAGCTGTAGATCTGTGGCTGTATGATGAAAGCCAAATCTAACATTCATCATGGCTGGGGATTAAGCCATTGGCTCTACTTGCTAAACCACTGCTTTATTCAAGCAACTCTCTTCTCTCCCCCCTCTCCCCATTATTTTATTCCTGATTTGGTTGGTTGGCTTTAGGTCCTGAGGACAACAATGACAAGCGCCAAATACTGCATCCTTCTTTTGCAGGTTTTGGAGGTACTTGTTACTACCATTCTACTGAAGTATTTTAATGCTGTCATATTCAATAGCTAAGTATAGTTTTCATTTTCCCATGTGCATTTTAGAGCATTTTTTAAACAATTGTTTCTGTAATTCTTTTAATTACCAAATTATTGTTTTAACTTCTACCATTAGCTTGAGGAAATACAGCATATCAACAGTTTCATAATTACAGAAGAATTTGCTAGTGTGATTAGTACCAGCAATGTTCCACTGGCTTGAACTTTATTTTAACAGTTTTTTCTTCCCTTTATATGAGCTCTCTCTGCTTGCATTGGCAGATATAATTTGATATTATGTCCCTCACTGATTTGGAATTGTGTTCCAGGACACTTCCTTCACCCAGACACTTTCTAAGCATTCACTTCTGGCAACGGTTCAAGTCCATCACATTGTAGAAAATGGTTGAATTAAAGTTCCAACTTACAATATTAGAAAGAATACTTGTTTAGTTCTCTTATAGGGCAGTTGCAATGTTGCTGGGGTGGCTTTATGTGAAAAGGCCAAATAAACATGCCAATGTTCTCATTAAGGACAAAAAAAAAAAAAAAAATCCCAGAGCTAATGTATTTACAAAGTTGTCAGGTGGCCACTGGCAACTGTACAAAGGGATAACTAGACAATGCCCAATCTTCTTTCAAAAGTTCTTTACAAAGGGAGCCTTTATGCTCTGTTACACCTAACCAGGCATATTAGAAAATTAGCTGGGTCTTGGTTCTTACTCACATCAAGACAAGATAATCATAGCTTTTATTTATCCCCACTCTCTTTGCACTGAAAAATGATTTTGTTATGATATAATACAAACAGTAAACTTCAAACACAAGTAAAATATATTTGCATGTGTTTGTATCAACTTAACAGACTGGGATATTTTAAAATATGTTCTACTTATAAATTGGGCTGTTAACAGATAGATACCTAATTCCCTTATATGGCTAAAACAACAGAATTGTGACTCAGTAGCAATCTGCTTTCCCTAATTTGGAAACGAGGACAATAGGTCATTACTTATTTTCTCTGGATTTTGCAATCTTTGTGGATCTCATAGAAGAGTTTATGTGCACTACTGGAATGTTTCTCCTCTTATTTTCACGTCTATATTTTCTATTCCAATGACTTCTTGCTTGGATGATCCAGACTACAATGCTGTTTCCCCTGTTTTGTAGCCAATTCTAACAACATCCCAAGAGAATCATGATGGTTGGATGAATGAGATTAGGTTCTTGGCAAGCAATGGAAACAGTCTTGCCTTTAAGCCAGAGGGCTAATGTAACAAACTGTTCAGGTACTTCTGGAATGAAGTCAATCTCAATTCAAAGACTTCGTAAAGAAACTTATTTTATTGCAGAAGAACAAACCAAACATGCTGAAGTAGTAGGAATTCAGTTCAGTTGAAATAATATTTAGAATTCAATTTTTGATGATTCAGTCTAGAAAGTTATCAAAGATGAAGCAATACCATACAGGAAGCAATATTGTATAAAAAGTCCCTTGCATAACAAATGTGGGATTATCCAACTTGTCCCAAAATGGTCATTCCAGGTAAATTGAGCCTACAACCTTCTAAATTTTCAGTCAATACAGCAGTTCTTGAAGCTATAATTTCAACAATTCAGCTGAACACTTCAGTTGGAGAAGACTGATCCAAGAGAACCAGTGTTTCTTTAAGCTGCTAACATTTTCACAGCAGACGAAGTAGCTTTTTGTTAACATTTAGGCTAATTTTACAGAGATCAATTTGCAATTCCCATAATATCCCATCAAAACCATATTAGGAAAACAGCATCTATATTATACTGAGTCAGACCTCTGTCCTTATTTAAATATTGTTCCACAGTAACTGAAGCACAGCAAGCTATAAGCCATTTGCATCAAAATAAATAAAAAGGCTCAAGTGCTATCTGCTTCTTCAGTTAAAGCAAACTAAAAAATTTCTTCATAAAAATCTCAAAAAATTGCTGCCAGCCAATATAAAATGATGAAAATTCTGATTCAATATAAGGCAAACTTCCAGCTCTCCAGAATTTCAGACACAGATCTTCTCCAGTCTTGCTGGAAATTCCGAGAGATAAACCTGTGTTCCTTACCACTGAGCTACAGAAATGTAGTAGCACCAGTATACCACCAACACAAGCTTTGAAAGGGTGTAGCTTTGAAAGGGTGCTGCTGGTACATGTACTTGTAAAGCTTTATGGCCTTTATGTGTAATGCAAATCAGATGCTAACCCCAGGATCCACAGCGCAAGGAATGAATGGATTCCTTATGGCTAATGTGCAATGAGTGAAGATGCTCATGCATAGAACACCCAACAATTTGCATTGGCTCAAAACACCGCAATCCCATAAAGCTAAGCAATCCAAGGCAGACAATATTATCCATTCAGAAAGGAATTAGTGCTGCACATGCCAGCACAGTACATTTACCTCTGGAAAAACTGCTTTACTAGCAGAGGTCAAGGGTAAGAATCTTGGGTGTATTATACAGCAAAAGGATTAAATGAAAAGGAATCAAATTCCCACAAGCATCACAAAGAAGAAGAAAAAAAGAACACTGAAAATTTACTACCTCTGTAGAGGAAAATCTCTTTCTCCTGGATCACGGGATGAAATCTCCATCAGTTTATTCCCAATGTATTTGAAAAACAGACATGTAATCTCCCCTCCTCCAACGCTATAAATGTATTTTTAATAAAGGTATCTGTTATTGCATTCCATTTATTCTTAATATCGAATATTTATGAAATCTCTGTGGATCTCTGGGCATGCATAGATAATTTTGAAAAAGTATGTCTAATTTTTCCTATACAGAGATACATTTCATAAATGATATTGGTTTTATTTTTTCAGTGCAGAATTAAGCCATACAAATTGTTTAGGCAGCAAAGCTTCAAGGGATTTCAATTATCTGGATTTCTATAAAGCGTATTTTGATATAGGTATGCTTACTGACAAATTAACAAGAACATATTAGCTATTAAATATGATATTAATAGAATTTCTATCTGCTCAAACTTAACTAGTTAATTTACTGTGTTTAGAGAAAAAATACAATTTATGCAAATATATACAACAAAAATTATTCTCATTATTGCAACCCCAAAAAAGTTAACATGTGGGTGAAACTCTAAGAGGAGGAAGAATCACATACTTCCATCACTAATTCCAGCCCTGTTCAATGGTGGTAATTTGCTGCTGGAGCATCTTTAATAAATGACAGTTTTAGGCACCACTTTTAGAAGAACTGAAAATGGAACTTAAAAAGTACAAAGAAGATGCACAAGAAGGGAGAGGTTCTTTTGGCTTCATATTTCAACTCTTAGAAATGGAGATCTGGAACTATGAGAAACAACAAGAAACGCTTGCAGGACAAGAAGACTGGGACAAAGAAGAAGCCATCTTTAATGATCAAGTAATTTTATGGGGGGAGGAAAGGGGGGAAAGAGAATGAAAAGTTTAAGATTTGAAAAAACAACCAAAAAAAGAATAGTTTGAAAAATAAGTATAATATTAGAAAGCAACAGAAGAGGGGATTACAGAAGAGAGAATTAGAAGTAGAGAGACAAGGGGGCAAAAAGGGGAGGGAGAAGAAGAGGGGGAAGAAGGAAAGGAAAAGAAGTTATAAAGGACAGAAACAAGATATAGAGAAACAGGGAAAAGGTATAAGAATTGAAAGTATAAGCCTGTTTAGATATAATGGGTTAAAACTTAATTGTAAAAGGGATTCTGCAAAGGTACATAAGATAGTATTGTTATATTACAAATATAAATAATTTTAGAAAATATTATTAAAATGATGGATAAAATATTTATCGTAATCTAGTGGAATGTTTGTTAATAAATAAATGAAATAAAGTGAATGAGAGAATTAAATTAGGAAAGGATGGGAACACTTTAATTATTATTAATGATTTATAAAATATAAGTGAAGAGAAATATGGGGGGGGAGAATAAATTATGGAAAGTTTATAAGTGTTCCCAAGGAAGTATGATATTTAATTGAAAAGAAATGTTAAAGATGCTAAGATTTTAATGAATATTAATGATAGAATTGAATTGGAATGGAATGAGTGATATATATATATATATATATATATATATATATATATATATATATATATATATATATATATATATATATATATATATATATATATATATAATCTTTTTAAGAATATAGTGTGTATTTTAAGAATGTACCAAGCAGAATTCGACTGGAAGTTATGTTTTATATTGAATGTTATAATTGTAAAGGCATAAATTGAAGCTTAAATAAGAGTTGAATGGATAAAATTAAAAGATATAAAGGTGTCATACTCCAATTAGTAACTACAGGGGAAAATTTGTTTAATGAGAAAAGATAATATGAAATTGAAACAGGATAGACAAAAGTATAAATATAATGATTTGAATTGAGATGAGATAATCCAAATAAAGTTGAGAAAATTAAAAGAGGGGAAAAACTATGTAGAAAATGTAAAACAGTAATAAGATATGGAATAGAACACAAAAATGAGCATGAAATTGAGTTTGTGTCTGTATGAAGAAGTGATAACCCGGGGCCATGCTATTTTCAAAGAAAGATGTTTTATTTGTATTATGTTTTTTTTTTTGTTAAAACCCAAATAAATTTTTCAATAAATAAATAAATAAATGACAGTTTACCCTCTGCTTAATAGAAAGTCTGTGAGTTTCCAAGACAGCTTGTTCCATTGCTGCTGAACAGTTCCTATTACCAGAAAGTTCTTCCTAATGTTTAGTGTAAATTTCTTTGCTTTTAACTTGATTTTGCCATACTCTCCCACTGCATCAGAAAACTAAATTCATCTTTATATATACCAGCTTTCAAATATCTTTAGGAGGCTGTAACTCCTCTGATTCTATGATACTTATTCTCATCTTCTGGTATAGAATCTTCATTGTATAAAGCTACTTTCTCCACAATTTTTAAAATTTCAAATTACTCATTTGTTACCACAAACAAAAAAGTCTATAGTTAACTGTTCTTGCTCTTTTTTCTTCTTTCTCTTCTCTCCAACTGCTTTGCTCTGGTACAGCATATGGATAAGAATTACTCAAAACTAACATAGTCAAGAGGAAAAAACTATTGTTCAAGAGGAACCGCCTTCAAAATAGGATTTAAACTGTTCCATCCTTAAATGCTTGACCCAAATGATTCTTTTGCCTGACTTTTCAATAAGCATTTAGTCAAATAAATAAGCAGATTATCAAAGAACACAAATGAGATTAGCGATTAGGTTGCACTATAACTGGATGAAGTGTGTGTGTGTGTGTGTGTGTGTGTGTGTGTGTGTGTGAGAGAGAGAGAGAGAGAGAGAGAGAGAGAGAGAGAGAGAGAGAGAGAGCAGTGTCTCTTTCTAGAACTAATGAAATTTAGAATCTAATAAAATAGTCTCTGCTCATTAAATAATGATGCTTTTTATGGAGTTTACAAACTTTATTATTTGATTAAATGTTTTGTTTGTTTTGATAAACACTAAATAACTTTCACTTTTAATTCTCATTTCTCCACAATTATAAGTGCATTGTTATGTACTTAGTACATAAGTACTACATTCGTTAAAGAAAAAAATATCTAACCAAGCGTATACTTCCAAGATATTGATATACAGCAAAAGGGTTTCACAATTCATACTTCAAAATGCTCTCAACAAGAGTATTGTAACGAGATGAAACCAAGTAAATGTAAACATAATTTATGTGATCCTCATTTTGAATGAACTTACATAGTAGGTGAATTGATACAACTTTTTTTTCTACATTTATCGAAAGTCTTCATTCCAAAGTTCATTATTCAAAAGATATTTCCAAATACCTTAACAATCATTTATTTTATCTTAAATTTATTTGTAATTTTCCATATTGTTAGGGCAGAGGTCTTGCTGGGGTTCTTCCAAAGAGGCCTCTCCAAGGGTAGTAATGCCAGTGAAAAAATATGGGGGCATACCTTTTCTTCATCACCTACAGTATATTTCTCGCCAATTGCTAAATAGGCTTGTTGAAAGCTTTTGGGGTCCTTAGTGCATCTATTTCATATTTTCATCTTTATAGACTTTTTTGTTAAAAGGAAAAAAGAGAGGGAGGGAAAGGTAGGTAGGACAGTTCATGACAATGATGTATGGACTCCAAAAAACTCAGGGAACTAGGTAAGAAGATGACATTATACAGGTAGTCCTTGCTTAATGATTATTTATTAAGCAACCATTCAGTTACAACACTGAAAATCATACTGTATCTTTATCAAAACAGTCAGCATAATGTATTATTTGCAACTGGCAAAGGGGATTTTAAAATCAAGAGTTCTCATTCATTGAAGACTTAAAGAATTATCAACAGAAATCAAGGGTTGACTGCATCAGACAGTAAGTAGATTCAAAAGGCAGACACCATAGAATACTGAAAATGATCAGCTACCAAACCAATTCTTCCCAGTACATTTCAAAGATGTGTTCATCTATGAGAAAGAGAAATGCATGGGCCACAATCTAAATGGACATGGTATAAATTCTGTAAGTAAATGTATCATGTTCAAATTGTAATTTGCTGTCTCCCGGAATATATCACAACAGATTATTCTTTCTGGCATGTATCAGAATAAGTATTGTTTTTTTAGTTCTGCTAATGATGGAAATGTTATCTTTGACAAGCTAATATCCTACAGAAGAAAGCTACAAAAAACATCTTTACCATTCATCTTCATCCCCTAATTTCATTTTACTACTGAAATAATCAATTTTCATCCTCAGGGCAGGGTTCAAATTAAAGATAATCATTTTTGGTAAGAAAAAAAAACTAAGGTGCTCTTGTTGCTCTCTGAGCTTGGTTGTTTTCTTGCAGACATTTCATTATAAAAACTAGGTAACATCATTAGTGCTAGTCAGGTTACCTAATTTGGGTAATGGAACATCTGCAAGAAAACAACCAAGCTCAAGGACCCCTCATTTCAATTGTGAGCTACAAATATTCTCCGTCATTGGAAACAACTAAAGTAGATTTCAGGTTTTACTAAGTTACAGTTTCTTATATTATATCCATTAATTGGTTTCTACATTGAGTTTTATTGCCAGACTATGTGTATAAACACAACAAATAAATTATTTGAGTAGCTGCTCCTATCTCTTCAGTTATATAAACTAAAAGACTCAAGGTCCATCCCTCCCTTGATAGGACCTGATGGTAAAGACTGCAACGACAACACCATTAAAGCCAACATCTTTAAAACATTCTTCGGCTCAGTATTTGTAAACAGCAATGGATCATGCCCAGTATTTCCTAGCCGTACCACAGATAACAATAATGATCTAATACATATCGATTTCACAGAAGACAATGTTGAAAAATCACTACGCAATCTAAAACCATCTCTATCTATTGGACCGGATGGAATATGTGCCTACTTCTTAAGAAAGCTATCCACTGCCATAGCCAAACCTCTAAGCATAATCTTTGAAAAATCTTTCAGGACCAGCTCCTTGCCTAACCTATGGTCACAAGCCACAGTCATCCCCATCTTCAAAAAGGGAGACCCAAGCCTAGTTGAAAATTACAGGCCAATCTCCTTATGCTGCGTCACCTGTAAAGTCATGGAATCAATTATTAACCAATCCATCATCCTCCACTTAGAGATAAACAACCTACTCTCCAATAAACAATTTGGTTTCAGAAAAAAACTATCCTGTAATCTGCAACTCTTACACTGCAAAAACATATGGACGACACAACTCGACCAGGGCAAAGCAATAGTCGCAATCTACATAGACTTCTGTAAAGCCTTTGATTCAGTGGTACACAACAAACTACTCCTAAAAATAAAATCCTATGGTATCTCTGGACAACTGAATAACTGGATAGAAGCATTCCTGGCAAACAGACAACAAATGGTCAAAATTGGGAGCGTCCTATCAAATTCTGTACCTGTCAATAGTGGTGTCCCCCAAGGCAGTGTTCTAGGACCAACTCTCTTCATACTCTACATAAATGACCTCTGTGATCATATTAAGAGCAATTGCGTTCTTTTCGCTGATGATGTAAAGCTGTTCAATACCACAGACAATACTGCTACCCTACAAAAAGATCTTGACTATGTATCAGAATGGTCAAACAAATGGCAACTTCAAATCTCAACAAATAAATGCTCTGTCTTACATATTGGCAAAAAAATCAGAAAATAAAATACAAGCTGAATAGTCAAGATCTTGTTGATGACCCAAGCTCTGTAAAGGACCTTGGAATACTCACCTCTAATGATCTAAGTGCTAGAGCCCACTGCAACTACATAGCCAAAAAGGCATTAAGAGTTGTTAACCTAATCCTCACGTAGCTTTTTCTCTGGTAATATCACACTACTAACCAGAGCATACAAAACATTTGCTAGACCAATACTCGAATACGGTTCATCAGTCTGGAACCCACATTACATATCTGATATTAGCACAATTGAGAAAGTCCAGAAATATTTCACAAGAAGAGTTCTCCACTCCTCTACTCGCTGTAGAATACCTTATGCCACCAGACTTGAAATTCTAGAACTAGAAAACCTTGAATTACGCCGTCTTCGGTCTGACTTAAGCATGGTATATAAAATCATACATTGCAATGCCCTACCTGTCAGTGAATACTTCAGCTTCAACCATAACAACACAAGAGCACACAATAGATACAAACTCAAAGTAAACCGCACCAAACTTGATTGCAGGAAATACGACTTCAGCAATAGAGTGGTCAATGTCTGGAATACTCTACCCGACTCTGTAGTTTCTTCCCCAAACCCCAAAAACTTTAACCTTAGACTGTTTACTATTGACCTCACCCCTTTCCTAAGAGGTCTGTAGGGGGCGTGCATAAGCGCACCAACGTGCCTACCGTCCCTGTCCTATTGTTTCTCTTATTCTTTTATTTTTCTTATATGTACCCATTTCATGTATTCATAACTATGTATACACTTATACTTATTATCTTGTAAACAATTGGCAAATCAAATAAATAAAATAAATAAATAAATATATTATCCTTGATTATATTGTTATGCAGTATAATACATCTTGTTCATTCTTGGCACAAGGTAAAACTTTTGCCAACAAAGTGAAGTCTTGAATACCTACTCAATTCCAAGTTGAAAAATAATATTGTTGTTTAAGTAGGCACAAAGTTTCACCTGTCTACAGTGGCCTTTTAGTCTACTGAAAGAAGAATTGAGGGAAATTGTTTGATGACTCTGGTCCAAATCCAAGGAACTAATGGTATCAAGATAAGACATAATCTTTCTCTTTTCTGTTCCAGCTTAACTTATGTTGCAAACAGCACAAATGAAAAGAAGAATTGTATGACACTTAAATTACCGGGGGGGGGGGGAGAGAGATGAAAATAGGGGAGTCTTCTTTGTATCTAGAAATTATCTGATGCATGTAAGGCACATACTCAAAAATAGTCCCCTGATTAGTTTGCTAGAACTATAGCCAAAGGGACAGTCCAGTATTCATATGTTTGAAAGATCTTAAAAATTTCTAGGGTTATTTTTTCTTTAAAAGCTCTTTAGAAAAGTGTACGGAAAAACATGACTCTACATATAGGGACAAGAAATAGAAGTGATAAACTATAAGAATGGCTCTTGGGTTCTGAACATTTCCTTCTATAGAGTAAAAAAACACCTCAATATTTTTGCAGAGTTACTCTTCTAATATGGAATTCATTCTAGTTGGTTGTGTGTCAATAGGAGACAGGCCAAAACAGGCAGTGTACCTGTACAAAATGATTGACTATCCCCCATCCTGCAAAAAAAAAAAAAAAAAAAAGCTGAACATGTTGAGTAGCTTGAAAGAACCTCAGAATGTTTCAATTAAAAAACAAAACAAAACAAAAACACAAATCCAGAGGTGGAAGAGAAGAACTGCCAACATGTTGGGACTCCAGTTCTCAGGTGGGAGAAGAGATGGTAACCTGGCACTGGGAACCAGGATTGCACTGGAATGAAATTGGGACAGAGACAGAAGAATAGTACCAATAAAGATTTTGATTTCATGTGCATATTTGCAATGCCAGGACTTTATTCCATGGCTATTTTCCAGATTATTTCAAAAACTTGGTATAAATTAAGCCCTTGCAACAGTTATCTTAGAGATATTTTTTATGCATAATGCCTTCCCAGGCTATGTGGCATTTTTTAATTCATTTTTTGCTTCCACATTTTAAAAATGGCATTGTTGCCTGCCTTGATTTACTGGGTACCGCCTTTGCAGCTTTTAGAAGAAAAGCTAGATATAGAAATCCTAATTAGAGCTAGGAAAAGAAACCTTTGTTTCAGCTTTGGGTTGTAATATGCTGGTGAAAAAATAAGAACTGCACTGCTTTGAAAAACAGAGCAAACATTTGTTGTTGTTGCTGTTAGTCGCGAAGTCGTGTCCCACCCATCATGACCCCATGGACAACATTCCTCCAGGGCTTCCTGTCCTCTACCATCCCTAAAATCCATTTAAGCTCACAATGACTATTTCAGTGACTCCATCCAGCCACCTCATTCTCTGTTGTCCCATTCTTCTTTTGGCCTCAATCGTTCCCAGCATTAGGCTCTTCTCCAGTGAGTCCTTCCTTCTCATTAGGTGGCCAAAGTATTGAGTTTCATCAGAGCAAACATATATACACGCAAAAGGTACAAATCTGTTTCTCTAGACCTAAGGATGCTATAGAGAATTGTGGGCCACAGCAATCCACATTAATCTGGGAATAAATCCCTTTTCTAGGTTGCATTTTGCCTTAATCCATAGAAATGTATTTTCTTCTTCCTTTACCTCAGAGATAGAAACAAGATTTCCAAATCCTTTAAACTTCAGAATACTTTATATAGTGAAATTAACACCAACAGTAGCATCATTTAGGATCTATCTAGTTGTATTTATCTCGTTGTCCTTTAAGAAAAAAAAAATCAAGCAGGGAGATAGATTGCAGAATGGCTTTCAAAAGTGAGTGTCCTATTTTGACAATATGAAGACATGTTCTTGAATTTTACTTCAGGAAATCAGAAGAAAGAAAAGCCACTATGTACTGAGCAAGCTAACCCGATTAGTTCATTTCCAAAAACTACAGGAAAAACATGACTTTATAGAAAAACACAAAAAAGTTCTGTTTTTTTGGCAGCAATCTGCTGTGCAAGTCACTCAGTAGTGATTCATTAGCACTTTTCCTCATTCTACATAAAAAAAGCTAGCAGAAAACCCTAACATTGGCTGACTTAGCCTAACAATATCAAAAGGGCTCTGTCTGAAAAAAAATCCAGACAGATGATTAAAGACAGCTTCAATTTGCAATTATCATAAACAAGATGCCATTTATTTGGCCTCTGCACCAATCCATCCTCAAATTTTTGCCTTAAGTTTTATTTATTTTTATTTATTTATTTTGATTTGTCAATCGCTTACAAGATAATAGGTATAAGTATATATATACTTATGAATACATGAAATGGGTACATATAAGAAAAATAAAACAAACAATAGGACAGGGACAGTTGGCACGTTGGTGCGCTTATGCACACCCCCTACAGACCTCTTAGGAAAGGGTGAGGTCAATAGTAGACAGTCTAAGGTTAAAGTTTTTGGGGTTTGGGGAAGAAACCATAGTCAGGAAGAGTATTCCAGACATTGACCATTCTGTTGTTGAAGTCGTATTTCCTGCAATCAAGTTTGGTGCGGTTAACCTTGAGTTTGTATCTATTGTGTGCTCTTGTGTTGTTATGGTTGAAGCTGAAGTATTTATTCATTGACAGGTAAGTCATTGCAATGTATGATTTTATATACCATACTTAGATCAGACCAAAGACGACGTAATTCAAGGTTTTCTAGGTCTAGAATTTCAAGTCTGGTGGCATAAGGTATTCTACAACGAGTAGAGGAGTGGAGAATTCTTCTTGTGAAATATTTCTGGACTTTCTCAATTGTGCTAATATCAGATACGTAATGTGGGTTCCAGACTGATGAGCTGTATTCGAGTATTGGTCTAGCAAATGTTTTGTATGCTCTAGTTAGTAGTGTAATATTACCAGAGAAAAAGCTACATAGGGTTAGGTTAACAACTCTTAATGCCTTTTTAGCTATGTAGTTACAGTGGGTTCTAGCACTTAGATCATTAGAGATGAGTAATCCAAGGTCCTTTACAGAGCTTGGATCATCAACAAGGTCTTGACTATTCAGCTTGTATTTTATGTTCTGATTTTTTTTGCCAATATGTAAGACAGAGCATTTATTTGTTGAGATTTGAAGTTGCCATTTGTCTGACCATTCTGATACATAGTCAAGATCTTTTTGAAGGGTAGCAGTATTGTCTGTGGTATTGAACAGTTTTACTGTTCATTGTGAAGACAATGCAGAAGCTCTTAATATGATCACAGAGGTCATTTATGTAGAGTATGAAGAGAGTTGGTCCTAGAACACTGCCTTGGGGCACACCACTATTGACAGGTACAAAATTTGATAGGACGCTCCCAATTTTGACCATTTGTTGTCTGTTTGACAGGAATCCTTCTATCCAGTTATGCAGTTGTCCAGAGATACCATAAGATTTTAGTTTTAGAAGTAGTTTGTCGTGTACCAAATCAAAGGCTTTACAGAAGTCTATGTAGATTGCGTCTATTGTTTTGCCCTGATCGAGTTGCGTACTCCATATGTTTTTGCATATATTCATGAGAAGTAAAAATGAAAAGTATGGAACTTGATTTTATTTATTAGATTTTTTCCCCCACCTTTATTACTTTATAGATAACTCAAGAAAGCAAAAATACATAATACTCAGCTATGGAGATTCTCAATCAGCCAGGTCATGGTTGTCCCAAAAGTGCTTTTCCAAAAAGCAACTGGATCTTTTTCTTCAATTGAAGAAGCTTCTTAGATTAGAAGAAAAATATTTTCAAGGGGGAAAAAAACAAGAAAGTCTAACTGCATTTTGGAAAAGCACCTTTGGGATAGATAATACTCCTTCTCTCCTCCTATTTTCTCCACAACAACAACCCTGCAAGGTGCGTTGGGCTCAGAGAGATTGATTGGCCCAAAGTTACCCAACATGCCTAAGGCAAGATTAGAATTCATAATCTCCTGGTTTCTAAGTCAGATTTTAGCTAGTACACAAAAGTGACTGAAATTAAATTAAGTTTCTTAAATGATTACTTCAATTACAGAATTATAGGCTGTACAGAAGTAATTCCTGAAGTGCTTCCATATTGTACATTTGTAACCTATTTTTTTCGAGGGATCAATGTATTTATATTTTCTAGTTGCTCTAGAAAGGGGTGCAGGGTTTCAGCTTAAGCAAAACAAATCCCCTTTATCCTGGGGGTTAGCAAAGGAATACAGCACCTTGTTTTACAGAAATAGCATTTCAACTGGAAAGTATACATCAACTTGTGCATACTGAAAACTTAATGCCCAGTTACTAAAATGAAGGTACTGTGAAGAACTGTTCAGAAACTTCATGAGTCCAAATCATTACTTTACTGACTAATAAACTGCAAAGCAAGTACAGTATTTTCACCTTCAAGTTTCTATTGTTTGTCCCATATGACGACAAACACAGTTTCTCCTTCTTTATAACAGGCCTATTGACAGAGCAGAAATGTGTTTTTTCTGCATGGTTATCCCTGGTAACAAATAACTAATATTTCTTAATCACCTCAAATATTTTAACACCCCCCCACGTTTGGCTTAATTATTCAGAAATGTAATTCAAGCTGCTGGCTATCACCTTTAAAGCTCGCACATAGTTTGGAGTCTGGTTATCTTCAAGAACTCTTACTCCAAATAGAAACTGCTTGCCCCAGAAATACTTTCTCTTAGGCATGGTGGGTGATGAGCATTTTCTACAGGAGGTTCCCTTATGTGGAATGGACTCCATCCAGAATAAAACCTGTACTCTCCTAACATTTACGAAGTGTTTAATAAAAACTTGCCTAGTCCAAAAGCTTTTGGGAACCAAAGTAGCTGTTAGGTGGCTATGCTTGGCACAACTTAAGGGTGATAGTAATATGTATTGCTAATACTGGTTGTGATGATTAGACCGGTTACTCACAATTGTTTTATGGTTATTGCATTTCTTTACTATGTTATTCTATCTGTGTGTTTGCAAGCCACTTAGTGTCACAGTGATTTGAAGTGGCATATAAGCCTTCATAAAGAAAATAAATGGCTTGCATATAAACATCTTCTAAAATGTTCTTGTGATATAATGGGGGAGTAATACAATCCATCATTGGCTAACATTAAGCAATTTAGGAGAGGGTGGATTAAAAAACATGGATTTTGCAAGAGCTGAGTATTAAAAAAATGAAATATATGTAAATGTACCCTCACCCCTATTATTACCTTCAGTTATTAACTTACCCTACTAGTTTAACCTATACAATTTACTTATCTTATAACATACTAAAATGTCTTTCTTTGGCTATTCCAGCTGAATCTTACAGCCAATTTTTTTTAGATCTCCTTACTCAGATTATCAAAATATGCAAACTCTGTTTTTTCATGCTTGGAAGTACTGGGCTTATTTGCTACCCTCTTTGCCTGAAAGGAGGTACACAAAATATCCTCTGAGGCAATTGATAGTCTATCCTTGAAGAACTCTTACATTTTACACTTTCTACTATCCAGGAAACCATAACAACTATGACGTAACTGTGTGTGTGCGCACACATTTTTTTCAGGGCAAATGAATGTCATGCTAAACATTGCTTTCCAGAACATGAGCAGGGCAAGGATAAAAAAGTGGGAGCTGAAACTTACATTTTAATTATATTTAAATATGAATTTAATTACATTTTCATTCAATTAATCAAGTTCAGTTAATATGATCATCCCCTCTACACTTAATTCTTTGCACTTCCCAGCCCACATTTCTAAAAACCAAGAACTTTTACAAGGGAACTAGAAGGCCATCAGCTGTGGACTTTTGCTCTAAGGAATGCACATGATTTTGACACAAATGAGGTAAGGGGGAAAAAAATGTATCTACGGCTCAACTTACGCGGATTTTGATGATCCTTGTCTTTGTACCACAATTCTTCTTAAACAGCATCTTCTAAAAGAGAAGCAAAAACCTAAGGTGAAAGTCAGCTGAAGTTTGAATGAGAAATGTAACATTACTTCATAATGAAAATCGGTGAAGTACTAGAAAGGAGACTGAAGAGTGCATTAAAAGAATTTTTAAAAACCCAACACTTTGAACTTAAAGGGTGTTATTGTGTTGGAAAAAGGGAGCAGGTTAGATTGACTCACAATGAGACAGAAAAAAAAGAGACTAAATTTCTGGTTGAAAGTATTACCATTTGGTATATAATAGGACTACTTTGGTATATACTGTAACTCACCTTTTTAATGTTATCCTCTTATATTTTACTCTCGATCAACTAAGCTGTGTGCTTGATGTGATTATCAAGATGCAAATTCATTCTAAGAGTCACAAAAAATTTTCTATATGCAGCCGCTGTGATTCCCTACACGCCCAAATTTTGAATATTAGTTTAGCAATATTTCTACTCTTCCCTTAATTATTTTACAGTGTTCACTGGAGAAAAAGATCATTAAGTCCTTAAAATTCAGGGCACAGATTGAAAGAGAAATCAACAGTTAAAAAAATTAAATAAATGACATATAAAGTTGAAACTTTAAAAATTTCAAAAGACAATCGCTGAATTATGCTGCTGGAAGACAAGAGATGTATACTCTGAATGTCAGTTCTACCCTTATATTTCTCATGTAATGGAAGTGAGGCAGTGGTAGGATTCAATTTTTTTTACTACCGATTCTGTGGGCGTGGCTTGGTGAGCATGGCAGGGGAAGGATACAGCAAAATCCCCATTCCCACCCCACTCCTGGGGGAAGGATACTGCAAAATCCCATTCCCTCCCCATCCCACTAACCTGCTTTCCAGTTCCATTCTCCTGTGCAGGGCAACAAAAGGAGACCCAGCCAATCAGCTGGGACTCCGGAGGCAGAGAATAGATGGGGGCGGGGCCAATCAGAGGTGGTATTTGCTGGTTCTCCGAACTACTCAAAATTTCTGCTACCAGGACTTCCAGTTTGAGCTTCTTTGGCAACGGACCAAAATCCGCAATCGTGCATGGTTACGATCCATGCTCGCCGCCGGAGCGCCCCGAGCTGGCTGGATTTGGGGCTAAGCAATCTCATAGAGGTGGTGAAGAGGGGGGAGACCGCCATCAGGGTCGAGGAGAGCCGCATCTCTCCTCCTCAGCTGGCCATTACTCCCTTTCCCGAAGGCGGTTGCAACAGTGGTCAGAAATGGCCACCTTAAAGAAGAACTCGACCGGAAAAGAATGTGCAGGAGGAAGATAAGAAGAGAAAGTTTTGGTTGACCAGGTTAAACTGAAAAAGCAACAACGTAAGGTACCCTGGAATTTGAACTATAAAAAATGACATTGTTCCCAAAGAAGACTTTGAAGCAGTGAAGGAGAGGGAAGGAAAAGGATTTGCTTTTTTTTTCTTCCCTTCCTTTTTTTTTTTTTTAAACAAGTTTTATTAATTTTCAAAACACACAAGTCATCATTATCCATTACATATTTAAACCTTTTTCCATTATAAATTTAACAAGTCAGATGAACTATAATTCTGTTTTAAACCATTTCCATATAAACATACAAAAACCTCTTATCCATTTTCTCTTTATTTCTCTTTACTCTTATTCCATTTTATTATTATTATTTCATCTATTTCTTTCTGACTTAGTTACCATTATTCTCATTCTATATTTCTGCAAGGTTTCATTAATTCTCCCCCCAAAAAAAGACATATATACACAACACACAAAACATAAAAAAAAATCTTTTTGGAAAGTAACTTGGACCCAGGTATCTCTTTCTTCATGGACTTCAACTGTATTCATGCTCATATTACATATCATTATTTATTTTATTTACCATTCTAAGTCTTCTATATTAACTTCTCCCCATATTTCACTCTTTTTAATTCTATCTTAATTAATCATCTTAATTTGAGTCATTATATTTGTATCTTTTGTCCATTCTTTATTATACCTTTGTCTCATTCCTTATAAAAAAAAAAAAGAAATTTCTCCTGAGATCACTAATCAGAGTATGATGCCTTTCTATCTCCCCACTAAATTAATCAAGTTAATCTTTAAAATAACACCCAATACCCAATCCGATTTTGCTTGGTACATTCTAACTGAATAATACATCCAGAATAATTAAATACATAGTTAAACAATAAATCTAAATATTAAAAACAAATACTATAATAAAAATTTTATAATAACATCAATACCATAATCTTATTAAACTCTTTAATTAAAGCTCAATATTCTAAATCTCCCCTCATATTATTAAATTTTAAAACCAATCATTATTAACATTTCAACATTTTAATCTCTTATCAACTCTTAAGCCATTTAAGTTTTCTATTTCTAATACAATACTACAATATCATCTTATGTACCTTGCAAAATCTCTTTGCAAAAATTATACTTATCCTTTATCCCTAAAAAAGATTCCTTTTTTCCCATTTAATTTCAAAACTTTGTAGCTTTTCTCCACCTTTTCCCTTTCTTTCTTCTCCCAACAAACCTTTCTACCCCCCCTTCTTCTAGCCTCTGCCTTACTGGCTTCCCTTCTCTGTCGTTTTCCTCTTCCCTTTTGTTTACCATCATTATATTGATTTTGCACCTTATTTTTCCCTTTCTTAAATGTTTTTTTAAATCTTAAGTCCTTTATTTCTCTTCCTTTCCCTCTTCCTTCCCTCTTGGTCGAGTTCTGAGATTTATTAAAGATGGCTTCCTCTCCTTCTTCTTCTTCTGCTGTCTTCATCTGTTGCAATGTTTGTTGATAGTTAATGAGCGCCATTTCCAAAAAAAGGCAGGCTTCTTTCAAACCAGCTTTACCATTTTTTTTTGCTTGCTCATAGTCCCTTCTCAATTCCTCAATAGAAGGAGCCATTATAAATCTTTTCTTTTCTTTTCTCTTACAACAACCAAAATATTCCAAAGGAAAAATAAAACAATCCCAAAGTTATCAATCAGTCCAAACCAAGACAGAGTTCCCACTCTCTCCTCCTAGGGTAGTATCAATCAGAAAAAAAGAAAGTCCAAATCTATTTCTTAAAATCTTATTGCAATATATTTTAGTCTTTCAATCCTTAAGGCATCTCCTCCAACAAAGTCTTAGCATACAAATATTTTTTTTTTTAGTCCTCTCTTTTCCCACTCATCGCTTAGAGCCAGTTTTCACCTAAAAAAAAATAGGTTTCTTAATATTCACTTTTTATTCCGTAGAAAAAGAGGGCAAGCTATCCTTTCAGCACCATCAAACTGCCACTTTTTTCCTCTTCTCGAAGGTATCATTCAGAAAGTCATACTTTTCAGGAATTTTGTTAAATATGTCTTAGAGTCCTAGGAACCAAGAAAAACTTTCTCCTTTCAAGCACTTTCTCCACTTCCTCCTGCGCATTCTTACCCGGCTGCCAGCTTCTTTGTGGTGGCCATTACGGACCGCCACTGCACCGTCCTGGGAAAAGGGGGTTCTGCCGGCCGGGGAGGGGGTCTGCAACACCCCCAAACCCCTCTCCGGATCCCCCTACCTTCAGCTGCCCCGCGCGGCAGGGATCGCGCAGCTTCGCAAATCCCTGCCGCTCGCGAAGCCGACAAACCGGATTTTTTCTTCTTCCCTTCCTTATACTGACAGCTAAGAGATTTAAGTAAGAAATTGACAAAAATCCACTTTGACATCAATAGGCATTTAAGCTGAAAATAAAATGTCAAAGGGATAATAAAGACTTTTGGATACTCAAAAACCTTTAAAAGCAGGAAAGGAGAGAAAAGGAAAGAATAAAAGGACGGGATCTGGAAAAATGGAGGAGACTGCCTGGAACTAAAAGGAACTTACAGTGAAACCTTAACAAGATTCCTAAAAGATACATTCTAACTGAAACTTTGTACAAAATAATAGAACCCCAGGAAGAGAAAGTGGAAAAAAAGAAGCAAGAAGAAACAGCTTTGGATTATTGGATTACTTGGTGATTTTTGGATTTTTGGCTATTGGATTTAAATGACTAAAATCAATCGGGTGATTGTTTAAAAGTGTTCAAAATGGCATCACTTTTAGAAGAACTGAAAATGGAACTTAAAAAAACAGAAAGCACAAGAAGGAAGAGGTTCTTTTGGCTTCATATTTCAATTTTTAGAAATGGAGATCTGGAACTATGAACAACAAGAAACGCTTGTAGAACAAGAAGGTTGGGACAAAGAAGAAGCCATCTTTAATGATCAAGTAATTTTATGTGGGGGGAAAAAAGGAAAGGGGGGAAAGAGTGAAAAAAGGGGGGAAAGAGTGAAAGGAAAGGGGGGAAAGAGTGAAAAGTTTAAGATTTGAAAAAACAACAACAAAAAAGAATAGTTTGAAAAATAGTTACAATATTAAGAAGCAACAGAAGAGAGGATCACAGAAAAGAGAATTAGAAGTAGAGAGACAAGGGGGCAAAAAGGGGAGGAAGAAGAAGAGGGGGAAGAAGGAAAGGAAAAGAAGTTATAAAAGAAACAAGATATAGAGAAACAGGGAAAATGTATAAGAATTGAAAGTATAAGCCTGTTTAGAGATAATGCGTGAAAATTTAATTGAAAAAGGGATTCTGCAAAGGTACATAAGATAGTATTGTTATATTAGAAATAGAAATAATTTTAGAAAATATGAAACAATGGTTCGGGTATTTTCCCACGTCATTGTAGTTCTTTTAAAGTTGTAGCAACGTTTCAGCAGAATCTCATCTGCCATCATCAGGCTTCTGTATTGTGTCCGTCTGTGGGTCAGACTTTTACAGTGGTTTCAGATTTAAATTTGGGGCAGCCTATTGCTGTGCCAGAATGGTTTTTTCTTCATCCTGATTGGTTGGGAGTCTTGGTCTGTGTTTATTGGTCTCGGAGTTTGCTGTGTTCTGCTTGATGGGTGTTTCTGATATCTTCTGTCTGTTTTTTGGCTCTTTTTGTATCTTGATTGGCTGGCAGCATTGTGTTACTTTAATGGAGGTCTTTAGTGCAGCTTGGCTTCGGGTAAATGGACTGCTATCATTAGTTAGGAAGCTGGGTTTCATCTGGGTGCCTGGTTGGGGTGTGTTTGAGCTGGAGGTATCAGGGGGATCTGTTTGTGCCCAGGTGTTTGCCTGGCTTGTGGTGTGGAGATTTTTTGTTTGTGAGTGCAGGCTTCCAAATGATTGACAGCCTGGTGGAATCATCTCTTCTGTTCATGCTTTCTGGTCTTTTTCAATCTCTATGGCTTCTCTGATGACTCTGTGGCTAGGGTTTTCCATAGTGGCCAGGGTTTTGGTGCCATTGAAGTTGATGCTATGACCTGTAGCTTCCATGTGTTGGACTAGTGAGGAAGTGTGTTCCAGCTTTTTGACTGCATTTTTGTGTTCATCCAGGCGGGTACTTATTCTTCTATTGGTCTGTCCAATGTATGTGGCCGGGCATGATGCACAGGGGACTTCGTATACGCCTTGGTTTTCCAGGTCAATTTTATCTTTGGGGTTGCTAAGGATGGCTGCTATTTTTCTGTCTGTTTTGAAGGCAGTCCTGATGTGATGTCTGTGTAGTACCTTACTAATTTTGTCTGTAGTACCTCTTATGTAGGGCAGGACAGCTGTTCCATAGGTCTGTTCATCTTCTGGGTCTCTATTATGTTTCAGTGTGTTTTTGTGGATCAAGCTGGTGATTTTGCTTTTGTGGAAGCCGTTGGCTGTCAGTACTTTAGTCAGGGTGCATAGTTCAGCCTTAATGTGTGTCTTGTCTGCCAGGCGTTTGGTTCTGGTAATTAGTGTTTTAGCCACGGAGTTTATCTGTGCTGGGTGGTGGTGGGATTGGGCGTTGAGGTAGCGGTTGGTGTGTGTTTTCTTCTGGTATATGGTGTGTCCTAGTGTGCCATCTGTTTTTTTGTAGATTAGTACATCTAGGAATGGTAGTTGTTTGTTTGTTTCTGTTTCCATGGTGAACTTGATTTTGGGGTGTGCGCTGTTTAGGTGTGTTAGGAAATTGTTTAGGTTTTCTTGTCCATGGGGCCAAATCACGAATGTGTCATCGATGTATCTTAACCATAGTTTGGGTTTGAGGATGGCATTGGCCAGGGCTCTGGATTCGAATTCTTCCATGAACAGGTTAGCAATGACAGGTGACAGTGGTGATCCCATGGGGCTCCTTCTATTTGTTTGTATCTTTGTCCTTTGTATATGAAATATGTGTTGGTTAAGCAGTGTTCTGTTAGTTCCATGAGGTGTTTGGCTGGTTGGTATTTATTTTTGATGATTTCAAGGGTCTCTTTTATCGGGACTTGAGTGAATAGGGAAACCACGTCAAAACTTACAAGCAGATCTTCTTGCTCCACGTGTAGATCTTTGATCATTTCCAAGAAGTGGTATGAGTTTTGTACATGTGAAGCTGCTGTTTCAGCATGGGGCTGTAGCTGCTTTGCTAGGTATTTGGCTAGGTTTTGTAGTGGTGCTCCTCTGGAGCTGACTATGGGTCTGAGAGGTATGCCTTCTTTGTGTATTTTTGGGAGGCCGTATAGTTTGGGGCATCTGGAAGATTTCTCTCTGGGTATAATCGTGTGTTGGATCTCTTTGCTTATGTGGCTGGTTATAATTTTCTTCTTGGTTAAGTTTTCCAGATATGTGGTTGGGTCTGTGTTTATGGGTTTGTATGTGGAGTCTTGGAGTAGGTCTGTCAATTTTGTTTCGTAGTCTTTTCTGTCCATTACTACAGTGGCATTTCCTTTGTCTGCTGGGAGGATGATTATGCTGCTATCTCTTTTCAGGGTTTGTAGTGCTTTAATTTCATTTTTCTGTAAGTTGCTTTTGGGTGGCTTGCTTGTGCATAGGATATTGGTAACTTGGTGTCTTATTTTATCAGCTTCATCTGTATTTAATTTAGTTAGGCTGGATTCTACTGCACATATGATGGATTCTGTGGGGATTTTTTGGGGTGCTATAGCATAATTGAATCCTTTGGTTAGAACATCTGTTTCTGTTTTGGTGAGTTCTCTGTTGGAAACGTTGTGCACTAATTGTTTCAGGTGTTGTTGTGAGTTGTTGGGGGTTTTCTTGTCATGTTCTAATTTCTTTAATTTTTTCAATAATTTTTCCTGTTTGTAAATACCTTCAGAATCAGCTCTCCAAGTTGTAAGTTGTTTTATCTTGTCCCAAAGTAGAGGGTGGATTTTGCTGCTCAGTTCCAGGTGTAGTGCTAGCAAATCTTTGTTTAACTGATCTAATCGGAATCTCTTACTGTGGAGCTCGTTCCGTAGTAAAGCCATTTCAGTTCTTTTCAGGATACGTTTAGTGGCTGCTGTGCTTTGATGAAATGTTAATTTGAAGCAGGTTGGTGTAGTATTGTTGTCTCTGCAGCTGCGTAGGAATTGGAGGTCACATAGTATTCCTGCTCTTTTAATTTCCAGTTTCTCGTAGGTTTTGATCTGGCTGTTTATTTCCTCCCGTAGAGGTTTGATATTTGTTTTCTTAAGTTTTCGCGGGTACTTACATGTATGGTGTTCGGCTTGGTTCGGTATTTTCCCACGTCATTGTAGTTCTTTTAAAGTTGTAGCAACGTTTCAGCAGAATCTCATCTGCCATCATCAGGCTTCTGTATTGTGTCCGTCTGTGGGTCAGACTTTTACAGTGGTTTCAGATTTAAATTTGGGGCAGCCTATTGCTGTGCCAGAATGGTTTTTTCTTCATCCTGATTGGTTGGGAGTCTTGGTCTGTGTTTATTGGTCTCGGAGTTTGCTGTGTTCTGCTTGATGGGTGTTTCTGATATCTTCTGTCTGTTTTTTGGCTCTTTTTGTATCTTGATTGGCTGGCAGCATTGTGTTACTTTAATGGAGGTCTTTAGTGCAGCTTGGCTTCGGGTAAATGGACGGCTATCATTAGTTAGGAAGCTGGGTTTCATCTGGGTGCCTGGTTGGGGTGTGTTTGAGCTGGAGGTATCAGGGGGGATCTGTTTGTGCCCAGGTGTTTGCCTGGCTTGTGGTGTGGAGATTTTTTTGTTTGTGAGTGCAGGCTTCCAAATGATTGACAGCCTGGTGGAATCATCTCTTCTGTTCATGCTTTCTGGTCTTTTTTCAATCTCTATGGCTTCTCTGATGACTCTGTGGCTAGGGTTTTCCATAGTGGCCAGGGTTTTGGTGCCATTGATATGGTGCCATATACACGCTATATATATATATATAAAACGTAGTGTGTATTTTAAGAATGTACCAAGCAGAATTCGATTGAAAGTTATGTACTATATTCAATGTTCATAAATTGAAGTTTAAATATGAGTTGAATGGATAAAATTAAAAGATATAAAGGTGTCATACTCCAATTAGTAACTACAGGGGAAAATTTGTTTAATGAGAAAAGATAATATGAAATTGAAACAAGACAGACAAAAGTATAAATATAATGATTGGAAGGACATTGAAACTTAGAAAAAGATATATAATTGAATTTAGATATGAGATAATTAAAAATAAAGTTGAGAAAATCAAGGGAGGGGAAAATTATGGAGAAAATGTTAAAATAGTAATAAGATATGGGTAGAACACAAAGATGAATATGAAATTGAGTGTGTGTCTGTATGAAGAAGTGATAACCCAGGATCATGCTATTCTCAAAAAAAGTATTAATACATAATTTGTATTATGTTTTTGTGAAAACCCAAATAAAATTCATATTAAAAAAAAAAAATCTGCTACTGGTTTCTCCAGAGCTGGTCAGAACCTGTTGAATACCACCTCTGAAGTGAGGTAATTAAAAAGCTACTATATAAAAGTTTGCCTGCCTTTCTCCAACTGCATCCTACTTGCCCATAGCCATTTTGTAAACAATAAAGGGATTTATTTTATAAGACATCCAGAGTTCCTGTCAAAATTTTAAAAAAACTGCAATCTTCTACTTTAAGAATTCCTGTCTATTTCATTTTCTTCAGTGGAACATGAAAATTTATGTAGGGAAAATATCTAATTAGGACCTCATAAAGTACAGCTAAAAACCTGCCTTTTCTCTACTCCTCTTTTCTCTATGCATGTGCTGATTGCTGAACTTTTTATGCAGGGCTAGATAGAATGTTGTATAAAACAGTTCATGCTATCTGCTATTACAGAATGCTAGCAACTTAACATTAAATTTCTTGCTGTCTTTTTGTTGTGTGCCTCTTAGAGAAGGCATTGTCCCACTAAGGCAATCTTTAAAATAAGTTAATTTAGTAGCATCCTAATGTGTCAAATTCTAGTAAGTAAAGCTCCTATTCCCCATACCAGGAAAAGTAGTGCCAGCTACTTTTCTAGATCTCTATTAGATGCAGCAAAACAAGATCCCACAGTAGCCAATTCTTATTCTGCAATGTCATGTCATAATGTATCTTCCCATTTTGTTATGAATTTGTTTAAACTATTTATATTAGCAGTAGCGGGGATACCAAGTATTTCTACTTGAAACTTCCTGCATCTGCTCTTATTTAGCAATGTGAAAGAAATCTGACATAGATTTGTAAGAGAACTGGTCTTATAATGGACTGCACATTTGTAGTAACAGTAAAAAACAGTCTGATAGTGTTTTCGTTCTCATCAAAAAATCTGTAAAAAAGATGTCTCCATGCAGAAAAAGGGCATTGGTACTTATCTGACATGCCCGTTCTCTTTGAGCTACAAAGAGCATCCAGTAGTGGGAGGTGCTTCAGTCTCTCTGCTTGTCTAGGCTGGGCTTAATTTGCGGAACGTTCCTCCTCCTCCACAGGACTCCTCCCCAGCGTTCCCCAGTTTTGGCGAAGTCGATAGAAACAAATACCCTTGCCCTTAATATCCTAAAATTCATTGGCCGAAACAGGATCCCACCAGACGGAAAAAGGGTGGGTCTGGATGCTCTTCGCAGTTCAGGTAAGTACCAATGCCCTTTCTCCCATGAGCTGCTCAGAGCATCCAGTAGTGGGACATACCAAAGCTTGGCCTGTCCTACAGGAGGGACTCCGTCTGTCTTGGGATCCCCTCCTGGTCCCTGTGGACCCGTTGCAGAACCCTTCTGCCAAAGGAGGCTTCAGCTGATGCAAACACATCTATTTTATAATGCCTAATGAAAGATGATGGAGAGGCCCAGGTTGCGGCTCGACAGATGTCAGTGATTGGTGCCTGCGTGGCCCATGCTGCCGATGTTGCAGCGCTCCTTGTTGAATGAGCTGTTATGCCCCTGGGCACCTGTAGTGATTGAGTCTGATACGCTTTTGTTATTGCGGCCTGTAACCAACGGCCTATTGTGGAGGATGAGACCTTGCATCCCTGAGTGTTGGGCTGAAAGGACACAAATAAAGCTTCCGTTTTTCTGAAAGATACTGTGCGGTGAATATATATTCGCAATGCTTGCCTCACATCCAGCCGATGCCATTGTCGTTCCAACCCTTGGGATGGTCTGGGACAAAAATTAGGAAGTATCAGTTCTTGTGCCCTGCGAAAGGCTGAATTAACTTTGGGTATGAACATAGGATCAGGATGAAGGATGACCCGGTCGGAATGGAAGACGCAAAGATCTTTCCTGATCGACAAGGCTGCCAGTTCAGAAATACGACGAGCGGAAGTGATCGCTATGAGAAAATCTACTTTATACATCAGAAATTGGAGACTTGATGATTGCAAAGGTTTGAAAGGGCACTTAGTGAGTGCAAGAAGGACCTTGTCAAGGTCCCAAGTGGGATAACGGTGAACCGTTGGAGGGCGTAAGTTTGTGGCTTCTTGAAGGAAACGTATGTGTGATGATGGGAAAGAGATAGGAGACCTTCATAAGTGACGACTGACGCCAAGGCCACCACTTGTCTTTTCAACATATTAGGTGATAATCCCATCAAACCCCTCTTGTAAGAACTCTAGAATTTGAACCACAGATGGAGAAATGGGATCAATTTGAGACTTGGTATACCATTTGCAGAAACTGGACCATGTGGCATTGTAGATCCAAGTTGTTGAAGGGTGTCTGGCAGCTTTGATGGTGGCGATAACTCTGTTGGAAAACTTTTTGTTCTTCAGACGACTCCGCTCAACCTCCAGACAGTCAGGTGCAACCATTGAGGGTCCGGATGTTGAAGGGGTCCCTGGGTTAACAAGACCCTGTCTGATGGAATTCTCCATGGTGGTGATACGGATAGACTTCAGAGGTCTGCAAACCACGACCGTCTGGGCCAGTAGGGAGCTACCAGAAGCAGCTCCGCCCTCTCGAGCAGCTTCTGGATGACCTTGGGGATCAGTGGAAGTGGCGGGAATGCATACAGAAGCCCCAGGGGCCAATGGCAACGGAGCACATTGAAATTCTCTGCTCCTTGCGAGGGGTATCTGGAAAGAAATCTCAGGAGCTGAGCGTTGAGGGGGGAAGCGAACAGGTCTACCACTGGCTGCCCAAATGTCCTGACCGCCTCTTGAAAGAGGGTTGGATGGAGGCGCCACTCCGATTGATCTATCGTGGCCCTACTTAGCCAATCTGCCTGTGTATTCAACAGTCCTGAAATGTGTTCTGCTCTGATGGAAATCAG